>NC_048566.1:86262461-86599961 GCF_013265735.2 Oncorhynchus mykiss | reverse complement strand
TAATTAATTTGCAAATTATGGTGGAAAATAAGTATTTGGTCAATAACAAGAGTTTATCTCAATACTTTGTTATATACCCTTTGTTGGCAATGACAGAGGTCAAACGTTTTCTGTAAGTCTTCACAAGGTTTTCACACACTGTTGCTGGTATTTTGGCCCATTCCTCCATGCAGATATCCTCTAGAGCAATGATGTTTTGGGGCTGTTGCTGGGCAACACGGACTTTCAACTCCCTCCAAAGATTTTCTATGGGGTTGAGATCTGGAGACTGGCTAGGCCACTCCAGGACCTTGAAATGCTTCTTACGAAGCCACTCCTTCGTTGCCCGGGCGGTGTGTTTGGGATCATTGTCATGCTGAAAGACCCAGCCACATTTCATCTTCAATGCCCTTGCTGATGGAAGGAGGTTTTCACTCAAAATCTCACGATACATGGCCCCATTCATTCTTTCCTTTACACGGATCAGTCGTCCTGGTCCCTTTGCAGAAAAACAGCCCCAAAGCATGATGTTTCCACCCCCATGCTTCACAGTAGGTATGGTGTTCTTTGGATGCATTCTTTGTCCTCCAAACACGACGAGTTGAGTTTTTACCAAAAAGTTATATTTTGGTTTTATCTGACCATATGACATTCTCCCAATCTTCTTCTGGATCATCCAAATGCTCTCTAGCAAACTTCAGACGGGCCTGGACATGTACTGGCTTAAGCAGGTGGACACGTCTGGCACTGCAGGATTTGAGTCCCTGGCGGCGTAGTGTGTTACTGATGGTAGGCTTTGTTACTTTGGTCCCAGCTCTCTGCAGGTCATTCACTAGGTCCCCCCGTGTGGTTCTGGGATTTTTGCTCACCTCTCTCATCTTTTTAAGTGGGAGAACTTGCACAATTGGTGGCTGACTAAATACTTTTTTGCTCCACTGTATATGGACACTTAATCATCATGGTGCTTTATAACGGTAAGTTTACAAACATTGGTTGTGGTAAGTATAATTGAAACTTGGGTATCATTATGGTAAGTGGGGAAATAAGTATAGCAATATATAATTTTAATGGCTTAGCAGATCATAAAAAATAATATACATTTTTACATGGTTAAAAGAGAAAGAATATAATATATATTGTCTACAGGAAACTCATTCTACAAAAATAGATGAGGTTGGGTGGAAAAAGTACTGGGAGGGAGAATGTATATTTTTGTCATGGTCAAAGAAACTCAAAAGGAGTGATTATACTAATTAATACACACCCTGGTCCGATTGTGCAAACTGTGCAAACAGATCCTCAAGGAAGATGGATTATTTTAAATATGCTATTGGACCAAAAACAGAGCTGGCTAATTCATCTATATGGGCCAAATAATGATGATCCATACTTTTTTGAAAATATATAGAATATTATATTGAGCTCACAAGCAACATGGTGGAGGGGTAAATTATATATATATATTTTTGCAAATGTAAAAATCCAAAATATATATATTTTTATATTAATTAACACAAAAAAAAAGATTACTGCAAGAGCTCAGAGCAGAATGCTCAGTGTCAGCTAAAGACTTACAGAAATCTCTAGAACATGCTAACATCTCTTTTGACGAGTCTACGATACATAAAACACTAAACAAGAATGGTGTTCAGGAAGGACACCACAGATGAAGCCACTGTTGTCCAAAAAAAACACTGCACGTCTGAAGTTTGCAAAAGAGCACCTGGATGTTCCAGAAAGTATCAGGTTTTGACCACTAGATGCCACAGTTCATGCTATACTTTGGGTAGAAAACCAATAGATTTGGCTCATTATGAAAATATATTTTGTGGTCATCCTCTTAATTCAAGCTAGTCCTCTATGAAAGGAAATCAGTTTGGCCTTCTTTTACGCTTAATCTTTGGCTAGGAAATGTCAGATGTTGGGTACTATATTTGTTGAATATGATCTGAATCCTATAAATTAAAATGGCCCATTTGGGTGCAATCA
The DNA here is from genome assembly GCF_013265735.2 of Oncorhynchus mykiss. Taxonomy (NCBI): domain Eukaryota; kingdom Metazoa; phylum Chordata; class Actinopteri; order Salmoniformes; family Salmonidae; genus Oncorhynchus; species Oncorhynchus mykiss. The sequence continues at coordinate 86,597,993 of NC_048566.1, read as the reverse complement.
ATTAGCTTAATTTCTCATTATTAAAATAACATTTCAACAAAATAATGTTTCAGGAATGACAATCTTACATGTTTCTAACTACAGAAACAATTTCAGAACAATCTGAGATGGTGGGTGTCATGGCTTGCTCAAATGACATGAAATGACTCCTTTGTAAAACATGGCCCTGTTGTGAGGCTGTTTTGTTGTTGTTGAGTGTTCTTGAATGGTTCTGTCTGAGGGAGCCCAGTGCAGTTAGTATTAGAAAGGAGATGGCCATCACCTAGGGATGGTTATTGGGAAATAAAAACGCTTCAAAGGCTATAGCTCTACATCCGTGTCTACCATCTAGACTTTGACTAATCAATGTTCCGTTCTAACAATTCCGTCTGACTAATATACCCCAGCGGGTTGCCTGTCACTGTCCTGTATACTGTTCTTGGATACTGTGGTGGCTCATAGGACACAGAGCGCTTGTTATTGTTTTCAGTGTAGTGTATGCAGTCAAATAGACAGTGTCCACTCCAGATGCCATGGACTGCTTTGAAGTTAGATTTTCTAAATTAGATTACTGCTTTGCCACACAAATTAACCATCTAAGAAGTGGTTGCTTGTACTCATAGAGGAAAGTTAGATATGGGGAAAGAGTGAGAAAAAAAGTTACTGTGAGACACAGACAGGTGTATGATGGGTAACACAGGCTGTGTTACCTTGTCAAAGTCCTCCTGCGTGGCTCTCATCTCCTTCCAGGTCTTGTTGATCAGCTGGATGCAGACGCAGAAAAGCTCCTCTAGCAGCCGGTCCTGAGAGAAGAAGATGGGGTGGTAGTTTGAACCAGTCTCTGAGGCTAGGGGAGAGAGAGCGAGAGGAACAATATGAGACCTTTAAGAAACGTTCATTTTACTTTTTTGTTGCAAAATGTTTTTAAATGTTTTCCGTTGCAAACCCTAATGAACACAACCCTGTATCAGCGTACCTTTATAGAGCTACACATAGCTTCAGTATATTCTTAATCAGTAGTTTAAGACATACTGTATACTGTGCACATATACATATACAGTGCCTTGCGAAAGTATTCGGCCCCCTTGAACTTTGCGACCTTTTGCCACATTTCAGGCTTCAAACATAAAGATATAAAACTGTATTTTTTTGTGAAGAATCAACAACAAGTGGGACACAATCATGAAGTGGAACGACATTTATTGGATATTTCAAACTTTTTTAACAAATCAAAAACTGAAAAATTGGGCGTGCAAAATTATTCAGCCCCCTTAAGTTAATACTTTGTAGCGCCACCTTTTGCTGCGATTACAGCTGTAAGTCGCTTGGGGTATGTCTCTATCAGTTTTGCACATCGAGAGACTGACATTTTTTCCCATTCCTCCTTGCAAAACAGCTCGAGCTCAGAAGGTTGGATGGAGAGCATTTGTGAACAGCAGTTTTCAGTTCTTTCCACAGATTCTCGATTGGATTCAGGTCTGGACTTTGACTTGGCCATTCTAACACCTGGATATGTTTATTTTTGAACCATTCCATTGTAGATTTTGCTTTATGTTTTGGATCATTGTCTTGTTGGAAGACAAATCTCCGTCCCAGTCTCAGGTCTTTTGCAGACTCCATCAGGTTTTCTTCCAGAATGGTCCTGTATTTGGCTCCATCCATCTTCCCATCAATTTTAACCATCTTCCCTGTCCCTGCTGAAGAAAAGCAGGCCCAAACCATGATGCTGCCAACACCATGTTTGACAGTGGGGATGGTGTGTTCAGGGTGATGAGCTGTGTTGCTTTTACGCCAAACATAACTTTTTGCATTGTTGCCAAAAAGTTCAATTTTGGTTTCATCTGACCAGAGCACCTTCTTCCACATGTTTGGTGTGTCTCCCAGGTGGCTTGTGGCAAACTTTAAACGACACTTTTTATGGATATCTTTAAGAAATGGCTTTCTTCTTGCCACTCTTCCATAAAGGCCAGATTTGTGCAATATACGACTGATTGTTGTCCTATGGACAGAGTCTCCCACCTCAGCTGTAGATCTCTGCAGTTCATCCAGAGTGATCATGGGCCTCTTGGCTGCATCTCTGATCAGTCTTCTCCTTGTATGAGCTGAAAGTTTAGAGGGACGGCCAGGTCTTGGTAGATTTGCAGTGGTCTGATACTCCTTCCATTTCAATATTATCGCTTGCACAGTGCTCCTTGGGATGTTTAAAGCTTGGGAAATCTTGGGAATGCCACGAGAGCTCGCTGAAACACCGTGTTCTCTCTACGGCGCCATTTTCATCCCCTCTCTGCGCTTTTAACGGACCTCTGAGACTATCACAGTGCAGGTGCATTTATACGGAGACTTGATTACACACAGGTGGATTGTATTTATCATCATTAGTCATTTAGGTCAACATTGGATCATTCAGAGATCCTCACTGAACTTCTGGAGAGAGTTTGCTGCACTGAAAGTAAAGGGGCTGAATAATTTTGCACGCCCAATTTTTCAGTTTTTGATTTGTTAAAAAAGTTTTAAATATCCAATAAATGTCGGTACACTTCATGATTGTGTCCCACTTGTTGTTGATTCTTCACAAAAAAATACAGTTTTATATCTTTATGTTTGAAGCCTGAAATGTGGCAAAAGGTTGCAAAGTTCAAGGGGGCCGAATACTTTCGCAAGGCACTGTACATAAGGTTTTTTCTTTATTCTTACTATTTTCTACATTGTAGAATAATAGCGAAGACATCAAAACTATGAAATAACACATATGGAATCATGTAGTAATCAGAAAAGTGTTAAACAAATCAAAACATATTTTATACTCTTAAAAGTAGCCCACCTTTGGCTTGATGAAAGCTTTGCACACTCTTGGCATTCTATCAACCAGATTCATGAGGTCGTCACCTGGAATGCATTTCAATTAACAGGTGTGCCTTGTTAACCTTTTTGGGATAGAGGGCAGCATTTTCACTTTTGGATGAATAGCATGCCCAGAGTGAACTGCCTCCTACTCTGTCCCAGATGCTAATATATGCATATTATTATTATTATTGGATAGAAAACACTCTAAAGTTTCTAAAACTCTTTGAATGATGTCTGTGAGTACAACAGAACTCATATGGCAGGCGAAAACCTAAGAAAAATCCAACCAGGAAGTGGGATATCTGAGGGTTGTAGTTTTTCAAAGCTTGGCCTACCGAATACACAGTGTCTATGGAGTCAGGTTGCACTTCCTACGGCTTCCACTAGATGTCAACCGTCTTTAGAAACTGGTTTGAGGATTCTACGATAAAGGAGGGGCTCATGAGACCTGTTTGAGTCAGTGGTCTGGCAGAGTATCTCAGGCTCGTGACGCGCGCTTCCGACAGAGTTAGCTCTTGTTCCAGTGCTTTTCTTCAGACATAGGAATTCTCCGGTTGGAAGTTTATGGATGTTTTATATTAAAAACATCCTAAAGATTGATACATCGTTTGACTTGTTTCTACGACCTGTAACGGAACTTTTCGAGTTTTTGTCTGGACGAAGTGCTCGCGCCTCATGAAGATGGATTACTGGGCTGAACACTCTACCAACAAGTGGCTATTTGGACATAAATGATGTACTTTATTAAACTTTATGGAACAAATCAGTCATTTATTGTCGAACTGGGATTCCTGGGAGTGCCTTCTGATGAAGATCATCAAAGGTAAGTGAATATTTATAGTGTTATTTCTAACTTCTGTTGACTCCAAAATGGCAGATATTTCTCTAGCTGGATTGGGCTCTGAGCGCCGTTCTCAGATTATGCTTTTTCCATAAAGTTTTTTTGAAATCTGACACAGCGGTTGCATTAAGGAGAAGTCTATCTTTAATTATGTGAATAACAGCTGTATCTTTTATCAATGTTTATTATGAGTATTTCTGCAAAATCACCGGATGTTTTGGAATCAAAACATTACTGCACGTAACGCGCCAATGTAAACTGAGATTTTTGGATATAAATATGCACATTATCAAGCAAAACATACATGTATTGTGTAACATGATGTCCTATGAGTGTCATCTGATGAAGATCATCAAAGGTTAGTGATTAATTTTATCTATATTTCTGCTTTTATCTTTGGCTGGGAAAATGGCTGTTTTTTTTTTACTTGGCTATGACCTAACATAATCATATATCACTGTAAAGCATTTTTTAAATCGGACACGATGGGTAGATTAACAAGATGTTTATCTTTAATTTGCTGTATTGGACTTGTTAATGTGTGAAAGTTATAAAAATAAAAATATTTTTGAATTTCGCAGTGAAATGTTGTTGAGGGGTTCTGCTAGTGGAACGCCTGCGCTAGAAAGGTTCAAAGTTAAAAAGTGGAATTTATTTATTTCTTAATATGTTTGAGCCAGTCAGTTGTGACAAGCTAGGGGTGGTATACAGAAGTTACCCCTATTTGGTAAAAGACCAAGTACATATTATGGCAAGAACAGATCAAATAATCAATGAAAGTGCGGTCGCAAAAAACATCAAGTGCTATGATGAAACTGGCTCTCATGAGGACTGCCACAGGAAAGGAAGACCCAGAGTTACCTATGCTGCAGAGAATAAATTCATTACAGTCACCAACATCAGAAATTGCAGCCCAAATAAATGCTTCACAGAGTTCAAGTAACAGATACATCTCCACATCAACTGTTCAGAGGAGACTGTGTGAATCAAGCCTTCATGGTCGAATTGCTGCAAAAAAAACACTCTACTAAAGGACAACAACAAGAAGAAGAGATGTGCTTCGGCCAAGAAACACGAGCAATGGAAAATATTTTAACCTTTATTTAACTTGGCAAGTCAGTAAAGAACAAATTCTTAATTACAATGAGGGCCTACTCCGGCCTACTCACAATGAGGACCTACTCATCTGTCCTTTGGTCTGATGAGTCCGAATTTGAGATTTTTGATTCAAACCGCCGTGTCTTTGTGAGTCGCAGAGTAGGTGGTTCCCACCGTGAAGCATTGGAGGAGTAGGTGTGATGGTGTGGGGGTGCTTTGCTGGCAATCCTAAAGATTGATTCTATACATTGTTTGACATGTTTCTATGGACTGTAACATAACTTTTTGACTTTTCATCTGCTCGCACCTCATGAATTTGGATTACTGGGCTAAACGCGTGAACAAAAAGGAGGTATTTGGACATAAATTATGGACTTTATCAAACAAATCAAACATTTATTGTGGAACTGGGATTCCTGGGAGTGCATTCTGATGAAGATCATCAAAGATAAGTTAATATTTATAATGCTATTTCTGACTGTGTTGACTCCACAACATGGTGGATATCTGTATGGCTTGCTTTGTTGTCTGAGCGCTGTACTCAGATTATTGCATGGTGTGCTTTTTCGGTAAAGCTATTTTGAAATCTGACACAGTGGTTGCATTAAGGAGAAGTGGATCTAAAATGCCACACATAACACTTGTATCTTTTAGCAATGTTTATTATGAGTATTTCTGTAAATTGATGTGGCTCTCTGCAAAATCACCGAATGTTTTGGAACTGCTGAACGTAACGCGCCAATGTAAACTGAGATTTTTTTATATAAATATGAACTTTATCAAACAAAACATACATGTATTGTGTAACATGAAGTCCTATGAGTGTCATCTGATGAAGATCATCAAAGGTTAGTGATTCATTTTATCTCTATTCCTGCTTTTTATGACTCCTCTCTTTGGCTGGAAAAATGGCTGTGTTTTTCTGTGACTAGGTACTGACCTAACATAATCGTTTGGTGTGCTTTTGTCATAAAGCCTTTTTGAAATCAGTGTGGCTGGATATACAACAAGTTTATCTTTAAAATTGTGTGAAATACTTGTATGTTTGAGGAATTTGAATTATGGGATTTCTGTTGTTTTGAATTTGGCGCCCTGCACTTTCACTGGCTGTTGTTGAGGTGGGACGCTACCGTCCCAAATATCCCAGAGAGGTTAACAAATAGTTACCCAACACACGTCCAGACTGTGTAAGGGCTAGTTGACCAAGAAGGAGAGTGATGGAGTGCTGCATCAGATGACCTGTCTCCACAATGACCCGACCTCAACTCAATTGAGATGTTTTGGGATGAGTTGGAGTGAAGGAAAAGCAGCCAACAAGTGCTCAGCATATGTGGGAACTCCTTCAAGACTGTTGGAAAAGCATTCCAGGTGAAGCTGGTTGAGAGAATGCCAAGAGTGTGCATTCTGTCATCAAGGCAAATGGTGGCTACTTTGAAGAATATAAAATACAAAATATATTTTGATTTGTTTAACACTTTTTTGTTTACTACATAATTCCATATGTGTTATTTCATAGTTTTGATGTCGTCACTATTATTATTCAATGTAGAAAATAGTACAAATAAAGAAAAACCCTTGAATGAGTAGGTGTGTCCAAATTCATGACTGGTACTGTATGTTTCCAGTACAGACCCAATGCACCCATACACAGACGTATCCATACTGTGTGAACTCACACCAGCATGTAGACACTAACAGCTGAAAGTCATAAGTAGAGGAAACATGCCTGACATCCGTGGGGAAAAAAAGCCAGACCTGGCTTAACCTGTCTTAAATACATGTAGGCCTACATGTACGAGCTCAGGTTGACTTACGGGGCTCTCCGATGCGTAGGATCTCACACAAGATTAGAGTCAGCTGGATGCTGCTGCGGGCAAATGGACACTCGTGCTTATCCTCCCTACTGCTGTTTTCTAGAACAAACTGAGAGAAAGAGACAGACAGAGAGAGAGAGAGACAGAGAGAGAAATAAAACGAGAGAGAAATAAATAGTCAGAGGATGACAAATACTTAACCCTCTCCCGAACAAAAACCCACGATTGTCCCTTTAACTCCCTCCCACCCTCTGTTCCTCCCCGTTCTTCCCTTTCCCCTCCCTCTGCTCACCCTGCTGTAGGCATCGGGGTAGCGGGAGGCGAAGTAGGCCATGGTGTCCAGAGCCAGCAGGCCAGGAGGGGCCCGCAGCAGGTCCTGACCTGGGTTACTGTTGTTCTTTAGAGAGAGAAGACAGAACAGGAATTAAACACACTCTGTATGGAGGGAGACAATGGTTTGGATAGACAAGAGCAAGACTCAGAGAAGTTTATTAATATGTACAGTATATGTAGGACACACAGAGGCCGAATGAGAGTGACTGATTGAGGTGGTGGTAAGTAGAATCCCATAGAGTAGACTCACAGAGAAGCCCAGCTTCTTGAACTCCTTGGCACAGAGAGAGCGCCGTCGCTCATGACTCAAGCTGTTCTCACTCTCCGTCTCGAAGGCTGCCTGCCGCAGGCCGTGTAGAATCTCCCTTTGGTCCTGTGGGAGGAGAGGGAGGAAGGGGAAGGATGGAAAGATAACAGTAGAGAGACACAATGGTCCAATATAAGGGAGTATGGTACTGTATGACTAAGTGGATTTCAAGGATACTTAGTAAGCACTAGTCAGCACTCTCTCCTGGGGCACGAAGAGGCAGTGGTTTCCAGGTGTGGGAGGGGTCAGAAGTCAGGGAGGTAATCTATCTCACCTGGTTGTAGGAGTCCAGGGGCATCCTCATGCGAGGCTCCAGGTGGTTCAGAGTGACAGACTGGAGGACATACAGGTAGTGGGCCATCTCATCCCCCACGGAGGCAGAACTATGGATAATGTTCTGTGGGTCACAACAAACCATGAGACATAGGTTCAAGACAGTAGAGTATTTACTATGGATAAAATGACTGGAAGACCAAAAAATTGCTACATAGAAGATTTAATGAAAGACAATTGCATTTCCCCAATTTGACATTCTACTGGATGCAATGACAGTAAGGTGCCCTTGTACCTCAATCTTGAACATACAAGATGGTTTACCTTATAGATGTACTGTCGAAGATTCTTCATTCCTAAGAAGGCAAACAGCTCCTGAAAACCAATATCATGTGTGTCATCACCAAATAACTACCACTGGCTATATCAGTTATTACTGCAATGCAGTGACACTACTTCCCCATAACTAGGCGGTAAAAGCGATACAGTCACAAATCAGGTCAGGACTCTGCCACCAGTGACATAATGGTCACATAAATCTGAACAAAACCCTTTGTTTTGAACAGACTCATTCAGGCTGGTTAAACTGATTAACTTGTACCTCCCTCTGGAAAACAGAGCAGGCGAGGGAGAGAAGAAAGAAAGAGAGAGAGAGAGTGGGAGACAGAGAGAGAGACAGCGAGAGAGACAGAGAGAGAAATACACAGAGAGAAAGAGAGAGTGAGTGAGTGAGAGAGAGAGAGAGAGAGAGAGAGAGAGCGAGAGAGAGAGAGAGAGAGAGAGAGAGAGAGAGAGAGAGACAGACAGACAGACAGACAGACAGACAGACAGACAGACAGACAGACAGGCAAAGAGAGACAGAGACAGAGACAGTGAGAGAGAGACAGAGACAGAGACAGTGAGAGAGAGAGAGAGAGAGAGAGAGAGAGAGAGAGACAGACAGACAGACAGAGACAGACAGACAGACAGACAGACAGACAGACAGACAGACAGACAGACAGACAGACAGACAGACAGAAGACAGAGACACTGAGAGAGAGACAGAGACAGACAGTGAGAGAGAGAGAGAGAGAGAGAGAGAGAGAGAGAGAGAGAGAGCGATACACAGAGAAGAGACAGAGAGAGAGAGCGATACACAGAGAGAGAGCGAGAGAGAGAGAGAGAGAGAGAGAGAAAGAGAGAGAGAGAGCGATACACAGAGAAGAGAGAGAGAGCGATACACAGAGAAGAGACAGAGAGAGAGAGCGATACACAGAGAGAGAGCGAGAGAGAGAGAGAGAGAGAGAGAGAGAGAGAGAGAGAGAGAGAGAGAGAGACAGAGACAGACAGAGAGAGAAAGCAGGGCATTCTACGCCATTAAAAAACAAATTCAAATTGAAATACCTAATCGAATGTGTCATTGAACCAATTGCACTTTATGGCAGCGAGGAGTGCGGACCACTTGCAAAACAAGATTTAACCCAATGGGACAAACCCCCTGCATGCCAGAAGAAAACTACAAACAGTGCATGTAGGGCAAAATTAAGCCAATATCCACTAATAATAAAAACTTTTAAAAAAGCAATTAAGTTTTGGAAACATCTCAAATACAGTGATCCCCTCTCATATCATTACCACGCCCTTCAATACCAAGAGCTGAGCAAAGAAAAGAGTCCCCTCATCCAGCTGGTCCTGAGGCTGAGTTCACAAACCTGTTCTACTAACACACTCAAGCCTCTACTAACACACTGAAGCACCAGAACATCCAATCAATCAGATCAAACCAAATTACAACACAGTCAAAACAAAACTACATTACTTATTGGGAAATGCAAACACAAGCACAAAGCAAAATGCAGTGCTATCTGGCCCTAAATCGACAGTACACCATGGCAAACTATGCGACCATGGTTAGTGATCAAAACCTTGGAAAAACCTTGAGAAAGTACAGGCTCAGTGAGCACAGCCTTGCCATTGAGAAGGGTAGACACAGGAAAACATGGCTCCCTGTAGAGGAAAGGCTGTGCAACCACTGCACCACAGCAGAACCCAAGACAGAGCTGCAATTCCTGACAAAAACCCGTATTCAAGGTTTCAAAGACCTCTCTGATGAGGATAGGCTATCTGTCCTGTTGGGGGAGAACGCAGAGAGCTGTGGGATGGCAGCACACTACATTGCTGCTTGCTTGCCATAAGATGAGGGACAGTGTCTGACAGACCAACCAACCTGCACATGTCCTCTATGTTTATTGTTATTGTCCAATGTATGGTTATTTTGACCCGTGGTTATTGTTGTTACTGTTGTCCCGTTGAGAATATTGATTATTATTATTAATTATGTTAATATTGTAAATATCCAAAGTAAGCAATATGTACATTGTTACACATCATGCCAATAAAGCAAATTGAATTAAATTAAATTGAGAGAGAGACAGAGATACAGGGAGAAAGACAGAGGGAGAGACAGAGAGGGAGATCCAGAGAGAGAGAGAGAGAGAGAGAGAGGGGAAATAGAGACCATTCTTACCTGTCTGTCTGCATCTCCAGCAGTCTGTAGCAGAGCCATGAGGAGGGCCATGGCTTTGGTTTGAATCTGTTGGTTTGTCCTGGAATAAAAGAGAGTGTATGGGTGGGCATAATGAGAGATGGGAGAGAGTAGTATGTGTGTGTATTTCTTAGATGAACTGTAGACTTCAGACCCTGGACAGGCTTATCATTACATTTTCCTGAGGTACATTTAACCATAATATGATTTAGAGATGAGGGTCTATGTGTGTAAGCAGGTATAAGCACACTCATTCATTGGAGGTAATGCAGGTTTTTCCCACAATTCTATCCATGGATGACACACACTTACACCTGCAGATGTGAGAGGAGTCTCTCCAGAGTGACCTCCTGCTTGACCTGCTGGAAGAGGCTGCTGCTGCTCAGCACCATGCTCTCCAGGATGGCCAGGGACACCTGCTGGATGGATGCGTCCAGTACCTTGGCATTGACGAAGTTAGCAATCTGACAGGTACCAGGAAATAGACACAGGATACAGTTAGTATAGAAGAGCACAGATAGCAGAGTAGGATAGTAGTGGGATAGAATGCGATGGGGATATAATAGGTTGAAACTGAGTGCGGAGAGTCAGTCCCATGACTAGTGGTCACCAGAGCTCCTATCAGACATTTCTCATGGTCAAACATTACACACATTAACATTATGGGACGGTTTCCCAGACAAAGATTAAGCCTAGTCCTGGGAACCAACCCTAAATGTCTAATGCCTTACTTTCTTACTCCTGACATATTTTTATTTATCCTCCTCCACTTAGGTTAAAGAAGCCAATAGTTTAGGAACCTACCTTCTTGATGAAGACAGCAGAAAGATTCTCCCATGATACAATCCCATGGTCCATCAACTCCATGAAGCCTGTCAGTGTGTGGGTCATGATCAAAGGGGCCCTAACAGACAATACACACAACTCAGAACAGAATATTACAACTTCAGCAAATACAACATTGACAAAGAAAACCACAGACGCCACTGAGTATTTCCACTGATTTGGTTCTAGGTGGCGAGATTAGGAGAGACTAGACTATACCAGGCTGAAATGTTTTCTCAGGTTTGGTAGGAATGTGTTTCATGCCTTCCCTGGGATTCAAGTGGTATAATAGAGGTATAATTGATTTGTGACTATAAGACATGTTACATCTTCAAAAGCATGAGGTCAGACTCATATCCTTGGATCTCTCCATCCCATGTTGATTTTGATCAAACTAACCAAATCACTAACTACGCAACACAGCTGCATATTCTCCCTAGCCAATTCTCCATGCCAACTCAATGTTATTCTAGAATTCAACAGACGAACCCAACTACTGCATCCTTGAATTCCTCCACAGTAACTATGCTAACAGTATGAGGGGAAGGCCAGACTCAGCCCATACTTCACCCAGGGACGTGTTCCCACGTGAGGTAATCGTCTCATATCTCTGCAGCAGCATCTATCAAAGCACAGCATTCAACTGCAGCCAGCAGAAATATGCACTACTGCACTGCATTTCCCCCATCCCCCAAAATAACCACACAGTCTGCTAGGAGAACAGGACAGACAGAGAAGCGCTCACTTATGTGAGTCTGCTGTCTCTGCTATATAAGGTTAGTTGAAGAGAGAGTAGAGAGAGACAGAGACACACACAAAGACATAGTGACATTATGAGAGACACATAGACATTTAGAGAGACACAGAGAAGGGAACTGACTCGTCAGCGTCCTCTACGATCTTCACCAGCAGAGAGTGGCCATCACGGCTGATAAACTCCTGGGCAAAAGTGACGTCAGTGGACACGCAGGCCAGCTGCTTCAGCGAATCACAGCGCACACCTGAGTCTGAGCTCTGGATGCCCTTGTAGAGGTCCTCGGCACAACGGCCCTACAACACACACAGCATAAAAACACACAAGACAAAGGATGGATGAAGTAGATATACCCATAATGTAATACAATTGCAATAGGCCTACATAGCTTGCAGACACACACACACACACACACAGCCAAGAGGGGATTATGTAAGGAACAGAGCATGGTTGGTTTGTTAGGCTCTTGTTTGCAGACTCACCGGTGCCTTGGTCAGACGGAGAATGCAGCCATTCTTAATGTCCAGACGGTTCTAGAACATGAAGACCACAGAGCAGACACAATAACAAATATAGTCATACACACAATGATTACTAATTTCACACTCCACTGAGGAACATGTACTGAACAAACATATAAATGCAACATGCAACAATTTCAAAGATTTTACTGAGATACAGTTCAAATAAGGAAATAAGTCAATTGAAAAAAATTCATTAGCCCCTAATCTATGGATATGTATTTGTTGGTCACAGATAACTCATAACTATATACAGTAGGTCTGGTATAACTATATGCAGTGGGAGAATAACAACTATATACAGTAGGTCTACTATAACTATATACAGTAGGTCTGCTATAACTATATACAGTAGGTCTAGTATAACTATATACAGTAGGTCTAGTATAACTATATACAGTAGGTATACTATAACCATATACAGTAGGTCTGCTATAACTATATACAGTAGGTCTACTATAACCATATACAGTAGGTCTGCTATAACTATATACAGTTTTTCTAGTATAACCATATACAGTAGGTCTGCTATAACTATATACAGTTTTTCTAGTATAACCATATACAGTAGGTCTGCTATAACCATATACAGTAGGTCTGCTATAACCATATACAGTAGGTCTGCTATAACCATATACAGTAGGTCTGCTATAACTATATACAGTAGGTCTGCTATAACCATATACAGTAGGTCTGCTATAACCATATACAGTAGGTCTACTATAACCATATACAGTAGGTCTGCTATAACTATATACAGTTTTTCTAGTATAACCATATACAGTAGGTCTGCTATAACTATATACAGTAGGTCTGCTATAACCATATACAGTAGGTCTACAATAACTAAATACAGTAGGTCTGCTATAACTATATACAGTAGGTCTGCTATAACCATATACAGTAGGTCTGCTATAACTATATACAGTAGGTCTACAATAACTATATACAGTAGGTCTGCTATAACCATATACAGTAGGTCTGCTATAACCATATACAGTAGGTATACTATAACCATATACAGTAGGTCTGCTACAACTATATACAGTAGGTCTGCTATAACCATATACAGTAGGTCTACAATAACTATATACAATAGGTCTGCTATAACCATATACAGTAGGTCTACAATAACTAAATACAGTAGGTCTGCTATAACTATATACAGTAGGTCTGCTATAACTATATACAGTAGGTCTGCTATAACTATATACAGTAGGAATTATATATACAGTAGGTCTACTATAACTATATACAGTTTTTCTAGTATAACCATATACAGTAGGTCTGCTATAACTATATACAGTAGGTCTGCTATAACTATATACAGTAGGTCTACTATAACCATATACAGTAGGTCTGCTATAACTATATACAGTAGGTCTGCTATAACTATATACAGTAGGTCTGCTATAACTATATACAGTAGGTCTGCTATAACTATATACAGTTTTTCTAGTATAACCATATACAGTAGGTCTGCTATAACTATATACAGTAGGTCTGCTATAACTATATACAGTAGGTCTACTATAACCATATACAGTAGGTCTGCTATAACTATATACAGTAGGTCTGCTATAACTACATACAGTAGGTCTGCTATAACTATATACAGTAGGTCTGCTATAACTATATACAGTAGGTCTGCTATAACTATATACAGTAGGTCTGCTATAACTATATACAGTAGGTCTACTATAACTATATACAGTAGGTCTGCTATAACTATATACAGTAGGTCTGCTATAACTATATACAGTAGGTCTGCTATAACTATATACAGTAGGAATTATATATACAGTAGGTATGCTTTAACTATATACAGTAGGCATTCTATATACAGTAGGTCTGCTATAACTATATACAGTAGGTCTACTATAACTATATACAGTAGGTCTGCTATAACTATATACAGTAGGTCTGCTATAACTATATACAGTAGGTCTGCTATAACTATATACAGTAGGAATTATATATACAGTAGGTATGCTTTAACTATATACAGTAGGCATTCTATATACAGTAGGTCTGCTATAACTATATACAGTAGGTCTGCTATAACCATATACAGTAGGTCTGCTATAACCATATACAGTAGGTCTACTATAACCATATACAGTAGGTCTGCTATAACTATATACAGTTTTTCTAGTATAACCATATACAGTAGGTCTGCTATAACTATATACAGTAGGTCTGCTATAACCATATACAGTAGGTCTACAATAACTAAATACAGTAGGTCTGCTATAACTATATACAGTAGGTCTGCTATAACCATATACAGTAGGTCTGCTATAACTATATACAGTAGGTCTACAATAACTATATACAGTAGGTCTGCTATAACCATATACAGTAGGTCTGCTATAACCATATACAGTAGGTATACTATAACCATATACAGTAGGTCTGCTACAACTATATACAGTAGGTCTGCTATAACCATATACAGTAGGTCTACAATAACTATATACAATAGGTCTGCTATAACCATATACAGTAGGTCTACAATAACTAAATACAGTAGGTCTGCTATAACTATATACAGTAGGTCTGCTATAACTATATACAGTAGGTCTGCTATAACTATATACAGTAGGAATTATATATACAGTAGGTCTACTATAACTATATACAGTTTTTCTAGTATAACCATATACAGTAGGTCTGCTATAACTATATACAGTAGGTCTGCTATAACTATATACAGTAGGTCTACTATAACCATATACAGTAGGTCTGCTATAACTATATACAGTAGGTCTGCTATAACTATATACAGTAGGTCTGCTATAACTATATACAGTAGGTCTGCTATAACTATATACAGTTTTTCTAGTATAACCATATACAGTAGGTCTGCTATAACTATATACAGTAGGTCTGCTATAACTATATACAGTAGGTCTACTATAACCATATACAGTAGGTCTGCTATAACTATATACAGTAGGTCTGCTATAACTACATACAGTAGGTCTGCTATAACTATATACAGTAGGTCTGCTATAACTATATACAGTAGGTCTGCTATAACTATATACAGTAGGTCTGCTATAACTATATACAGTAGGTCTACTATAACTATATACAGTAGGTCTGCTATAACTATATACAGTAGGTCTGCTATAACTATATACAGTAGGTCTGCTATAACTATATACAGTAGGAATTATATATACAGTAGGTATGCTTTAACTATATACAGTAGGCATTCTATATACAGTAGGTCTGCTATAACTATATACAGTAGGTCTACTATAACTATATACAGTAGGTCTGCTATAACTATATACAGTAGGTCTGCTATAACTATATACAGTAGGTCTGCTATAACTATATACAGTAGGAATTATATATACAGTAGGTATGCTTTAACTATATACAGTAGGCATTCTATATACAGTAGGTCTGCTATAACTACATACAGTAGGTCTGCTATAACTAAATACATTAGGCATTCTATATACAGTAGGTCTGCTATAACTATATACAGTAGGTCTGCTATAACTATATACAGTAGGTCTGCTATAACTATATACAGTAGGAATTATATATACAGTAGGTATGCTTTAACTATATACAGCAGGTCTATTATAACTACATACAGTAGGTCTGCTATAACTATATACAGTAGGTCTATTATAACTATATACAGTAGGTCTACAATAACTACATACAGTGGGCATTCCATATACAGTAGGTCTGCTATAACTATATACAGTAGGTCTACTATACTATATACAGCAAGTCTACAAAAACAATATACAGTAGGTTTACAAAAACTATATACAGTAGGTCTGCTATAACTATATGCAGTAGGTCTGCCATAACTAAATACAGTAGGTCTGCTATAACTATATACAGTAGGTCTACTATAACTATATACATTATGTCTACTATAACTATATACAGTAGGTCTACTATAACTATATACAGTAGGTCTGCTATAACTATATACAGTGGGTCTATTATAACTACATACAGTAGGTCTGCTATAACTATATGCATTAGGCATTATATATAGAGTAGGTCTGCTATAACTATATACAGTGGGTCTATTATATCCATATACAGCAGGTATATTATAACTAAATACAGTAGGTATTATATAACTATATACAGTAGGTCTTCTATAACTATATACAGTAGGTCTGCTATAATTATATACAGTAGGTCTACTATAACTATATACAGTAGGTCTACTATAACTATATACAGTGGGCATTCCATATACAGTAGGTCTGCTATAACTATATGCAGTAGGCATTCTACATAACTATATACAGTGGGTCTATTATAACTATATACAGCAGGTATATTATAACTATATACAGTGTGTCTGCTATAGCTATATACAGTATGTCTACAAAAACTATATACAGTAGGTCTACAATAACTATATACAGTAGGTATACTATAACTATATACAGTGGGTCTATTATAACTATATACAGCAGGTATACTATAACTATATACAGCAGGTATATTATAACTATATACAGTGTGTCTGCTATAGCTATATACAGTATGTCTACAAAAACTATATACAGTAGGTCTACAATAACTATATACAGTAGGTATACTATAACTAAATGCATTAGGCATTTGTCGTGGCTGAATCAGAATTAGTTAGGTAACATTGATAAATAAGATGTTTTATTTAAATAATAACGCTTATGTGAGATATTTGTCATTAGGATGTCTTCTTTTGGATAATACTGTTGGCAGTTTGCAGTTATCCCTTCCCCAGGGCTTAATCACTAGGGGCCCAGAGAGGGGAGAGGTCAGGCTTGTCTTCATATGTCAATATATCTGTTAAACCATGTGATGCTATGAAGAATATCAGAAGGGGAGGAAGACAGAATGGAGGCTTGTCTTCTTATGGGAATGTGTCGGTCCCTATTGTATGTCCCCTCTGAGGTTGCCCTTATCTTGATCTAGTATATGACCTAAGAGGCTCACTGTCTCGGTGAGCTTGTCCAGGAGGGGCTGTATTTGAGATGGGAGTATCTAGAATTGACAATTGATATACTGTATGCCTTTGGATTAGGTAATGTTTTGGTACTATGTTGTACCAAGAACGAGAAGTAGAACCTCGTTTTAGGAGAGCAAACTGAACGATAATTTATAGCTAGTGCTATCTAGCTATGGGATACTCCTCTTTCAAGTAAAGTCTTCCTTTGTAATGTTCCTAAGATCTGTGTTTCGTCATGTGAGTTGAGATGGGTGTGTCTTGGCTATAAATGATACTAAGAACTGTTTTGTAAGCACTCTCAGAGAATTCATTTATAGACACTGAATTGATCTGAGAGTCAAACAGCGCTATGGTGAAGCTCATATATAAATAAAGATGGGACTTTATAATAGAACTCTGACTTGTGTGTGGTTTGCTCTCTCAATGTTTAGTAATACAGGAAATTACCACGACATATTCTATATACAGTAGGTCTTCTACAACTATATACAGTGGCTCTATTATAACTATATACAGTAGATATATTATAACTAAATACAGTAGGTCTGTTAAAGCTACATACAGTAGGTCTGCTATAACTATATACAGTAGGTCTAATAAAACTATATACATTATGTCTACTATAACTATATACAGCAGGTCTACGATATGTATATACAGTAGGTCTACTATAACTTTATACAGTAGGTCTACTATAACTATATACAGTAGGCATTCTATATACAGTAGGTCTGGTATAACTATATACAGTAGGTCTACAATAACTATATACAGTAGGTCTATTATAACTATATACAGTAGGTCTACTATCACTATATACAGTAGGTCTATTATAACTATATACAGTAGGTCTACTACAACTATATACAGTAGGTCTGCTATAACTAAATGCATTAGTCATTCTATATACAGTAGGTCTGCTATAACTAAATGCATTAGGCATTCTATATACAGTAGGTCTGCTATAACTATTTACAGTAGGTCTAGTATAACTACATAGAGTATGTCTGCTATAACTATATACAGTAGGTCTAGTATAACTACATAGAGTATGTCTGCTATAACTATATACAGTAGATCTGCTATAAATATATACAGTAGGTCTGCTATAACTATACACAGTAGATCTGCTATAACTATATGCAGCAGGAATTCTATAAAAAGTAGGTATATTATAACTATATACAGCAGGTATACTATAACGATATACAGTATATCTACTATAACTACATATAGTAGGTCTGCTATGACTATATGCAGTAGGCATCCTATAAACAGAAGGTCTGCGATTACTACATACAGTAGGTCTACTATAACTATATACAGTAGCTATGCTATAACTATATACAATAGGTATACTATACTATATACAGCAAGTCTACAAAAACAATATACAGTAGGTCTGCTATAACTATATACACTATGTCTGCTATAACTATATACAGTAGGTCTACAATAACTATATACAGTAGGTCTACTATAACTATATACAGTAGGTCTACAATAACTATATACAGTAGGTCTACTATAACTATATACAGTAGGTCTACAATAACTATATACAGTCGGTCTACTATAACTATATACAGTAGGTCTACTATAACTATATACAGTAGGTCTACTATAACTATATACAGTACGTCTGCTATTACTATATACAGTAGGTCTACTATAACTATATACAGTAGGTATATTATAACTATATACAGTAGGTCTACTATAACTATATACAGAAGGTCTGCTTTAACTAAATGCATTAGGCATTCTATATACAGTAGGTCTGCTATAACTAAATGCATTAGGCATTCTATATACAGTAGGTCTGCTATAACTATATACAGTAGGTCTACTATAACTATATACAGTAGGCATTCTACATACAGTAGGTCTGCTATAACTATATACAGTAGGTCTACTATAACTATATACAGTAGGTCTGCTATAACTAAATACATTAGGCATTCTATATACAGTAGGTCTGCTATAACTATATACAGTAGGTCTACTATAACTATATACAGTAGGTCTGCTATAACTATATACAGTAGGTCTACTATAACTATATACAGTAGGCATTCTACATACAGTAGGTCTGCTATAACTATATACAGTAGGTCTACTATAACTATATACAGTAGGCATTCTATATACAGAAGGTCTGCTATAACTATATACAGTAGATCTGCTATAATATATACAGCAAGTCTACAAAAACAATATACAGTAGGTTTACAAAAACTATATACAGTAGGTCTGCTATAACTATATGCAGCAGGTCTGCCATAACTATATACAGTAGGTCTACTATACCTACATACAGTAGGTCTACAATAGCTATATACAGTAGGTCTACTATAACTAAATACAGTAGGTCTGCTATAACTATATACAGTAGGTCTGCTATAACTATATACAGTAGGTCTACTATAACTACATACAGTATATCTGCTATAACTATAGACAGTAGGTATACTATAACTACATACAGTATATCTGCTATAACTATATACAGTGGGTCTATTATATCTATATACAGCAGGTATATTATAACTAAATACAGTAGGTCTGCTATAACTATATACATTATGTCTACTATAACTATATACAGTAGGTCTGCTATAACTATATACAGTAGGTCTACTATAACTATATGCAGTACGTCTACAATAGCTATATACATTCGGTCTGCTATAAATATATACAGTAGGTCTACTATAACTATATACAGTAGGCATTCTATATACAGTAGGTCTGCTATAACTATATACAGTAGGTCTGCTTTAACTATATAAAGTAAGTCTACAATAACTATATACAGTAGGTCTGCTAAAACTACATACAGTGGGTCTACTATAACTATATACATTATGTCTACTATAACTATATACATTATGTCTACTATAACTATATACAGTAGGTCTACCATATACAGTAGGTACGCTATAACTATATACAGTAGATCTGCTTAATATTGTGTTTATATTTTTGTTCAGTAGAATTAGAGAGGGGGGAAAGAAAGAGAGTGAGGGAGAGAGAGAAGGGGGGAAAGGAGAGAGGGGGACGAGAGAGAAAGAGAGAGCGAGAGAGAGCAAGAAATTAAGTTGGTTTAGTTTAATTTGTCATTCATGCCTGCACTGGCCCAGGAAATAGCTGGAATCTCTCCTCAGACACACAACTGTAACAGTGCCAACCAGCCCTCCTATTACCCCATGCTCATCACACACCCAGTGGAATAACAATGAACACAGCCACAGCATACCCCTTGGTAGAGGTTTGTGTTTGGCCTTTTCAAAAGTCACAAGCTTAGTTTAGCTCCAACAGCTACCAAGGCCACTGGCGTTGATGACATTTCAGACATCACTGGCATGACAGGGACACCACACCCTCTACTGTCAACTTAAAGTATTGAAGTCACACACTGGACAGACAGAAAGACCTATGTTTGTTTACAGACAGCCTCCATGTTCACTGAAAAGAAAGAGAATAACTCACAGATTCAGTGATGTAGGTCTGAACACCGTCGGCATACTGGAGGGCGTAGTTATCAGGGCCTGGAAGATTCCACCTAAAACCCAGTCATCATAGGCACTGTAACTACTGCAAGTGGACAAAGTATTTGCTTGAACTCTACAAGGATAACATGAACACACACACACAGACACTTACCCATCACAAACCTCCTTTATTACAGCAGAAAGGGGCTTTTTCTGTCAGGAGAAGAACACAGTTGTGGTCAATAAGCAGCAGAAGGTAAGAACTGATTTAGATATCATGCTTTCATTTTGGAAACCATGGTGGATTAACTATAGTACACTGGTCCTATGACCCTGAGCCTGCTGATCCAAGATAAACTCAAAGCTTTTACTTCCTATATGCTGTTGACTTATGAGGCAACAGGGACATTCGGTAGAGTGAATAAATAAGACAAACTGAGACAAACTACTTTAATGTCTACACTACAATTGCCCTGTAATTTGTGGTATACATGGTGGTCAACCAATCAAAAGTGTTTGTGTACTGTGGTAGACCTATCACTGCCCTGTAATTTGTGGTCTGTAGGGGGTCAACCAATCAGAGGCTTTTGGTGAGGTCTGGTAGTCCAATAGGAGTGCTACTGAGGGACTTGCCGTTAGTTTTTTTCTCCCATGAAATGTCTACAGAAGCAGCTTGTTCAAACTTCACAGGCACCCATATCTAACTAAAACCTTTTATTTAATTATGGCCTTGGTCTATTAACAGTTTGACATCCTAAACACCCAGCACATTAGCTCCCGAGTGGCGCAGCGGTCGAAGGTACTGCATCTCAGTGCTAGAGGCGTCACTACAGACCCTGGTTCGATTGCAGGCTATATCACAACCGGATATGATTAGGAGTCCCATAGTGCGGCACACAATTGTCCCAGCATCGTCTGGGTTAGTGTTTGGCCGGGGTGGGCCGTCATTGTAATGCCGAGGTGCATCAGCCCTTCATAAAAAACATTATTATCCCGCCCATCGCCGCTCAGTATTGCTACATATACCACAGCTCTAATACAACCCACAGGCTGCAATATGGATTCCTATTGTAACTTTCCACTTAGGCGTTGATAGTACAGTAGATTTTCTAAATTATCTGACTCAGGCTCCACTCCTTTGTTCTGATGCTTACCTGGTCCAGTTGAATGAGCTGAGGGTATGCCCCTGGCATCTGGATGGCAATCTTCACAATATCCTGTTGGGGCATCTTGAAGTGTGTGTATGTGTGTCCTCCTAAGACTCTGAGAGATAAGGTCAAATGAGGTTAATATTACTATCAAATAATTCAGACAGTAAATTTGTATTTTTCTGTACGTTTCTTGCCTGACCAGATTGGCCCTGCCCTCGAGTCATTGGAGCTTTCATTTTCCAAATGAATTTGCTGAACTTATATCTTCCTCTTTTAAGGTACTATGTCTACATTTGCTTCAGTGTGTACAGAAACATAGCCCTTTCTGTGCATAGGACTACATACAATTGAATACAAAGCCAGACAAAGACAGACATGCATACACAACCTCCATGGCACACATAGATATCCATTTCCTCCTCAGCTCACAGATGGGAGTCCCAGAGGAGAGGACAGTCAAGCTCTTTTCATACTCTCTCCAGCACATATGGAAACACTAAAGTTTTTTAAACAATTCTGCACATGCTTCACTTGATGAAAAGGGAAATATATGTGTGTTGTGTGTCTCCCATTCATAGGTCAATGGAACTAACCTACAAAAAATATGTTGTTTTATTATTGGTGTTTAAGTGCCATTTCTGTCAAAACATGGACACTTCCTCTTTCACCTGACAAACTGCACATAGTTTTCTAGAACCCTTCCATTTCAGTAGCCCTATGTCATCCCAAGTAGGTCAATAGATGTTAACTTGTAGCCTACATTGATAGCTGATCACATAACACTGTAATTACTGGAATGTCATAAGCTCTTCAGCCTTGGTATTTTGTTAAGACACATTTAAAGCAGAGCAGATGGAAACTCTAACCTGAAAATGTTCTCACTCACTTCATATACTAATACTCTTGAAGGCTTGTGAAAGACAATGTTCCTTCGACCCAAACATTACTATACTAGCCTACTATTAATACAAGGCAATTATAATAATAAGCCTTTTGTGAACTAACACTCGCACTTTACTTTTTTCCCTCTTACTAGCAGTGACTTTGCTGATAGCTACTTTATTGAGGACAATGTTACTTATTATGACTGAGATATTTGGTTGTACCACCTAGCTATCTTAAGATGAATCCACTAACTGTAGGTCGCACCGGATAAGAGTGTCTGCTAAATTACTAAAATGCAAAATGTAGGCTACATGACAGGCTGGCAGGGAGAGCAGTGTTTGGGTTTCCTAGGCTCTCTCCCCTGCCTGTCCCAGCATGCATTGGGCTGCACCCTCTCGCTGCTACTACTGCAAGAGGAAGAGGTGCGAGAGAGAGAAAAAGAAAAGAGAGAAAAAGAGAATGTGTTGCATGACTGTAGAGGTAAAGTGTGAATCAGTGTCTCTGCATTTGTAAATCCTGTATATGAATGGTATAACTACTGTTCACTCCTCTTATGTTTGTTGTGTAGTAAATATTTCACTTTTTATTTTCATAATTTTTAGTTTTTTCCTGTGAAGCACATTGCGTTGCATTCCATGTTGGAAATGTGCTGTATAAATAAAGCTTGATTTGATTACAGTGAACCATATAGTAATAGTGCCCATGACCATATAGGGCTACGCATAAATGTGTATCCTCCAGTATCCCTTCTGTTAGCCTGCAGAACTAACACTGTGCCATGCCCCTTGACGTTGTAATAACCATCCCACCGCCTGTCCCCTTAGGGGGTGGGGAGGAGCTGGCCTTCAGCTCCCTGGAATTCCAATCCTGACAGACCACCTACAACTGCCACCACAAACACACACACACACACACATACAAACACACACACTTTGAAGTCTGTTGTCATCGGCACCACCACTTGAGAGGGGTTATTAGTGCCTGAGGCTTTACATTCTGGGTGCTGAGTAGAACTTTGTCAATGGTAGTTGTCGACACACTAGTGAAATTGATCCATGGCCCGAGAGCCAGCCCTTTTCTATCGTGATTAATTGCAAATGTATGTCGAAACATTGAGGATTGCTTGTTACCTGACACTTTACAAAAATGGAATGGAAACGATTTTCTTTGCAGTAAGCCATTTCACAGTACATGCTAGCATACACTGAGAACGACTTTAAAAATACCAACCAATGAATTAAACTATTAATTATGTAGGTTGATTCGAGTTGTTGTTTAACTCATATATAAAAGTTAGGGTGACTGACTATTGATGATGTCAACGCTCCTCAGCCCGTGTATCCTACTAGTTCGCCATAGACACAAAAAAAGGACGAAACAGGTAACGTTAAAAAGAGACAGGTAATGCTGAATTTGGGACCCGGGGGCCATTTGTATCAGGTTCACGAAACAGATTTGTTCATTCTCGTTCGCAAAGTTTAGCGAACAATCAAAGAAAATATCTGGTTGAGTTGCACTTTTATTTGGCTCCTACCTGTTTGAAAAGAAAAATTACTGTCCTCGCGAAAGCGCCGAAATCGGGACTGGAAGCATTTGAAATCTCTCCCTAGAGAGGACGACAATAATCCGAGAGTGAATTATATTTTCAACTATTTTGGAGAACCTATGTGCCTAGGTGGAGAGGTTTCCAAAAATTATTGACCATGCAAAGTTCCGGGTTGAGTTTAGTCACCCGCCCCCTGTAGGAAGCACTGTGTGTCGACCATAGACAGTGAAAAGAAGGTATGGAGTACCACAGTATGAATCATAACACCCATAAAACCTAGTGGTCAAACAGGGAAATGGTTCCAATCGTTTTTACACCATTCATTTTTCCCGTAGAAGATTTTAGAAACACTTAAAATAAGGGCTGTGTAGGCTTACTGTGGTGTGACGTTTCGATAACCATGTAAATCCCTCTTGGACAAGGTAACTTTTATCAATATATTCGCCTGTATTTACCCCCAAAAATGTAAATGCTAATTAGCTGCTAATGTGGCTATCATAAACAAATACAAATGCCATGATGATCTGGACGAGACTGCCGAATCGAGGCAAAAGTAAAAACATCTCTGGATTTACTATGTCATCTAAATGTAGTTATTAAGTTTTAAATTGACACAATTCCTGTTAGCAAAGGTGTCAGCTAGAGATGAAATGCTTGCAGGGATTTATAGTTTTGCATGATGTCTACTTTGATGAAAATTAGCATTTTCGAATCTGAGAGTAAATAGAGTCGAATATATTGATAAAAGTCACCTTGTCAGATAGAGACTTACATGGTTATCAAAACGTCACGCCAGGGTAAGCTATTTTAAGTGTTTCTAAAATGAATGGTGGAAAATGATTGGAACCATTTCCCTGTTTGACCACTTGGTTTTATGTAAAAAAAACAACAAGTATTTAACCTTTATTTAACTAGGCAAGTCAGATAAGAACAAATTCTTATTTACAATGACGGCCTACACTGGCCAACACCGGACCAATTGCGCGCCGCCCTATAGAACTCCCGATCACAGCCGGTTGTGATAGAGCCTGGATTCAAACCAGGATGTCTGTAGTGACGCCTCCAGCACTGAGATGCAGTGCCTTAGACCACTGCGCCATTCGGGAGCCTCAGTTATTATGACACCTCCACCGTGGAGCTGTATATAAACCCTGGAATGCTGAGCTATGTAGTGAGAGGCTTATATCTCAGTGCTATGGAGACACCGGTCGGCCATATTGGCACTCCCAGAAGGAGCAGTCCTCCATAGTCTACCACAGTATGAATCATGTGTTTAGTGAATCCGCCAGATCGGAGGCAGAAGGGATGACCAGGGATGTTCTCTTCATAAGTGTGTGAATTAGACCATTTTCATGTCCTGCTAAGCATTCAAAATGTAACAAGCACTTTTGGGTGTCAGGGGAAATGTATGGAGTAAAAAGTACATCATTTTCTTTAGGAATGTAGTGAAGTCATAGTTGTCAAAAATAGAAATAGTAAAGTAAAGTACAGACACCCCAAAAAACGACTTAAGTAGCACTTTCAAGTATTTTTTTTGAAGTACTTTACACCACTGAGTATGAGTCATAATGCTCATAAAACCCAGGTCTATCTTGGGATAGTTCTAAAAAATCTTTCACCTCGAGGTCAAACATGGAAATGGTTCCAATATTTTTTCCACTATTAATTTGATCCATTGTGGATTTTAGAAACACTTAAAGTATGGGCTGTGATTCATGTAGGCATGTCGTTTTGATAACGGTATAAATCTCTCAATATTTTCGCATGTATTCACCCCCCCCCCCCTCCCCCCCAAATGAAATGCTAATTAGCTGCTAATGTGAACCACAAATGTATACAGAAATGCCTGTCTCAAGTTTCACGTCACTCAACAAGGCCATGATGATCTGGACGGGACTGCCAAATCAAGGCAAAGGTAATGCTGCGTTCACGTGCTAGTAGGAACTAGGAAACTCCAAAATTTCCCACTTGCTAATTGGTTGTAGTTATACACGTACGCATTCAACGAATCAGCAGGTCCGAAAATGTCCTAGTTCCCGCTAGTATGTGAACACAGCATAATAATCTCTCTGGATTAACTATCTAATGTTAGCTACATTTTGTAATTAATAAATTAGCTAAAGTTGTTTAAATGGACAATTGTGAACTATGCTAGGCAAGTTTTGGTTAGCTAGTTAGCATCATTAGCCTGGCTAGATGGTTACATTAGTGGTCTTCGTCTATCCATTTAAATGCATGTGAAATTCATAAAAACTAGTTTAGCTTTCTTTGGCTTTTATAAACCAACAGTATAGCTTGCTAGTTAACTAGCAAGATAACTTAGATAGTGAAGCTGGGGCTAGGTATTCTTGCCTATGTGTGTTTGTGGGTGAGGGGTTGTTAGCCTACATCAAGTACTACTTAACTTAACCCTAGTTAGCTGTATTATTTTAGTCTGGCTTTTGATTAACAACCTCTCTCGAATCAACAGTGTGCCATTGAATGCAAGGGAAGCCAGCGAGCATTTGGTCTCCCTTGATTAAAAAAAAAGTATAAAATACAAGCCAATCTGCATTGAGCTCAGCTGGCGCACCAAAAAAAAGGGTCAAGGAAAGCCAGTTTGGATTTGCTTTACACCAATTACATCACATCATGAGCAAAGTGTAATTGACAAAAATTAGCCATGGATGGAGATAAAGATTTGGACTTGTGGGTTTACTTTATTCTCTGTACGGGCCAATAGAGCCCCACAGTGGAGAGGTCATAATACCCTTAAAACCTAGTGGTCAAACAGGGAAATGGTTCCAATTGTTTTTTCCATCATTTTATAAACTTAAAATAAGGCCTGTATTTCATGTAGGCTTACCCTGGCGTGGCGTTTTGATAAACATTTAAATCTCTCTTGGACAAGGTGACTTTTATCAGTGTATTCGTCTCTATTTACACTCGGATTCGAAAATGAACCGATCCCCACCCTTTCTATATGTTGTCTTGTCTGTCTTTCCCCCTCTATATTTTGTCCCATAGCAGTAGAGTCCGTTAGAGGGTTGGCAGAGTAGAGCAGGGCCAAGGGTGGGCCCCATATTGTGTGCAGCAATAGAGCGAGATTGTAGTGCCTTTCACCATATTGTTTGCAGTGCCTTCCCTTAGAATAACTATCTTGTTGCAGTGCCACATCAGAATAATTCACAGTGTGCAGTAGAGTGAGATTTGTAGTGCCTTTCACCACATTGTTGCAGTGCCATATCAGTGTGCAGTGTGTCACCTTTGCATGCCCGATGTGGGATCGGGGTCCGATCCATGTTAACCCATGAATTTAAAATAAAACTTACCTTGAGCACACTTACCTGTCCTGGTCTTCTTTGTTGGGATTGTGTGCTGGATAATATTAAATCCTGTGTTGAGTGGAGTAAAAAGGGTTCACACTAAACTGTGATACACACATATTTATTCTACTTTGTTCATGTTTCACCTAACCTCATGACCAAAAACACATATTGCTATAGATGTCATAATATGGGCTATTTTCAGCCCTTTTCCTGGGTAGCTTGATCTGAGTTGAATCTTTGTCAGGTCATTAATCACCCTCCTCCCACCCCAACAACCTGCTCCTTAAACAGAAAGAGCCTTAGAAGACTGAAAGCAACAAAAAAATCTAGAAAACAAAAACAAGCTGTGGATTTTTGTCCATCCTTCCCCAATTCAGAATATATAATTGTCATACTCATGGCACGCTTTGTGTAACAGCATTGAAGATTGAAATAAATAAATAAATACTATAAAATAAAACTGTGGATTTTTGGCCATCCTCCCCTGAGTCTGAATATGTAATTGAAAAGTTTCATAGGCATCAATACTCTCATGGGAATCCACCTCTCTCATCGGTACTGGTCCACTGATGCAGCCCTCAGTGTACACATACATAGCTAGTAAAATGGCACGCAAACGCATTGAGCAGCTACGTAGGTACATGCACTTTTTGGATCCAAATTCAACAAATGAGACAGACAAATTGTAGAAAGTTAGGCCTTTCATCCACATTTTGCAACACAACTTCCCCAAACTATTTCATCCCTGGCAAGCCCTCTCTGTGGATGAGGCAATGATCCAATTTGACAGTAGACTCTTTATGGAAACAGGTCATGCTGAAGAACCCAGTGAAGTGGGGGTTTAAAATATGGTGTCTGTGTGACTCATTGACTGGTTACTGCCTTGTTTTCAATGTGCACACAGGTCGGGAGGGTGGGGTGAAGCATGAGAGGCTACCTATTGTCACACCACCATCTTTACTCAGACAACTTTTTCAAATCCATTCCTCTGGTGAGAGACTTGCTTGACACCAACACATATTATGGTGGCACAGTAAGGCCCAATCGTAAGAACTTCCCAAAGGCCATTATGGAGGGCAAGCTCCAGAGAGGTCAGTGTGAAATGGTCAGTAGATCATGTCGCTGGAGGGACTAAAAAGAGGTGTATTTTCTGTCCACAAACAGCTCAGGGAAGGACATCCTCAAACCATTGTCTTAAGTTCAGGCAGAACAAATGTATATATTTTGCAGAGTTTGTAATGAATTACAACAAGAAAATGGTCGGAGTTGACCATCTTGACCAGCTCAGGAGCAACTATAATGTTGGACGCACTGGCAGAAAATGGTGGAAATAACTTTTAACATGGCACACCTGTTAATTGCAATGCATTCCAGGTGACTACCTCATGAAGCTGGTTGAGAGAATGTCAAGAGTGTACAAAGCTGTCGTCTAGGCAGAAGGTGGCTACTTGAAGAATCTCAAATATACACTGCTCAAAAAAATAAAGCGAACACTTAAACAACACAATGTAACTCCAAGTCAATCACACTTCTGTGAAATCAAACTGTCCACTTAGGAAGCAACACTGATTGACAATACATTTCACATGCTGTTGTGCAAATGGAATAGACAACAGGTGGAAATTATAGGCAATTAGCAAGACACCCCCAATAAAGGAGTGGTTCTGCAGGTGGTAACCACAGACCACTTCTCAGTTCCTATGCTCATGGTGTGGCGTGGCATTTCTTTGGGCGGCCGCACAGCCCTCCATGTGCTCGCCAGAGGTACCGAGATGAGATCCTCAGACCCCTTGTGAGACCATATGCTGGTGCGGTTGGCCCTGGGTTCCTCCTAATGCAAGACAATGCTAGACCTCATGTGGCTGGAGTGTGTCAGTAGTTCCTGCAAGAGGAAGGCATTGGTGCTATGGACTGGCCCGCCCTTTCCCCAGACATGAATCCAATTGAGGACATCTGGGACATTATGTCTCGCTCCATACACACCACAGACCACCACAGACTGTCCAGGAGTTGGCGGATCCTTTAGTCCAGGTCTGGGAGGAGATCCCTCAGGAGACCATCCGCCACCTCATCAGGAGCATGCCCAGGCTTTGTAGGGAGGTCATACAGACACGTGGAGGCCACACACACTACTGAGCCTCATTTTGACTTGTTTTAAGGACATTACATCAAAGTTGGATCAGCCTGTAGTGTGGTTTTCCACTTTAATTTTGAGTGTGACTCCAAATCCAGACCTCCATGGGTTGATAAATTTGATTTCCATTGATCATTTTTCTGATTTTGTTCTCAGCACATTCAACTATGTAAAGAAAAAAGTATTTAATAAGAATATTTCATTCATTCAGATCTAGGATGTGTTATTTTAGTGTTCCCTTTATTTTTTTGAGCAGTGTATATAATTACTCTACAATGTAGAAGATAGTAAAAATAAATAAAAACCCTTGAATGAGTAGGTGTCCAAACTTTTGACTGGTACTGTATATATTTTGAGTGAGTAATTTAGTCAAATATACGACAATTGAAATACTTTAGGGTTCTATGTTGTGTTGAGATAGTATTTTTTGATAGTGATTGTCTACACAAAATGAGTGTTATTCCTATTTACATGAATGCAGTGTCATATTAAAGAAAAGGTGGTGCTCATTACAACTAAGTTAACTTGTAATTGTTAATTGTCTTTTTTTTTTAGCTATGTCTTTGTTTGAAATGTGTGAAAATTCTCAGTAATCTACAGTATAATTCTATTGGGGTCTAAAGAGTTAGTGTGAGTATATATAAATCATTGTTGTAGACCTAGGATGGTGTCACACTTTCCCCCCATCCTTAGCAATTACAGATTATTAAACTAATTGCAGTCTAAACTGAAGATCATGATTACTTGATTATTACTCAGGTGTTAGCTGGGGCAAAAGTGTGACAATCATGTCCCGAAGGACTGGAGTTGCCCATCCATGTTACATTTTAGGTATTTTGCAGACACTCTTATCCAGAGCTATTTACATGAGCAATTAGGGTTAAGTGCCTTGCTCAAGGGCACAGAGTTTTTTTAATCTAATCAGCTGATTTTCGAACCAGTGAACTTTCAGTTACTGGCCCAATGATCTTAACCGCTAGGCCACCTGCCGCCCTATTGTAGACCATAGACCCTTCCCAACTTTTCCAACATTACAGTAGGTCTACTGTAAATGCATTTTCATTTCAAGGGGAAATTCAGTGAAACACCTATAGAGCGCTCAAAATTAGTATAGGTGGGTTTAGAATACACTAAAATATGGCGCATATTATTTTCCACATTCAGTATTGAAAAATGTAATACATTTTTGGGAGGAATGATGTGATCGTTGTCCACATTCAAATATATATGGTATTTCAATTATATAGGCTACTACTAATCCATAAATATGAATCTGGTCTGATAAATATTGTGTCAGATTCTATTATCTTGATTTTGGATAACCTACCTACAGAGCTGTGCAGCAGCCAATGCTACATGTTTTGCAATCCAATTCATGCAGTCATCATAGTTGTATATGGGGTTCTTTAGCCATAGTAAGTTTTAACATTGCATTACCTGCAATTTGGCCTTCTCTGCCAACAACATTAAGATAAGACAAAAACGGAAAAAAAACTATGCAAAGTTTACAAATACATATTTAAAAATATATATATTCCTTTCATGTGTGATGTAACTCAACAGTTTAGTCATCATGATCCTATTATTACGAATGGAATGATACTGTAGATCCTCTGAGCCTCTTAACACATCCAATGTTACATGTAAGCAGACTCAGCTTCAATTCCCTGGGCAATGAAGGCTTCAGTGAACTGGCAACACCACCCAACCCAGACCGATGGTGCAATCTTAACGGGTTGGAGTGGCGTAAAGTGCAATGATGTGAGAGAAGTTTGATACAGATGCTAGTTTTGTCAATATATTTCATACACCATAACCACAAATTAGTAATATATCTGACAGATATACACTGAGTATAGAAACATTAAGAACACCTGCTCTTTCCATGACAAAGACTGACCAGGTGAATGCTATGATCCCTTATTGTAACTTCTTAAATCAACTTCGATCAGTGTAGGGCAGGGATCCTCAACTAGATACAGCCACGGGCTGATTTATTTTCTTGAGCGGATGGTCGGGGGCCGGAACATAATAACAAATAATTTGTAGCCTGCAAATTGACAGCAAGAAACCCAGACATATTTTATTAAAATATTATTTCAAACCTTGCTTACATATATGATAATGTATATGATCATGTGTCGCTCTATTATGTTTGGAAATACATAGGAACAGATTTCCCAAATAAAAATAAATTGGAGCTGATTTCCTGGTGTTTTTTACATTTTTTAATAGAAAACAATAGAAATTCAACTTTTTTTTAACTCAGAAAACCTGTGGGGGGGCAATAAAACACTGGTGTAGGGGTATGGTAGTAGGTGCCAGGCACAGCGGTTTGGATCAAGTACTGCAACGCTGCTTGGTATTTTCACGCTCAACAGTTTCCCACGTGTATCAAGAATGGTCCACCACCCACAGGACATCCAGCCAACTTGACAAAACTGTGGGAAGCTTTGGAGTCAACATGGACCATCATCACTGTGGAACGCTTTCAACACACACACACACAGTGGCTAGTGAAAGTATTCACCCCCCTTGGCATTTTTCCTATTTTGTTGCCTTACAACCTGGAATTAAAATAGATTTTTTGGGGGTGGTTTGTATCATTTGATTTACATAACATGCCTACAACTTTGAAGATGCAAATTGTATTTATTTATTGTGAAACAAACAAGAAATAAGACAATTTTTTTAACTTGGGCGTGCATAACTATTCACCCCCCCAAAGTCAGTACTTTGTAGAGCCACCTTTTGCAGCAATTACAGCTGCAAGTCTCTTGGGGTATGTCTCTGTAAGCTTGGCACATCTAGCCACTGGGTTTTTCCCCCATTCTTCAAGGCAAAACTGCTCCAGCTCCTTCAAGTTGGATGGGTTACGCTGGTGTACAGCAATCTTTAAATCATACCACAGATTATTGGATTGAGGTCTGGGCTTTGACTAGGCCATTCCAAGACATTTAAATGTTTCCCCTTAAACCACTTGAGTTTTGCTTTAGCAGTATGCTTAAGGTAATTGTCCTGCTGGAAGGTGAAACTCCGTCCCAGTTTCCATGAAGAATTTCCCTGTATTTAGTGCCATCCATCATTCCTTCAGTTCTGACCAGTTTCCCAGTCCCCGCCAATGAAAAACATCCCCACGGCATGATGCTGCCACCACCATGCTTCACTGTGGGGATGGTGTTCTTGGGGTGATGAAAGGTGTTGGGTTTGCACCAGTGTTTTCCTTGATGGACAAAAAGCTACATTTTAGTCTCATCTGACCAGAGTACCTTCTTCCATATGTTTGGGGAGTCTCCCACATGCCTTTTGGCAAACGCCAAACAAGTTTGCTTATTTTCTTCTGGCCACTCTTCCGTAAAGCCCAGCTCTGTGGAGTGTACAGCTTAAAGTGGTTCTATGGACAGCTACTCCAATCTCCGCTGTGGAGCTTTGCAGCTCTTTCAGGATTATCTTTGGCAGCTTCATTAAATAGTACCTGCAAAACACCAGTCTCAACGTCAAAAGTGAAGAGGCGACTACGGGATGCTGGCCTTTTAGGCATTGTTCCTCTGTCCAGTGTCTGTTCTTTTGCCCATCTTAATCTTCTGTTTTTGTTGGCCAGACTGAGGCGTCTGTTTCTCAAACTAGACACTAATGTACTTGTCCTCTTGCTCAGTTGTGCACCGGGGCCTCCCACTCCTCTTTCTATTCTGGTCAAAGGCAGTTCTCTCTGTTCTGTGAAGGGAGTAGTACAGAGCGTTGTACGAGATCTTCAGTTTCGTGGCGATTTTTCGCATGGAATAGCTTTCATTTCTCTTAACAAGAATAGACTGACGAGTTTCAGAAGAAAGAATTTGTTTCTGGCCATCTTGAGTCTGTAATCAAACCAACAAATGCTGATGCTCCAGATACTCAACTAGTCTAAAGAAGACCAGTTTTATTGCTTCTTTAATCAGGACAACAGTTTTCAGCTGCGCTGACATAATTGCAAGAGGGTTTTCTAATGATCAATTAGCCATTGGAACACAGGATTGATGGTTGCTGATAATGGGCCTCTGTGCGCCTATGTAGATAATCCATAAAAATAAAATCCTGCCATTTCCAGCTACAATAGTAATTTACAACATTAACAATGTCTACACTGTATTTCTGATCAACTTGGTGTTATTTTAATGGACAGAAAATGTGCTTTTCTTTCAAAAACAAGGGCATTTCTAAGTGACCCCAAACTTTTGAACGGTAGTGTTGTTATAGTGGTGTATAAAAAATGCTCGTCTATAATAAAAGGGAAACAATGTATTCTGGGAACGAATGAAAACAAGAATGAAAACAGAAGGAACATTTAAATAAATATTCTCTCACAAAAAGAACAAAGTCAACATTTGTGTTTCCATAGTCATGGTGAAAGCATGTTGGGGAACGTTTTTTGTATTGAACACAGTTCTGAGCAACATATACAGACTATAGACCAGTTCTCAAAGCACTAACCCCTACTTCATAGGAACGAATTACTGTATCTGTAAAAAAAAATAATAATAATAATTTTAGAAACAGACTGAATAAAATAATATTCATATACATAATTTGCAAGAAAAAACAAGAGCCACACACAATGTTGAAAAGTGAATGAAATGAGTAAGAAATTAAACTTACTGACAAAACAACGCAAGGGGACCAAAGTGAATGATAAACGTGTAGCAGTTGATCCAATGCGAGCTACATCTGAAACACTGCAACTTTCTCTGTCTTTGTTTGGCACCCTAGTTCACTACTGCTGTCTCAATGTATTTCACATGTAGTTCATTATACACAACTCCACAAAGGCTATTAATACAAAATATAAATATTCTCTATATACAGAACAAAAGCGCATAACTTTGATCAGCTGTGTATCTGTACACATTCGTGCGTACTGTCCGAGTGTATGCAGCTGCCTAGGTGTCTTTGAATCTGTTGACACCGAGTTGATGAGGATCAGAGTGTGATGACTGCCGTTGCCAGTTTGTTACATATATATTTCAAACATAGATAAATGAGGGAATAGAGTTAATCACAGGTCAGCATGAATGCGAGGCATTTCACCCGAGAGATCATCCGTTCAGATTGGAGAGGACTGTACCCCTTTTTATCTAACCTAAAGCCACTACGCCCTCAAACATTTGCTGCCAATGTTTAGTGGAAATATTTGGGTACGACATAAAAACACTTAATTGTTTACACAGAAAAATCTTATAATACACCAGGATCCAAAAATAGAATCACACATTTGTTTTTTTCCATAGAAAATGGTAAAAATGATTCTTAAATTTCCTTACATAATACTTTTTTTGGGAACTCAGCTCAGAGGTCAAAGGTTAAGAATCGGAACATCAAAGAGGTCACACAGGCCTTCAGTTTCGTCCAGGTTATATATGTAGTCGTGGTCACCCGGAGGGGGAGATAGACGGAGGAGTGGAGAGAACACTAGGAAAAAGAGAGGGACATAAGAGATTAAAAGTAGTGATGCACCGACATGCCATTTTTGGCTGATACCCAATATTCTCCTTGTCAAATACCCGATACAGGTAACCGATATAAGAAAAATGTACTAGCATTTTAGTACAGTTACAGTTAACACACACACATGAACGCAGCGATCTAAGACACTGCATCTCAGTGCAAGAGGCGTCACAAAAGTCCCTGGTTCGAATCCAGGCTGTAGCACATCCGGCTGTGATTGGGAATCCTATAGGGCGGTGCACAACAGGCCCAGCGTCGTCCGGAATAGGCCGTCATTGTAATTAAGAATTTTTTCTTAACCGACTTTCCTAGTTAAGGTTACACACACACACACACACACACACACTGACCACACTGACCACACTGACCAAAAAGTTATTTTGTTGGCATTTATGCATGTCCCCATTACCAGTAAAACAATCAAAACCTATTTATTTCACTTACTTGCTGCTCTGTTTCGTTGTTCATTTGTTCAGTCGTTTCGTTCTTAACCAGGATTTCTATGGAACACCGTTTGGGTCTTTGCGTGTCAAAAAAGATACACGTCAAATAACACTATTTGACGTGTTAAATAAGCTTGTTGAACAATCAGGACCTGAATATGACTGCACGTCACATAATAATTTAACGCATTCATTCATTTTTTACCTAGTTATTACACATTGATTACACTACCACTATCTCATATATCACAACAATTCATCGATACGTATGCTATGATGCTGGTAAAGTTGTCTCGCGCACCTACAGTGCTGGTCATAAAAAAAGCTAGCTAGCTCGCTCATGGATGCAAACAATGTTCTTCCCCAAAAGTATAGCAAAACGACAATCTGTTTCAGTAGCTATAGTTAGCTAGCTAACTATATAGCTAGGTGTCATCATCTAAAATAACCCTACTTTATAAGACAGTTCTTATTTGATTAATGGTGGTCGGACCCATCTATGTGAAGCTAGCCACAATAAGGATTAGCCACAATTGTTGACTCTGCGGTTAGCCCTCAAAATAAGAGTTTGTAATTGACAGTGATGCAAATGAATACAAATACTAGAATTCTGCCAGTATTGAATAGATCATGCTAAATGAGGTTGGAATGTTATAGAAAATCAACAAAAGACAATAATTTGTTAATGTGACAAAAATCTGTTGAAATCACACTGGATGTATTATACTTTAGAATTGCATTGGGGGCATACTTATTTCACTGTACAGCCATACCTATGGATTGTGGATCAATGACATGGGGTATCAGTCTACTCAGTGACACCCAGAGAACATTAGCATCGTAGCTCTTATTGCAGGACTCTGAAACAACTTAATTGAGCCACATGTATTGTCAACCTGTGTGTATTGAACACTATTCCTGAGGAAAAACAATACTACGTGGATGTTTTGGAGTCTGATAAAAAATATATTGAGTATTGAGTAGACTGATACACCATTTCATTGATCCCCAATCATTAGGTAAAGCTGTACAGGGCAATATGAATGTCAATACACACAATAGGCTAACTGGGAAGGTGCTTTCACACAGTCACAGTCCCGCAATAAGAGCTACAATGTTAATATTTGCATAAACTCTTCACAGTTGTGTTCTGTGGGTGTCACCGAGTAGACAGATTTCATTGCTTCACAATTTCATTGCTTCACATTCCATTCCATTCCATTAACATTATCTAGTCTAAATATGACAAGATTCTACCAATTAACCATTTACATCACTTTCAAAGAGGTACTTTTATTTTGAAGGCAAACCGCAAATTCCACTATTGTGCCAAATCCTTATTGTGGCTTGCTTCACAACACATAACCCGGTCTGGTCGAGCCTCACTAGCCAGATGAAGCTAGCTGGCTGCTTATAACGTTAGCTTTGGGCAACAGGTTTAACTAGCTGGCTAGCTACTTAAGTTCAATTTCAATGGGCGAACAATAAGTGGCTACCTAGCTAATACTTACTCACAAGGATTCCTAAATCATTGCTAAGAATAAAGAAAATGACTGCAGTTGTAGGCTGGTTGTATTGGTGCTAGCAAGGTACCAAGCTACCCCAGAAGTTGCGGTCGAACAAATAATGCTTTATTACCAACGCGGTATTGTAAACACATCGTTTGTGGCCGATGTTTGCAGACCTTTTTTGTACAGCTTTGACAGTGCTACTGATAGTAGTGGTGGCACTTGGCTTGCACGTGCAAATTCAAAACACACAACATTCTATAATAGAACTCTGTTATTTTACATGTCAAATTAAAAGCTTTATTTCACGTGTCAAAGTGTTATTTGACGTGTATCTTTTTTGACACGCAAAGACCCAAACGGCGTTCCATCGTATGTCGTGAAGCTAATAGCAGGGACGCTATTACTGTGTAACTTCCGGTAGGGCAACATCTGAAAAATAGCGCACTTGGTAGTGTGTACCTGTGCTCGACCAGTCGGCGAAAACCAACATCACCCATGACAGAGAATAGTTGATTGTCAAGGGCAATGAATTCCATTATCTTGGCGTTAATGGATTTTGTCTTTGAGTTGTCTTGCTGAATTGTTCTTACTCTTTCAAATGACTGCTCGACTTGTTGACTGCTCGAGCCACACAGCAGACATTGTAGGCTAGGTTAGGAATGCTGTGTTACACATGTAGCGCAACATTTTATGTGGCGTCATTACGTCATGTACATACGTTATATAGGTATGCACGTCAGCTTTGACATCGGCTTTGCACATCGCCGTTAAACTAGACATAGGGCCGATACCAATGTTGGCATTATTAGCTAATATCGTCCGATTCCTATATGTTCACCGATATATTGTGCATTCCTAATTAAAAGACAATCCTCTTTTAGTTGTGATAGGTTAAGTAAATCTTTGCTGATCCACAAATCCACGTCAGCAGAACTGTATACTTAAGCAAGAAGGCCTGAGGTGGTGTGGTATATGGCCAATATACCACAGCTAAGGACTGTTCTTATGCACGTTGCAACGCAGAGTGCCAGGATACAGCCCATAGCCGTGGTATATTAGCCATATACCACAAACCCCAGAGGTTATCAATGTAATTAGAGCAGTAAAAATAAATGTTTTGTCATACCCGTGGTATATGGTCTGATATACCACGGCTGTCAGGCAATCAGCATTCAAGGCTCGAACCACCCAGTTTATAAATGTCAACTTACCCTCGGAAGACATCAACTCCTCCAACAGGTCTGCACTCATGATCTCTACTCAGAGAAATGGTGTGAAAGAGAGGGAGAGATATGGGAAATGAGGATGAGGGGTTAGAATAAAGATATACAACATCTATTCTGGTATCTATAATTTCAAATGATTGTCTATACATTGATATAATCTGTAATAGCATGTTCATACAGTGGTTACACATGTCAACTCCTTCAATAGACTTCATAATATTTTGAGGTAATCTTTACCTTTAGTCGGGTCAAACATGTCTGAAAGTTCTTTGGGGAAATACAGCACTACAAACAGAAGACAGAAAACATTAGTCACTCACTCAACAACTCCCAAAAACAATTGATACAAAGAGTATCTAAACACACTAAATAAACCTAGACTCTGATGTAAATGTAGTAGTTATCCGGTATCCCCCTTGTATGAATTTGTAGCAGGATAGAGAAGCATCATGATCTTAGGGAAACAGCAGATGACACTTACATTCTGAGGGGTCAGCCTTGATTGGTTCAAAGACTGCTGAAGAAGAACAGCAGCCATCCAATGAGGCAGAGGACTGGAGAGGCTGGGTGTCCAACAGGGGAGTCAATTGGGCATTTGTGTTTGTAGTGGGTGTGGGTGTGTTTGTAGTCGGTGTGCTGGACACTGTAAAAGAAGGATGGTGATATAAGTGACATCTTTTTATGCAATTTCACTTCATCACGTAATAACTACGCTGCTCAGATAAAGACCAAATCGTACCTGCAGTGGTGACTGCCTGATTAGAAGTAGCTGTGCAGGCAGGTAAGAGTGTGGCAGGACTGGGGTTGGAGGAGTGGGCCAGAGGCTGGCTGGGCTGTGAGGGGGCAGTAGGTGTCGGTTTTGTGTTGGCAGCAGCAGGCACTGGAAGGCTCTGGAGCATGTCCTCGGGTGGGGGGACGGACAGTACCACTGGAGACGGGCTGGATGGGTCCTTGTTCACAAGGAGAACCTCAATGGGTCCTGCTGAGCTCTTGAGACGGATCTGATACTTCTTCTGTCCAATCAGTACCTGCCAACAATCACTCAGTCAGACGGTCGTGGCACAGGGAAGTCCAACTCAGATTCTGTAGAGCTGCTACGTGTAGGCCTTTGTCTCAACCCAGCACTGACACAGTTGATTCATATAATTGTATAAATCGTTGTCCAGACTGCGATTCGTTTATTTTTAAAAGTAGAATTAGTGCTAGGCTGGAACAGAAGCCTGCACAACCTTGGCTGGCTACCATCCACATCGCTCCAGACAAACTGAAGTTTCTTCTTCACAGTGAGTCTAGATTTGCCTTCCTCCCACTATGATTTCTAGAATGCAAACACATTCTGACCGTTCTGATTGGTCCCAGATACCGAAGGGTTGGGCAAGAGCCAGCCTACATAATGACCTTATCAACTTTGATATTCTGATTGGTTAAATTAGTTTGAGACGATCCAATCGCTGATTGATTTATTTTGTACAAAGCCCATTTTGAAGTCACACAAACGATCTCTAGGATTGCTGATTCAGACTGAATGTATGTAGCAATCGATAGAGAATAGGAATTCAATTCAGGGTGTGTCGTCAGGCCATGCACAACCAACAGCTCGCCAGAATCCAAGTTGGAGACCCCTGGTCTGAGGATGGTGAGACAGAAAGGGGAGAGTAGTTGGGTCTAACAGTACAAACACTTACCGACTCAGGTATGGGCACCTCCAGTTGTGTGCCTGTGGGAGCGCGGATAGCTAGGAGAGTGTCACCTGTGGAGGCCAGAGATGGGGTGAGTGGGAATTTTTATTATTATTATTTTATTTTTTTAAATAGGTAGAACAAAAAGGTAATTGAAGAACACAGAAAAATATAAGAGAGAAACATACCTTTGAAAGCACTACAGAGGTCTTCGTGTTTTACATAAGCCATAGTGTGCTTGTGTTAAGGGTCAAGAGTTTATTTACTACTGCAACATGAATTTAAGAGCTAAGCATTGAGTTAAAAATCTGATCACTACCATCTAAAGCATCTTGGGGTGACCTTAACCCATTTTGGCTCCCGAGTGGCGCAGCGGTCTACGGCACTGCATCTCAGTGAAAGAGAAGTCACTACAGTCCCTGGTTCGAATTCGGGCGGTATCACATTTGGCCGTAATTGGGAGTCCCATAGGGCGGCGCACAATTGGCCCAGCGTCGTCCGGGTTTGGCCAGGGTAGGCCGTCATTGTAAATAAGAATTTGTTCTTAACTGACGTGCCTAGTTAAATAAAGGTGAAATAAATAAATACAAATATCTAGTAACTAACACGCTAGATCTGCTAAGCTTAGTGACTACTAGACAGAGGGATTGTAGTTGAGGATATGGGCTGTTCTGCGAGTCGTCTGTGACGTTCATGATGCTCTGCTGGACCCAGACCCTCTGTTGATCCAACTCGTGCTCCCGCTTGTCCAGATCATCCAGTTCTGCCTTCAGATCAATGAGTTTATCGGCTATCTCCTGTGTGTTACAGCCAGGACCAACACCCCTGGGGACAGGAAACAGGTATCACAAAGAAATGTACCGTGTTGTGGTATCAACAATTTGCATATCTACTTTCACTGGAAATGTTTATAGTTTTCTAAATCTATTTCAGAAATAGAGAGCACAACACGGGAAGTGTTATCACTTAGCAACGGCTATGGAGGAAAAAGTGGCGCTCTCGGAATGTTCAGACAGAAACCCCATTGACCCAACTCTCTAAATATATGACTCTGGATAACACAGACACAACAGTCAACGGCAAGGCATTGGTAGGAACACAGTTAAGACACCTCTCCTTATCTGACTTCACTTACATAACAGACAGCTTAGCACACTTGTAGTTTCTGAATGGCGAGAGGGTGTCACCCAATA
Organism: Oncorhynchus mykiss; assembly: GCF_013265735.2. Taxonomy (NCBI): domain Eukaryota; kingdom Metazoa; phylum Chordata; class Actinopteri; order Salmoniformes; family Salmonidae; genus Oncorhynchus; species Oncorhynchus mykiss. The sequence continues at coordinate 86,556,848 of NC_048566.1, read as the reverse complement.
TTTACTAACGGAGCCCATAACGCCATGCCCTTGACTTACTTCCACTGAATACTGTTCTTAGACTTCTTCTCGATCAGTCCGATGCCCTCAAGCACATTGGTGATGTCGTAGATGCGCCGCTTCTGTCTTACAGCTAGGGTGTCTGCTGCCTGTGGGAGAGAAAGAGTGGTCAATGTTTTTTATACATTGGTGTAGAGCAGTTTGGGGGTCCGTTGAACAAATCCACAGCTAAAAACAAATAGCTTGGTAGATTCTATAACGTTGAGGAAGCTTAGCTATTCATGGGCTTCAAAGTTACACATAACTGAGTCTTCAACGAGCACTTACAGCAATAAACATATGGCTAGTGCTGATAACTACGATGGGTTAATCCTCATTACTGCAATGGGATGACATATATTCTATTGTGGTCAGTCACGCCCAGCCTAAACAAAACCTAACATATTGTCAGCATAATTTAACCAATGATAATTTTGACTTGCGGATTTATTTATTTTCTAGCTACATAAAAAGGTGTGTGACTCTGAACCGGGTTCGGGTTTTAACTGTTTTGCCAGATTCAGTTCATGACAACAATGTGCAGCCTTGCGTGCTTGTCTTCATTGCGGCTGCAGGGGGCAGAATATATAAAGTTAGCTGGCTAGCTTGCTGCTTAGTACCTCAACCAATGACTGTGTGACCTCAACAGAGGAGTTGAAGTAACGTTACTTGGCAACTGGCTAGCCAACTTTTCCTACATTCAGTGGACGGGCAAATTGTAACAAACTAGGGAGTTAATTGAACTATTCAAACACATAAACAGAAGAAAAAAAACACTTGACCCAATGTATCACGCTGATGGCTAATGTTAGCTAGCGAAAACCTTGAATTAGATTTACTACTAACGGTAGCAAGCCACAAGCTACATTTACATCCGCGTGCCAACAACAAAGAGTAAGGCATGCTTACTGCTTTCAGGTCTAGAACTCCATCCTTGGCCTCTTGTAGCAAAGATACAAATTTGGTTGTAAGCAATCCTAGACTCTTCTCGTGTCGACTTGGGGTTTGAGGTTGAAGCGAGTCACCCATAGCTCCAAATTCGGTTCTTTCCGACTCCAGCTCCATCTGATTAGGAATTCTTGTTCGAATCCGTACAACAGTAACGTTAGCTAGCCGGCCCCAAACTCACTTGCTAGCTAGAAACCCCTTTACATTCGCCGTGCTAAAGTGAGATTTATCTATATAAAATACTTTGCATGGTACTAATTGTAGGATAATACAATATGGTCCGGTCCAGATTATTGACCTGATAATTTAAAAAAAAAAACAGGCCTGCAAAATATTTCAACGAGTGTACGGTCCGAAGCCGTTAGACACACGAGGTATGCTGGGATGGTTTGGTTTGTGAAGCTAAGGGGCCACCTGCAAAACATGAGATACTATGAAAAGCGTACACTATAAATTGTAATCGTTTTACTTGACAAGAAAGTCAACTGTTGCTAGTAAAGCATTTCGCAATATTAGATATTACCTCATCACATATGCTAAATCACAAGATCATTAAATGTTTGTTTATTATGGATTAGACTGCACATGTGGCCCTTTTTAGGGACAGTTCTATTTTCTACATGCCCTAACTACTTTCATTTTACAGTCAAATAATAATAAATTTTTCGAGGATATGCTTAGGCTAAATCTTTAAGATTTTACAGTTTAAGAAATGCTTAATCAATTGCAATTCATGTACCAGGATATTAAAAATGAGAATGTGGTGCCTATTTTGTCTGATATTACTACTTTTTTTCATTGCATACTCATTGCTTTATAGACATTATATCGCATACATGAAGACAATCTCAGTGGTAATGACAAAAAAGCTATGGTCACGCTAGTGACAATGACTGTGTAATAAATAGAGAATTATAGATGCCAAATTCTATTTACCAGAACACTGTTTGTGCAAATGTGCGCATGCGTGTACGCCCATGTCTGTCACTTTGGAGAAGAGGAGCGCAGTGTGCTGTCACTATGGTTGGATCTGAACAACATGTATGGTGTGTTCAATTGTTCTGTGTGGATATGCATCTACCTCCTCATCTTCTTCCGAAAGGTTAATAGACCCAAAAACTTTCCTCCTGGTCCACAACCCATTCTAATATTTGGGAATCTTATGAAAGACCTGGAGATGGTAGGTCTTGTATACAACTCTATTATTATGCCATTCTTCTAACTTTCATTAATAATCAATAAGTACTTGATGTGTCAGATTAAAAAAACATAGCCTACTGTAAGTCTTCCTTGCAATATGAAGAATCTATGAAATACTTTCATCAAAGCAACCTTTGCACATAAACCTAAAATTGAGTAACATGTCTCTTGGACATGAAAGGTTTATGTCGCATGTAATCTCTAGGCCAGGGCTATTCAACTATATTCTTAAATGGGCCAGATGTAAAAAAAAATCTTCAAAAGAACTGTGTAAAAAAAAAGATAGGTACAACCACTAATAAAGCACTTTTCTTAAGATTAAATGTTGCTAAAACTCAAACCAATTTGAGTTGAGGTGCAACCAAAAAATGTGATCATCATTAAAAGGTGCAGTATGCAGAAATCGCTCCGCCATTTCCTGGCAGCTAAATTTCTAATAGTTCGCCCAATTTCCAGTGTTTTAAAGTACTTAAGTAAAAATACTTTAAAGTACTACTTAATTATTTTGGGGGGTATCTGTACTTTACTATTTATATTTTTGACTACTTTTACTTCACTACATTCCTAAAGATAATCATGTACTTTTTACTCCATACATTTTCCCTGAAACCCAAAAGTACTCGTTACATTTTGAATGCTTAGCAGGTCAGGAAAATTGTCAAAATCATGCACTTATCCAGAGAACATCCTTGGTCATCCGTACTGCTTCTGATCTGATGGAATCACTAAACACAAATGCTTCGTTTGTAAATTATTTGAGTGTTGGAGTTTGCCCCTTATTATCCGTAAATACACATTTTAAATAAAACAAATTTGCTTAATATAAGCAATTTGAAATGATTTATACTTTTACTTTTGATACTTAAGTATATTTAAAACAAAAGGCTTTTAGACTTTTAATCAAGTAGTATTTTACAGAGTTACTTTCACGTTTACTCAAGTATGACAATTGGGTATTTTTTCCAATAATATCACAAAATGTCAAATCAGGTAACGCCACTTTGAATTAATTTCCTTCGGTCATTAGATGTGTTTTTTGTCACACTGTCTTCTAAGATCAAGTCAATGGCTGTGTCTGAGAACGATCAAAACCGCAATGTATCATGCGTAAATTCTGACTGATATACAAATGGTAATGGGTTGTTATTTGTGATGCAAGGTGATTTGTAGATCAGTCAGTCGGCAGTCGCCTATAGTCGTTTTGATGATCTCGAACATGGCCCTTCAGGCTCCCAAGTGGCGCAGCGGTCTAAGGTACTGCATCTCAGTGCAGGATGCGTCACTACAGTCCCTGGTTTGAATCCAGGCTGTATCACATCTGGCCGTGATTGGGAGTCCCATAAAGTGGTGCACAATTGGCCCAGCGTCGTCCGGGTTTGGCCGGGGTAGGCCGTCACTGTAAATAAGAATTTGTTCTTGCCTAGTTAAATAAAATATAAATACAATTTTAAAAAATGTGAGTATCAGAGCAACAACAACTCAGCCACACAAGAACAGGACCGCAAAGTGCTGAAGTGCGTAACGTGTAAAAGACGTCTGTCCTCGGTTGTGTTGGGTCCACTTTTCTGGGCTCCGTTATTTACTTAACAAATAAGGAATATTCAAAAAGTGCACTTATAAATCATATCAATTTTAATCAAAATACAGCTGTAGACAGAAGTCAAAGATCATTCATCAAACATACAACTGATGTCTCTCCTGAGTACTGCAAAATAGCAAAAGTCCAAGTTGCTTTTAATATGCTTGCAGTCAACCCCTAGTGATGTAACTGCCTACGTCAATACCTTCTGCTCATGAGACCAAACCCATTGTAACGGTTTTGACTTGAGGTTATTATTTATAGGGGTGACAGGTAGGTTGTGCCTACCAGAGAAAACATTGGTTTCTCCTTTTGGTTTGGGAGGGAATGAGTCCCATCTGGTCCGTCATGTCTACACCAATACAAAGGACTTATGTAAAAGTCAGGATGGAAATAAACTTTTCATAAACCCTTAAAACAGTCGAAAGAACTTCAAAAACAACTATTATTTTGCGTGGGTTGTATTACCAACATAAATTATTACACACACATATAATAATATAACACCATGAGTTCTGGTTCCTCTATATAACAATTATTTTACCACACAACTATAAAGCGTATCAACTCTTACTAAGTCCTCAACTACAACTAACTACACAAATCATCACAGTATACATCAAACAAATGAAATACCGTATACAAAAAGGTTGTAGTCAGTCGGTCAGTCAGACAATCCAATCCGCCAACAGATCTCCAGCGGAGAAAGGGCACGAAGAACATAGAGGTGTAGTCCACTGACGCAAAGAGTGGATCCGATCCTGGGTAAACTCTATTAGGCTACAAAACAAACGGAATAGAGAAGCTTCGGAACTGAGGTTTGAACACATCCTCATTCACGTCTCCATCACAACCCCACTTTTGCGCAGCTGATGCTGGCTATTTAATTGGGAATTAAAGGGAAAGCGCCCTATTGGAAGGATAAGCGCTGAGACGTTCAGAAAAATTCAGGGCCGTCACACCATGCATGTACAGTTTTACAAACTTGCAGGAGATACAATAGTTCCAGTGTTTTCTAGTGCTCAGCAGTAATTTTCCACTCCCCAAGTTGCTTTATAGTGGTATGTCTGACTAGTCTCATCTCTTTCACTCCACTGCAAGGTTCTGTGTCTATGAATCTCTTTTAGTCTTGAGGCGCTTTCTCACAGACACCCTGTTTTGACTGCAATAACTCACACATCTCTCAGACCGTTTCTTTATAAGAGGCAGAGACTGAAAAGAACTGTGGAACCATTTTAAACCTTATAATGCATATATATATCAACAATGGACTCTGGAGCAGTGGAAACGTGTTCTCTGGAGTGATGAATCACGCTTCACCATCTGGCAGTCCAATGGACTAATCTGGGTTTGGTGGATGCCAGGACAACGCTACCTGCTTGAATGCATAGTGCCACCTGTAAAGTTTAGTGGAGGAGGAATACTGGTCTGTTGTTCATGGTTCGGGCTAGGCCCCTTAGTTCCAGTGAAGGGAAATCTTAACACTACAGCGACATTCTAGACTATTCTGTGCTTCCAACTTTGTGGCAACAGTCTGGGGAAGACACTTTCCTGTTTCAGGATGACAATGTCCCCGTGCACAAAGCGAGGTCCATACAGAAATGGTTTGTCGAGATCGGTGAAGAAGAACTTGACTGGCCTACACAGAGCCCCCTCAACCAAATCAAACAACTTTGGGATGAATTAGAACGCCGACTGCGAGCCAGGCCTAATCTCCCAACACCATTGCCCGAGTTCACTCTTGTGGCTGAATGGAAGCAATCCCCGGAGCAATGTTCCAACATCTAGTGGTTAACCTTTCCAGAAGAGTGAAGGCTGTTATAGGACCAGAGGGGGGACCAACTCCATATTAATGCCCATGATTTTGGATCGAGATGTTCAACGAGCAGGTGTCTACATACTTTTGGTCATGTAGTGTATCTTTTCTTTCTATAACAGTTTTTCTCCCTTAAAAACATAACAATAATTTGATATGTCAATAAATACTCACCGACTCTAATAAACTCTCCTAGGTGCCATTCTTATGGGCTACGGCTCCTGCTGGAAAGAGCATCGTCGCTTCGCCCTGATGACCTTTTCAGAGGCCCAACTCATCTTTTACCTCCTGAACTTTCACTTTGCTGGAACAGACACCACCTCCAAGACACTGCTCACTGTATTCCTCTACCTTATGACCCATTGAATGTTTGCATTCAAATTGTGTCTTTCTACTTCTACAGTTGTTGTAGATTATTTTGCAAGAACAAAGGTGTCAGGCAATGTTGATAATCCCTTTTGATTTTAGCACTTTTTTTGTCGCCAACATCAATCAAATGTATTTATAGAGCCCTTCTTACATCAGCTGATGTCACAAAGTGTTGTACAGAAACCCATCCTAAAACCCCAAACAGCAAGCAATGCAGGTGTAGAAGCACAGTGGCTAGGAAAAACTCCCTAGAAAAGCCAGAACCTAGGAAGAAACCTAGAGAGGAACCAGGCTATGAGGGGTGGCCAGTCCTCTTCTGGCTGTGCCGGGTGGAGAATATAACAGAACATGGCCAAGATGTTCAAATGTTCATAGATGACCAGGAGGGTCAAATAATAATAATCACAGTGGTTGTCGAGGGTGCAACAGGTCAGCACCTCAGGGGTAAATGTCAGTTGGCTTTTCATAGCCAATCATTCAGAGTATCTCTACCACTCCTGCTGTCTCTAGAGCGTTGAAAACAGCAGGTCTGGGATAGGTAGCACGTCCGGTGAACAGGTCAGGGTTCCATAGCCGCAGGCAGAACAGTTGAAAATGGAGAAGCAGCAGGGCCAGGTGGACTGGGGACAGCAAGGAGTCATCAGGTCAGGTAGTCATGAGGCATGGTCCTAGGGCTCAGGTCCTCCGAGAGAGAGAGAAAGAAATAAAGAAAGAATGAGAGAAAAAGAGAGAAAGAGAGAAAGAGAATTAGACAGAGCATACTTAAAATCACACAGGACACCAGATATCGGCCTATATCGAATCTTCAATTCCTCTCAAAATTTTTTGAAAAGGTTGTTGCGCAGCAACTCACTGCCTTCCTGAAGACAAACAATGTATATGAAATGCTTCAGTCTGGTTTTAGACCCCATCATAGCACTGAGACTGCACTTGTGAAGGTGGTAAATGACCTTTTAATGGCATCAGACCGAGGGTCTGCATCTGTCCTCGTGCTCCTAGACCTTAGTGTTGATTTTGATACCATCAATCACCACATTCTTTTGGAGAGATTGGAAACCCAAATTGGTCTACACGGACAAGTTCTTGCCTTGTTTAGATCTTATCTGTCGGAAAGATATCAGTTTGTCTCTGTGAATGGTTTGTCCTCTGACAAATCAACTGTACATTTCGATGTTCCTCAAGGTACCGTTTTAGGATCACTATTGTTTTCACTATATATTTGACCTCTTGGGGATGTCATTTGAAAACATAATGTTAACTTTCACTGCTATGCGGATGACACGTAGCTGTACATTTCAATGAAACATGGTGAAGCCCCAAAATTGCCCTCGCTAGAAGCCTGTGTTTCAGACATAAGGAAGTGGATGGCTGCAAACTTTCTACTTTTAAACTCGGACAAAACAGAGATGCTTGTTCTAGTTCCCAAGAAACAAAGAGATCTTCTGTTGAATCTGACAATTGATCTTGATGGTTGTACAGTCGTCTCAAATAAAACTGTAAAGGACCTCGGCGTTACTCTGGACCCTGATCTCTCTTTTGACGAACATATCAAGACTGTTTCAAGGACAGCTTTTTTCCATCTACGTAACATTGCAAAAATCAGAAACTTTCTGTCCAAAAATGATGCAGAAAAATGAATCCATGCTTTTGTTAATTCTAGGTTAGACTACTGCAATGCTCTACTTTCCGGCTACCCGGATAAAGCACTAAATAAACTTCAGTTAGTGCTAAATACGGCTGCTAGAATCCTGACTAGAACCAAAGAAATTGATCATATTACTCCAGTGCTAGCCTCCCTACACTGGCTTCCTGTTAAGGCAAGGACTGATTTCAAGGTTTTACTGCTAACCTACAAAGCATTACATGGGCTTGCTCCTTCCTACCTATCTTTCTGATTTGGTCCTGCCGTACATACCTACATGTACGCTATGGTCACAAGACGCAGGCCTCCTAATTGTCCCTAGAATTCCTAAGCAAACAGCTGGAGGCAGGGCTTTCTCCTATAGAGCTCCATTTTTACGGAATGGTCTGCCTACCCATGTGAGAGACGCAGCCTTGGTCTCAACCTTTAAGTCTTAACTGACGACTCATCTCTTCAGTGGGTCATATGATTGAGTGTAGTCTGGCCCAGGAGTGTGAAGGTGAACGGAAAGGCTCTGGAGCAACAAACCGCCCTTGCTGTCTCTGCCTGGCCGGTTCCCCTCTCTCCACTGGGATTCTCGGCCTCTAACCCTATTACAGGGGCTGAGTCACTGGCTTACTGGTGCTCTTTCATGCCGTCCCTAGGAGGGGTGCGTCACTTGAGTGGGTTGAGTCACTGACGTGATCTTCCTGTCTGGGTTGGCGCCCCCCCTTGGGTTGTGCCGTGGTGGAGATCTTTGAGGGCTATACTCGGCCTTGTCTCAGGATGGTAAGTTGGTGGTTGAAGATATCCCTCTAGTGGTGTGGGGGCTGTGCTTTGGCAAAGTGGGTGGGGTTATATCCTTCCTGTTTGGCCCTGTCCGGGGGTATCATCGGATGGGGCCACGGTGTCTCCTGACCCCTCCTGTCTCAGCCTCCAGTATTTATCCTGGGCCACAAATGTATCTTGGAGAAGGACTCGCTCGCATGGAGCTCTTCCTCGTCACGGTTACTCTACTGTGATGGTTCAAGTTGGTCTGGCCTGAGGACGCAGGGGAACCTGACTACACCCCTGTGTTTGGTGCAACCATGTCCCCAAAACCATACTGTCACGATCGTCTAAATAATTAACGGACCAAAGCGCAGCGTACATAGAGTTCCACATGTTTATTAAATGAAACTCACAAAAAACAGTAACGAACCGTGACACAAATGCAGTGCTCACAGACACTACACAAAAAAAAAGATCCCATAAACAGGTGGGAAAAGTCTGCCTAAACATGATCCCCAATCAGAGACAAAGATAGACAGCTGCCTCTGATTGGGAACCATACCAGGCCATCATAGAAACGAAAAACCAGAATGCCCACCCTAATCACACCCTGACAGAGGAAACTAGTTAAGGGGATATTCTAGACAGAGGTTCAATCGGATTGATGTAATCTAATATGTAAATTTGGGTTTACATATTTTTTTTTTTTTTGATTTGCGTATATGTAACAGGAAAGGGAGGACCATCCTCCTCAGTAAATTTCATAAAAATAGTGAAAGTTATCCTTTTGAGATAAAACTATACTAAATGTATTCACGTCACCAAATAATTGATTAAAACACACTGTTTTGCTATGAAGGTCTACAGTAGCCTCAACAGCACTTGGTAGGGTAGCGCCAAGGTGTAGCCGGGGGACAGCTAGTTTCTGTCCTCCTCTGGGTATATTGACTTTAATACAAAACCTATGGGGCTCATGGTTTTCACCCCCTTCCATAGACTTACACAGTAACTATGACAACTTCAGGAGGACGTCCTCCAACCTATTAGAGCTCTTGTATCATGAAATGACATGTTGTCCACTCGGTCAAAGGATCAGAGAATTAATATAGTACTGAAAGCATGAGCTTCAGTACTAGCTACCACTGCAGTGCATAATATTTGGTGAGTAGTTGACTCAAACAGAGAAAGACAATTGTGAACAATTTTGATCAAATTAATATCTTTAAAAATGAAGGAGAGGCAAGAGGGAGCTAGCTATATTTCATTGTATTTTTTCACATAGCTAGCGAATGCAGCTAGGTACTTAAGCCTTCTCAAACACCCGACTCAAACACAGTGGGATGCTATTTTAGCTATCTGGCTATGGCTATCCAACACTGGAACTCTTCCATGCTTTTGTAACTGATAAACTGCTTGCTGATGCATTAGTTCTAATAGCTACGACGATGTAGGTAGGCTGTGTGTAGCGGTAATGATATGAAGGTTTGGCTTGGAACGTTTTTTTCCCGCCTGGTCACAGACAGCTGATGTGTTGTGCACTGAAGTCCACAAGTGAAGGGAAAAGGTGAGAGGAGGAGAGCAAGTAGATGTGAGAAGAAATTCTACAATGAGCAAAATTATCATGCTGTTTGTATGTGGCTGCTGTGAAATTGAACTGTGTTTGCGTATGATCAGGGGTGGATTCATTCAGCCGATTCTGCTGAAAACCTTTTATTTTGGACTAATGATTACACCCTAGAGGTCGACCGATTAATCGGCATGGCCGATTTCAAGTTTTCATAACAATCGGTAATCGGCATTTTGGGACAGCGATTGTGGCCGATTACATTGCAATCCACGAGGAAACTGCATGGCAGGCTGACCACCTGTTATGCAAGTACAGCAAGGAGCCAAGGTAAGTTGCTAGCTAGCATTAAACTTATCTTATTAAAAAACAATCAATCTTCACATAATCACTAGTTAACTACACATGGTTGATGATATTACTAGGTTAACTAGCTTGTCCTGCGTTGCATATAATCAATGCGGTGGCTGTTAATTTATCACCGAATCATAGCCTACTTCAACTTTGCCAAACAGGTGATGATTTAACAAAAGCTCATTGCCGAAAAAAGCACAATCTTTGCACAAATGTTCCTAACCATAAACATCAATGCCTTTCTTAAAATCTATACACAGAAGTATGTATTTTTAAACCTGCATATTTAGTTAAAAGAAACCCCCACACGTTCCATGAACATCCTCCAGACCCTCGAAGTGAACTGGGGACCCCGATCAGACACTATATCCTCAGGCACCCCGTAGTGCCGGAAGACATGCGTAAACAAGGCCTCCGCAGTCTGTAGGGCCGTAGGGAGATTGGGCAGAGGAAGGAGATGGCAGGACTCAGAGAAACGATCCACAACAACCAGGATCATGGTGTTTCCATGATGGGGGAGATCAGTCAGGAAATCGATCGACAGGTGCGACCATGGCCGTTGTGGAATGGGTAAGGGGTGTAGCTTACCTCTGGGCAGGTGCCCAGGAGCCTTACACCGAGCACACACGAGCAAGATGAAACATAAACCCTCACGTTCAGAGCCATGACGACAGCCAACAGCTCCCGGTCCCCCACGTCATAGTTTCACTCCGCCAGGCTGAGCTTCCTCGAGAAGAAGGCACAGGGGCGGAGCTTCGGTGGCATACCCGGGCGCTGAGAGAGCACGGCTCCTATCCCAGCCTCGGACGTGTCCACCTCCACTATGAACGCCAAAGAAGGATCCGGATGGGCCAGCACAGGAGCCGAGGTAAACAGAGCCCTCAGGTGACCAAAAGCCCTGTCCGCCTCAGCCGACCTCTGCAAACGCACCGGTCCCCCCTTTAGCAATGAGGTAATGGGAGCCAAAACACCAGATAAACCTCTGGTAGTAATTGGCAAACCCTAGAAACCGCTACACCTCCTTTACCGTGGTGGGAGTAGGCCAATTAAGCACAGCTGAAATGCGTTCACTCTCAATCTCCACCCCTGCGGTGGAAATGCGGTACGCTAGGAAGGATACGGACTGTTTAAGAACAGGCATTTCTCAGCCTTGACGTACAGGCCATGCTCCAACAGTCGACCAAGCACCCTGCGCACCAGGGACACATGCTCGGCGCGTGTTGCAGAGTATACCATAATGTCATCAATATACACCACTACCCCCTCCCGTGCAGGTCCCTGAAAATCTCGTCTACAAAGGCTTGGAAGACTGATGTAGCATTCCTCAACCCGTACGGCATGACGAGGTACTCATAATGCCCTGAGGTCGTACTGAACGCTGTCTTCCACTCGTCTCCTTCCCTGATACGCACCAGGTTGTAAGCGCTCCTGGGATCTAGTTTGTTGAAGAAGTGCACCCTGTGCATTGACTCAATCGCTGTGGCGATAAGAGGTAGCGGGTAACTGTACCTCACCATGATCTGATTTAGGCCTCGATAGTCAATACGCGGGCGCAGACCTCCCTCTTTCTTCTCACAAAAAATAAACTTGAGGAGGCGGGTGAAGTGGAGGACCGAATGTACCCCTGACGGAGGGATTTGGAGACATATGTTTCTATAGCCGCCGTCTCCGCCTATGACAGGGGATACACGTGACTCATGGGAAGTGCAGCGTCTACCAGGAGATTTATCGAGAGCCAAATCGGCATATTCGGGGGGGATGCGCACGGTGGAGACCTGGTCTGGACTTTCCACCGTAGTAGCACCAACAGAAACCCCTAAAGACCTCCCTGAGCACTCTCTTGACCACCCCATGAGAGTCCTCTGTTGCCATGAAATGGTGGGGTCATGACCAGCTAACCAGGGAAGACCTAGTACCACGGGAAACGCAGCAGAGTCAAGGAGGAAGAGACTGTTTCTCTCCTCGTGATCCCCTGTGTCACCATGCCCAGGGGGATGGTAGCTTCCCTAATTACCCCGGACCCTAATGGTCGACTGTCCAGAGCGTGAACTGGGAAAGGCCTAACCACTGGAACAGTAGGGTTCCCTAACCTATGGGCGAATGCTCTGTCGATAACATTGCCAGCCGCGCCTGAATCGACGAGTGCCTTATGCTGGGAATGCGGGGAAAACTCAGGAAAGTAAACATGCACAAACAGGTGTACAACAGAGGGCTCTGGATGAGAGTGGTGCATGCTCACCTGGGACGACGCCAGAGTGCCCTGCCTGCTGCCTCGAGCCCTAGAGAAAGCAACCCGGCACCGACCAGCAGTGCGGCCACAGATGGTACACGTGAAAGCCCCTCCTCCGGCCGCCCTAAGCGCAGCACCTCCCAGCTCCATAGGCACCGGAGCGGTGGTGCTGGGAGAGGGAATCGACAGAGCCCTCTCTGGACGTCCGCGGGTGACCACCATCCAACCAAATGGACAGGTCCACCAGCTGGTCGAAGGTGAGGGTGGTATCCCTGCAGGCCAACTCCCGACGGACATCCTCGCGCAGGCTGCAACGGTAGTGGTCGATAAGGGCCCTGTCGTTCCATCCCGCTCCTGCGGCCAGGGTCCAAAATTCGCATCTCCTTCTCCCCACACGGCGTTAGCCCACTCCAGAGCTCTCCCTGAGAGGCATGAGACGAGGGCGGACACCTCTCCCTTCCCGAGGGAGCCGGGTAAACGGTTCCCAGGTATAGGTCCAGCTGTAGCAGGAACCCCTGGCACCGTGCCGTCGTCCCATCATACTCCCCGGGAGGGGCGAGACGCCTCCCACTGGGACCGGGTACAGAAGGGACGAGTAGTGGGAATCCATGTTGTGCTGGTGGAGGGGCTGGAGTGGCTCCCTGTCTCTCCCAGAGGTCCATGGTCTGAACGACGCAGTCCATCGCGATGCCGAGATGTTGTAGCATCGTCGCATGTTCTCTGACGCACTCCTCGACTCTTATAACCGGGGTACCTGCTCCTGCTGACTCCATGGTGTGGAATTCTGTAATGGGGTGCGTAACCGGTGGCAGGGAGGTCAGACTCAGGAGAGCAGAACTAGGTAATAGCCGGAGCAGTTTAATATCAAAACCACCGGCATAAAGAATAACAAGACATGCGTACAAAACCCGTCGTGCACCAGTCAACATGTGCACAAGCACTTACAATAAACAATTCCACACAAAGACATGGGGGGAACAGAGGGTTAAATACACAACACTTAATGAGGGAAATGAGAACCAGGTGTGTAGGAAAACAAGACAAAACAAATGGAAAATGAAAAGTGGATCGACGACGGCTAGAAGACCGGTGACGCCGACCGCCGCCCGAACAAGGAGGGGAACCGACTTCGGTGGATGTCATGACACTAGGGAAATTGTGTCACTTCTCTTGCGTTCAGTGCAAGCAGAGTCAGGGTATATGCAACAGTTTGGGCCGCCTGGCTCGTTGCAAACTAATTTTCCATAATTTTCCATAATTATGACATAACATTGAAGGTTGTGCAATGTAACAGTAATATTTAGACTTAGGGTTGCCACCCATTTGATAAAATACGGAACAGTTCCTTATTTCACTGAAAGAATAAACATTTTGTTTTCAAAATGATAGTTTACGGATATGACCATATTAATGACCAAAGCCTCTTATTTCTGTGTTTATTATATTCTAATTAAGTCTATGATTTGATATTTGATAGAGCAGTCTGACTGAGTAGCAGGCTCGTAAAAGCATTCATTGAAACTTTACTGTGTTTGCCAGCAGCTCTTAACAATACTTGAAGCACAGCGCTGTGCATGACTTCAAGCCTATCAACTCCTGAGATTAGGCTGGCAATACTAAAGTGCCCATTAGAACATCCAATAGTCAAAGGTATATGAAATACAAATGGTATAGAGAGAAATAGTCGACGCATCATAATTACTACAATAACTACAACCTAAAACTTCTTAACTGGGAATATTGAAGAACTGGGAATATTCAACCACCAGCTTTCATATGTTCTGAGCAAGGAACTTAAACGTTATCTTTTTTACATGGCACATATTGCACTTACTTTCTTCTCCAACACTGTGTTTTTGCATTATTTAAACCAAATTGAGCATGTTTCATTATTTATTTGAGACTAAATAGATTTTATTTATGTATTATATTAAGTTAAAATAAAAGTGTTCATTCAGTATTGTTGTAATTGTCATTATTACAAATATATATATAAAAATCGTCCGATTAATCGGTATCAGCTTTTTTTTGGGCCCTCCAATAATCGGCATCAGCGCTAAAAAAATCCTAATCGGTCAACCTCTATTACAGCCTAGATCAGCTAGATGCATTGAAGAGTGTGCTAGGCAGTATTGAATGTGTCACGGTCTGACACATGGATTAATAAAACAATTCTCTCAACCTGTGCACTTATAGGCTAGGTTGTAGCAACCTTATGATGGGTATAGGGAAAATTACAGTATCATGTAGTAGCCTAAACCTATCGATGTTACATTGAGAATATGCTGTAATTGAAATAAGGCCATTCTACAAAAAAAAATAATCATCCTCCCTCATCTTAAACGTCACCGACCGCCAATGATTTGTAACATATGACTCATTACACACACCCTCAGGGCCTTGACCACTGCTAACAACTCCTGGTCCCCCACATCATAATTAAGCTCCACCGGACTGAGCTTCCTCGAAAAGAAAGCGCAGGGGCGGAGTTTTGGTGGCGTATCCGAGCGCTGTGATAGCACGGCACCCACCCCAGCCTCAGACGAGTCCACCCCCACTATGAATGCTAGAGGAAGCACCAACACGGGTGCATCCGTGAACAGCGCCTTCAACCTATTGAAGGCTCTGTCCGCCTCTGCCGACCACCGCAAACGCACAGCCCCCCCTTCAGAAGTGAGGTAATGGGGGCCGCTACCTGGCCAAAACCCCGGATAAACCTCCGGTAGTAATTGGCAAACTCCAAAAACCACTGCACCTCCTTCACCGTGGTAGGAGTCGGCCAATTACGCACGGCCTTAATGAGGTCACACTCCATCACCACCCTGATGTGGAAATACGATAACTCAGGAAGGAGACGGCTCGTTTGGAGAACACACACTTCTCAGCCTTGACGTATAGGTCATGCTCCAGCAGTCTACCAAGCACCTTGGGTACCAGAGACACATGCGCGGCGCAGGTGGCGGAATAGATCAGAATATCATTGATATAGACAACCATGCCCTGCCCGTGAAGGTGACTGAGAATCTCGTCTACAAAGGATTGAAAGACGGTTGGAGCATTCTTTAACCCATACTGCATGACGAGGTACTCATATTGGCCCGATGTGGTACTAAATGCGGTTTTCCACTCGTCTCCATCCCGAATATGCACCAGACTATACACGCTCCTGAGGTCCAGTTTTGTGAAAAACTGTGCTCCGTGAAATTATTCCACCGCCGTAGCGATGAGAGGTAGTGGGTAACTAAACCCCACTGTGATGGCATTTAGACCTCTATAATCAATACACGGACGCAAACCTCCCTCCTTTTTCTTCACAAAAAAGAAACTCGAGGAGACGGGTGAGATGGAGGGCCAAATGTACCCCTGCCCCAGAAATTCCGTGACATATGTCTGCATAGCCAACGTCTCCTCCTGGGACAATGGGTACGTGTGACTCTTGGGAAGCGCAGCGTTTACCTGGAGATTTATCGCACAATCCTCCTGTCGATGATGTGGTAATTTAGTCGCTCTCTTCTTACTGAAAGCGAATGCCAAATCGGCATATTCAGGGGGGATGCGCACCGTGGAACCCTGGTCTGGACTCTCCAACGACGTGGCACCGATGGAAACTCCCAGACACCTTCCAGAACACTCCTCTGACCACCCCTGGAGAACCCCCTGGAGAACCCCCTGTCTCCACGAAATCTTAGGATTGTGACTAGCCAGCCAGCACCACTGGAAACGCAGGCGAATCGATAATGAAGAGACTAATCCGCTCCTTATGATTCCCCTGCGTCACTATGTCCAGTGGAACCGTGGCCTTCCTGACCAACCCTGACCCTAATGACCGGCTATCTAGGGAGTGCACAGGGAAGGGAGAATTAATCGGCACGAGCGGAACACCCAGTTTGATGGCGAGTCCACGATCCATAAAATTCCCAGCTGCACCTGAATCGACTAGCGCCTTATGCTGGGAAGAGGTGGAAAAATCAAGAAACAAAATCAAGACAAACATGTGACCAACAGAGGGTTCTGGGTGAGTTTGGTGCCGACTCACCTGGGGTGACCGAGAAACGTTCCGCCTGCCCTCTCGACTCCCAGATGGGCCCCCCCAGCACTGATCGGCCTCTCCGACCACAGCTGGTGCAGGGGGAGCCTCCTCATCCGGTACCCCTCGGCACGGCCCCCCCTAACTTCATAGGAATGGGAGCAGGAGCGCTGGGTGGTGGAACGAACAGGACCCTCTCCGAACACCCGCGGGCAGCCAGCAGATTGTCCAGCCGGATAGACATGTCGATGAGTTCATCAACGGATAGAGCGGTGTCCCGACACGCTAGCTCCCTGCGGATGTCCTCCCGGAGACTACACCGGTAGTGGTCTATCAGGGCCCTGTCGTTCCACCCAGCCCCAGTGGCCAAGGTCCGGAACACCAATGCGTAATCCTGTGCTCTCCTCTTCTCCTGCCTAAGGTGGAACAGTCGCTCACCCGCCGCTCGGCCCTTGAGGGTGATCAAACACGGCACGAAAGCGTAGTGCTCCTTCGCCGAGTCTGGGCCATTCCAGACCGCGTTTGCTCACTCCAGAGCACGACCCATCAGGCAGGAGACGAGGACACTCACCCTCTCCGCTCCCGAGGGAGTGGGCCTCACGGTCGCCAGGTACAGTTCCAGTTGGAGCAAGAACCCCTGACACCCCGCCGCCGCTCCATCATAGTCCCTTGGGAGCGCAAGACGGAGAGCGCCGGAGCCGGACGGGGAGGGAGGAGAAGGGGGATCCAGAGCTGGAGGAACCGAAGGTGGAGAGAGGAGACCACTCGTCTCCCATCGGTCCATTCTCTCCATCATCTGGTCCATCGCTGATCCTATCCGATGGAGGACGGTGGTATGGTGGAGGACACGTTCCTCCATCGATGGGAGGGGGTTGGCAGCTGCTCCTGCTGACTCCATTTTTTAAGGGTGCGGGATTCTGTAACGCCCGGGGTGAAGTGGGGAAGAAGTCAGGCGCAGGAAGCAGAGAGTTCAGGGTAACGCTACTTTTTAATGCACCACAACGGTGAACAGACGCCAACCCAAACAGCAGACGGGCCGGCTGGTAAATAAAGCCCAACCAATTAACCTAAACTAAACACAGGTGCAACCAATAAACAGAAAAGGGGGAAAAGGGATCAGTGGCAGCTAGTAGGCCGGTGACAACGACCGAGTGCCACCCGAACAGGAAGGGGCGCCACCTTCGGTAGGAGTCATGACACACATTCCATCCACACAGTTCATGGTCAGTTAATAATAGGACAACATAACTTCCAATAAGCCTGATAGGCTTTTATCAGACCTGTAAATATTGACATAATGATGAGACTGTTGAAAGTACAGTTGAAGTCGGAAGTTTACATACACATAGATTGGAGTCATTAAAACTTGTTTTTCAACCACACCACAAATGTCTTGTTTTGGTAAGTCAGTTAGGACATCTACTTTCTGCATGACACAAGTAATTTTTCCAACAATTGTTTACAGACAGATTATTTCACTTATAATTCACTGTATCACAATTCCAGTGGGTCAGAAGTTTACATACACTAAGTTGACTGTGCCTTTAAACAGCTTGCTTGGAAAATTCCAGAAAATAATGTCATGGATTTAGAAGCATCTGATGGGCTAATTGACATCATTTGAGTCAATTGGAGGTGTACCTGTGGATATATTTCAAGGCGTACCTTCAAACTTTGCTTGACATCATGGGAAAATCAAAAGAAATAAGCCAGACCTCAGAAAAAAATTGTAGACCTCTGGTCTGGTTCATCCTTGGGAGCAATTTCCAAACGCCTGAAGGTACCACGTTCATCTGTACAAACAATAGTACACAAGTATAAACACCATGGAACCATGCAGCCGTCATACCTCGCTGGAAGGAGACTCGTTCGGTCTCCTAAAGATGAACGTACTTTGGTGCGAAAAGTGCAAATCAATCCCAAAACAACAGCAAAGGACCCTGTAAAGATGCTGGAGGAAACAGGTACAAAATTATCTATATCCACTGTAAAACGAGTCCTATATCGACATAACCTGAAAGGCCGCTCAGCAAGGAAGAAGCCACTGCTCCAAAACCGCCATAAAAAAGCCAGACTACGGTTTGCAACTGCACATGGGGACAAAGATCATACTTTTTGGAGAAAGTCTTGTGGTCTGATGATACAAAAAATAGACCTGTTTGGCCATAATGATCATCGTTATGTTTGGAGGAAAAACGGAGAGGCTTGCAAGCCAAAGAACACCATCCCAACCATGAAGCACGGGGGTGGCAGCATCATGTTGTGGGGGTGCTTTGCTACAGGAGGGACTGGTGCACTTCACAAAATCAATGGCATCATGAGGTAGGAAAATTCTGTGGATATATTGAAGCAACATCTCAAGACATCAGTCAGGAAGTTAAAGCTTGGTCGCAAATGGGTCTTCCAAATGGACAATGACCCCAAGCATACTTCCAAAGTTGTTGCAAAATGGCTTAATGACAACAAGGTCAAGGTATCACAAAGCCCTGACCTCAATCCTGTAGAACATTTGTGGGCAGAACTGAAAAAGTGTGTGCGAGCAAGGAGGCCTACAAACCTGACTCCAGCAGTTACACCAGCTCTGTCAGGAGGAATGGACCAAAATTCACCCAACTTATTGTGGGAAGCTTGTGGAAGGCTGCCCGAAACGTTTGACACTGTCACGACTTCCGCCAAAGTTGGCTCTCCTGCCTGTTCGGGCGGTGCTCGGCGGTCGTCGTCACCGTCCTACTAGCCACCATCGATCCCTTTTTCGTTTGTCTGTTGGTTTTGTCTTATTAGTTTCACCTGTGTGTATTTTAGTTTATTGACGTCCTTATATGTAGTAGGTTGTCCCGCCCTTGTTTCGTGCGGGATTGTTTTGGTTTCATGTGTTTTCGTGAATACGTATCGTGTTATTTGCTCGGATACATTTAATCCTGTGTTGGATTATTTCACCCTGTATTTTGGGTTGACCGTGTTTGGTTCCGGAGAATAAACATTCGACTCACTGCACCTGCTCTCTGCGCCTGATTCCACCCACCTTGTTAATACGTGACAGAATCCCGCACCACCAATGGAATCAGCAGGAGCAGCCGCGTCTCCTCTCCCATCGATGGAAGAGAGAGTCCTCCACCACACCAGCGTGCTCCATCGGATTGGTTCTGCCATGGACCAAATGATGGAGAGGATGGATCGATGGGAGAGGAGTGGTCTTCCCACATCATCGCTAGCACCCCCTTCTCCAGCACCTCCTGTTCCTGCGACCACATCTGGCTCCGGGGCTCTGCGGTTGACACTCCCACGGGAGTATGACGGAACGGCGGCTGGGTGCCAGGGTTTCCTCCTTCAACTGGAGCTATACCTGGCTACCGTGCGTCCTGCTCCCTCTGGAGAGGAGAGCGTGAGCGCCCTCGTCTCCTGCTTGACTGGGCGAGCCCTCGAGTGGGCCAACGCAGTATGGAATGGTCCGGACTCGGCAAGGGATAATTACCCAGAGTTCACCCGCCGATTCCGAGCTGTTTTTGACCATCCACCAGAGGGTCGGGCGGCGGGTGAACGGCTGTTCCACCTGCGGCAGGAGACGAGGAGCGCACAGGACTTTGCTCTGGAGTTCAGGACCTTGGCCGCAGGAGCAGGATGGAACGACAGGGCCTTGGTCGACCATTTCAGATGCAGTCTCAGGGAGGACGTCCGCAGGGAGCTGGCATGTCGGGACACCACCTGCACACTGGATGAGCTCATTGACTTGGCTATCCGTCTCGACAATCTGCTGGCTGCCCGCGGGCGTTCGGATCAGGCCCTGTCGTTTCCACTTCCCAGCCCTCCTGCCCCTATCCCTATGGAATTAGGAGGGGCAGCTTCGAGGGAGACCGGAGGAGGAGTGTCCTCCTGCACCAGTTGTGGTCGACGAGGGCACACGTCAGACCGGTGCTGGAGGAACTCGTCTGGGAGTCGGGAGGGCAGGCGGAGCACTGCTCGATCACCCCAGGTGAGTAAGCACCAGACTCACCCAGAGCCTCCTGTCGGTCATGTGTATGTTTTGACTTCTTTCCCTGGGTTTTTTCCCTCTCTACAGCATAAGGCGCTAGTCGATTCAGGCGCAGCTGGGAATTTCATGGATCGTGGGCTTGCGTTAAGGCTAGGGATTCCCCTGGTGTCGGTAGACCAACCTTTCCCCGTGCACTCCTTAGATAGCCGACCATTAGGGTCAGGAGTGATTAGGGAGGCTACGGTGCCACTGGACATGGTAACGCAGGGGGATCATAGGGAGCAGATTAGTCTGTTCCTTATAGATTCACCTGCGTTTCCGGTGGTGTTGGGGGTTCCCTGGTTAGCTCAACACAACCCGGTGATTTCCTGGCGACAGGGGGCTCTTAAGGGGTGGTCAGAGGAGTGTTCAGGTAGGTGTAGAGGAGTTGCCATTGGTGCGACTACGGTGGAGAGTCCAGACCAAGTTTCCACCGTGCGCATTCCCTCTGAATATGCCGATTTGGCTATCGCCTTCAGTAAAAGGAAGGCGACCCAATTACCACCTCATCGTCGAGAGGACTGCGTGATAAACCTTCTGGAGAACGCTGCACTTCCTAGGAGTCACGTGTATCCATTGTCCCAGGAGGAGACGGTAGCGATGGAAACATACGTTGCTGAATCGCTGAGACAGGGGTACATTCGGCCCTCCGCATCACCCGTCTCCTCGAGCTTCTTTTTTGTGAAGAAGAAGGATGGAGGTCTGCGTCCGTGCATTGATTATAGAGGTCTAAATTCCATCACAGTGGGGTTTAGTTACCCACTACCTCTCATCGCTACGGCGGTGGAATCATTTCACGGGGCGCGCTTCTTCACAAAACTGGACCTGAGGAGCGCGTATAATCTGGTGCGTATCCGGGGAGGAGATGAGTGGAAAACTGCATTTAGTACTACATCTGGTCATTATGAGTACCGCGTCATGCCACGGGTTGAAGAATGCTCCAGCCGTCTTCCAATCCTTCGTAGACGAGATTCTCCGAGACCTGCTCGGGCAGGGAGTGGTAGTGTACATCGATGACATCTTGATCTATTCTGCCACACGCGCGGCGCATGTGTCTCTGGTGCGTAAGGTACTTGGGCGACTGCTGGAGCATGACCTGTATTGCAAGGCGGAGAAATGTGAGTTTTTCAAACAGTCCGTTTCCTTCCTGGGATATCGTATTTCCACCTCTGGGGTGGTGATGGAGGATGACCGCGTTACTGCCGTGCGTAATTGGCCGACTCCGACCACGGTGAAAGAGGTGCAGCGGTTTTTAGGGTTTGCCAATTACTACCGGAGGTTTATCCGGGGTTTTGGTCAGGTAGCTGCTCCCATCACCTCGCTGCTGAAGGGAGGACCGGTGCGCTTGCGCTGGTCAGCAGAGGCGGGCAGAGCATTCACTCGTTTGAAGGAGCTGTTCACCAATGCGCCCGTGTTGGCGCATCCGGACCCCTCTTTAGCGTTCATAGTGGAGGTGGATGCGTCCGAGGCTGGGGTCGGAGCCGTGCTGTCCCAACGCTCGGGCGTGCCACCCAAACTTCGCCCTTGTGCTTTCTTTTCGAGCAAGCTCAGCCCAGCGGAGCGAAACTATGATGTGGGGGACCGGGAGTTGTTAGCTGTAGTCGAGGCTCTGAAGGTGTGGAGACATTGGCTTGAGGGGGCTAAACACCCCTTTCTCATCTGGACTGACCATCGTAATCTCGAGTATATCCGGGCAGCGAAGAGACTGAATCCACGTCAGGCTAGATGGGCCATGTTTTTTACCAGGTTCCGGTTTACCCTCTCATACCGGCCCGGCTCCCAAAACACCAAGGCCGACGCGCTGTCCCGCCTCTATGATACCGAGGAGCGGCCCGTTGAGCCAACTCCCATCATTTCACCGTCATGTCTCGTGGCACCGGTGGTATGGGAGGTGGACGCGGAGATAGAGGAGGCCTCACGGTCAGAGCCGGCCCCCCCCCAACTGTCCAGTAGGAACCCAGTACGTACCGAGGGGGGTCCGGGACAAGCTGATTCGGTGGGCTCATACTCTCCCCTCCTCGGGTCATCCTGGCATCGAGAGGACAGTGCGGAGTCTGAGAGTGAGATACTGGTGGCCCACGCTAGCTAAAGACGTGAGATTTTATGTCTCCTCCTGCTCCGTGTGTGCTCAGAGCAAGGCTCCTCGGCACCTGCCTAGAGGGAAATTACAACCCCTCCCCGTTCCACAACGGCCGTGGACACACTTATCGGTGGACTTTCTGACCGACCTTCCCCCGTCCCAGGGAAGTACTACGATCCTGGTCGTTGTGGATCGGTTTTCTAAGTCCTGTCGTCTCATCCCGTTGCCCGGTCTCCCTACGGCCCTGCAGACTGCTGAGGCCTTGTTTACCCATGTCTTCCGGCACTATGGGGTGCCTGAGGACATCGTTTCTGATCGGGGTCCCCAATTCACGTCCAGAGTATGGAGGGCGTTTATGGAGAGACTGGGGGTCTCGGTCAGCTTAACCTCAGGTTTTCACCCCGAGAGTAATGGGCAGGTGGAGCGCGTAAACCAAGAGGTGGGCAGGTTTCTGCGGTCCTATTGCCGGGACCGGCATGGTGAGTGGGCAAGGTATGTTCCCTGGGCTGAACTAGCTCAGAACTCCCTACGCCACTCCTCAACTAACTTGTCTCCTTTTGAGTGTGTGTTAGGTTACCAGCCGGTCCTGGCCCCATGGCATCAGAGCCAGACCGAGGCTCCTGCGGTGGAGGAATGGGTACAGCGCTCCAAGGACACATGGAAAGCCGTTCAGGACTCACTACGGTTAGCGGGCGAACGGCAGAAGAGGAGCGCTGACCAGCACCGCAGTGAGGCCCCCGTATTTGCACCGGGGGACAGGGTCTGGCTCTCGACCCGGAACCTGCCCCTCCGCCTGCCCTGTCGGAAGCTGGGGCCGCAGTGTGTGGGGCCGTTCAAAGTCCTGAGGAGAATAAACGAGGTGTGTTACAGGTTACAACTTCCTAGGTATTACCGTATTAACCCCTCGTTTCATGTGTCTCTCCTCAGGCCGGTGGTGGCTGGTCCCCTGCAAGAAGGTGAGGTGCCTGAGGTCCCTCCGCCCCCCCTGGACATCGAGGGGTCCCCGGCGTACACAGTTCGGGGCATTCTGGATTCGAGACGCCGGGTGGGGGGCCTACAGTACCTCGTGGACTGGGAGGGGTACGGTCCGGAGGAGAGATGCTGGGTTCCGGTGAGGGACATTTTGGACCCTTCTCTCCTGAGAGATTTCCACCGCCTCCACCCGGATCGCCCAGCACCTCGTCCTCCGGGTCGTCCTCGAGGACGGTGGCGGCGCGCTGCGGGGGCCGCGCGTCAGGGGGGGGGTACTGTCACGACTTCCGCCGAAGTTGGCTCTCCTGCCTGTTCGGGCGGTGCTCGGCGGTCGTCGTCACCGTCCTACTAGCCACCATCGATCCCTTTTTCGTTTGTCTGTTGGTTTTGTCTTATTAGTTTCACCTGTGTGTATTTTAGTTTATTGACGTCCTTATATGTAGTAGGTTGTCCCGCCCTTGTTTCGTGCGGGATTGTTTTGGTTTCATGTGTTTTCGTGAATACGTATCGTGTTATTTGCTCGGATACATTTAATCCTGTGTTGGATTATTTCACCCTGTATTTTGGGTTGACCGTGTTTGGTTCCGGAGAATAAACATTCGACTCACTGCACCTGCTCTCTGCGCCTGATTCCACCCACCTTGTTAATACGTGACAGACCCAAGTTAAACAATTTAAAGGCAATGCTACCAAATACTAATCGAGTGTATGTAAACTTCTCACCCACTGGGAATGTGATAAAAGAAATATAACCTGAAATATATATTTCTCTCTACTATTATTCTGACATTTCACATTCTTAAAATAAAGTGGTGATCCTAACTGACAGGGAATTTTAACTAGGATTAAACGTCAGCAATTGTGAAACTGAGTTGAAATGTATTTGGCTAAGGTGTATGTAAACTTCCGACTTCAACTGTAAGTAAAACATTACATGATTTCAATATCCAGACTGTAGTGTCTTAACACTTAGTACTTATTTATGTAATAAGAAAGACTTGGAATACAAGCAATTGAACTGGAGCTTCACATTTACTCAAACTAGTTAGTACCAGAATAACATAGAACAATACTGCGCATGACCAAGGGTGCTCCATCCTTAAAGGGGACATCAGTAATTAACAGAACATAACATTCCTTCTCTTATACAATCAGAGTTACTTTTACCAAACCACAACTGAAACATTTCCCAGAACTTGTTGTAGTTATTTTGCATCTTTTAATTTGAACTTGAACAGTTTGTTTTTGTTTGTTTGTTTATAAGTCTAGTCTGTCTGGTGGACGGTGCCTTCGTTCTGGGTAGCGCCTCAGATTGTCTGGAGGCTCCTGAACATCCTCAGTGTGTGCTTGTTCCATTATAGCGTCTGCTATAGCAGCACCTTCATCAACACGTTCCCTTCTTTCAGCCTGGGGTCTCTCTACTGCCCCACCGTCCTCTACAGTTCCTTGTGTGTCACTCTCAGGAGCTCTCTGTGCCTGTTCTCTCTCAATTGTTGTGCTGTTTTCCCTGGAATGCATTTGATTAATGTGACGCCCCAACATTATGTCTGGGCTCACTTGAACCTGGTAAGTTCTGGGTCCCGTTTGTGTGTGTACGGTCCCTCTTGTCCATTTCCCTCCTATTCTGTAGTCTCGCACCATCACTTCCTGTCCTGTTTGGAGATGGCGCTCCCGGCCACCGGAGAGCATCTTGGCTTGTTTGTTCAGCACTTCATTACGCCTGTTTGGCTTCATGATGTCCAGCCGTGTGCGGAGAGGCCTCCCGAACATCAGTGCGGCTGGGCTTTCATTTGTCGTGGCATGTGGGGTGTTTCGGTAGGAGGCCAGGAACTTGGCCAGTTTTGTTTGCAAAGTCCCTTCGTCTCGTTTTGCTGCACGGAGTCCTTGCTTTAGGGTTTGCACAAAGCGTTCTGCCAGCCCATTGGTGGCAGGGTGGTACGGAGCTGAGGTTGAGTGTTTGATTCCATTTACTGACATGAATCTTGTAAACTCGTCACTTACGAAAGCTTGCGCGTTGTCACTTACCAGCTGCAGTGGCAAACCGAAGCGTACAAACGTTGTTCTGAGACAATCTATCGTCTGAGCTGAGGTGGAGGAGTCAGTGCAAAACACCTCTGGCCATTTGGAATGGGCATCAACTATAACCAGAAACATGTGCTTTTCAAAAGGACCAGCGTAGTCCACATTAATTCTCTGCCATGGCTCTGCGGGCCATTCCCATGGGTGGACTGGGACAGGAGCAGGCATGTGAAGGGTTTCCAAACATCCACTACAGTTCTTTGCCATATTTTCTATCTGTTGGTCCAGACCTGGCCACCAAAAGTGGCTCCTTGCGAGCAGCTTCATTTTGACAATTCCAACATGACCTTCATGTAGTTGCTGCAAGACTAAATGTTGGCATTTCTGGGGTATCATGACTCTCATTCCCCACATCAAACATCCTTGGTACGTTGTAATTTCGTTTCTCCGCTGGAAATACGGAGTCAGCTCCTTTCTGCCAGTAGCTGGCCATCCTGACATGGTGTAGGTGTACACTTTTGACAAGGTCACATCTTTCCTTGTCTCCTGTTTGATAACTGTGCTTGTGACCGGTAGGGCCTCGAGCTGAGCGGTATGGAACATGTCCACTGCATCCACCCTCCTTTGTCTTTCTCTTGTACACGGCAGTCTGGATAATCCATCTGCATTTGTGTGGAGGGATGACGGCTTAAACTCAATGTCATACATATGACTGGCAAGGAACAGGGCATATCGCTGTAACCTGGCTGCTGTCATTGCCGGAATGCCTTTCTTTGGACTGAAAATGGAAAGCAACGGCTGGTGATCTGTAACCAGTGTGAAACGCTTGCCATATAGGTATGCGTGGAATTTCTTGACGCCCCACACTAGTGCCAGTGCTTCTTTGTCGATTTGTGAGTAGTTTTTCTCTGCATCATTCAATGTTCCTGACGCAAATGCAACTGGCCTCTCTGACCCATCTTTCAGTGTGTGTGAAAGGACTGCCCCTAATCCATAAGGGGACGCATCACAAGCCAACTTCACTGGCATTTCAGGGTCGTAATGCATCACAGACATTGTTCTTCTGTGCAGGCCAATAGGTGTTGAAGCCCTAATAGAGATGGAAATGTGGAAATGGCCAGGGTTGCGTGCCAAGGACCAAGTTATACCTATAATTCATAACTGGCTCAAAATGGCTGTTATTTAATCAAGATCATTGTGAGATGATAAGACATAAAGTGGTCATACATGCTTATGACAAGTCTTAAAGTGCATATACCTAATAAAGCCTTTACCAAAAGGTTTTATTAGTACATACATGGCAGTCATACACACTTAAAGTCATGGGTATTACATTTATAGTTAGAGAATAACAAGAATGATACAAACTTATATTGTCTCATATAACTTCAATTCAGCAGCCTGTTTTGTTTTCTTATTTTTGTTCACAAATGTTTATCATACCGAGAAGCATAGGCCTACCTCCCGCAATGGCAATGACTTAAGTACACAAAAGCCAGTGTGTAAACATTTGTACACCCGTGTGTGAATGTCCTGTGTGTGTATGAAGAGCAGTGTGCAAGGTGGAACAGAACAACAGATCATCATCTTTAATTACTTGTTACTTTTATCTATTATTCTTATCCATATTTTTTGAAACTGCACTGCCGGTTAGGGGCTCGTAATTAAGCATTTTACTGTAAGGTCTACTACACCTGTTGTATTCGGCGCATGTGACTAATAAAATTTGACTTGATTTGGCTCGTTCGTTCTGCTGTGCATAGGCATCTATCTGCCTCTTCTTCATCCTGAAGATTAATAGACCCAAAAGCTTTTCTCCTGGTCCACAACCCATTCCAATATTTGGGAATCTGCTGCATCTGAGTTTGGGGAATCCTTTGATAGCTCTTGAGATGGTACAATTTTTATGCATCAAATAGCGTCAAGAATCAATGGCGTCAGTGTTCAAATCAGTTACATTATTTGTTCCAAACATTGTCATTACTTCACCAAGGGTGTGGACTTTGCAGGACGACCCCAAAACCTTATGGTCAACCATGCCTTACAAGGAAGAAGAAATAGCATCAAAAACTATACTATTGTTGGAATCAAGAAAACACATTTCAGTAATTTAGCAATTATGAATCTTTGATTTTCTGTGAAGACCACCTGAAACTATGATTCTAGTTCATTTTATTTGATCTAAAAATCATGAAAATACAGTACCAGTCAAAAGTTTGAACACACCTACTCATTCAAGGGTAACAAAAAAGTGTTAAACAAATCCAAATATATTTGAGATTTGAGATTCTTCAAAGTAGCCACCCTTTGCCTTGATGACAGCTTTGCACTTTCTTCTTTCTTCTTCTCTTATTTCAGGGCACTCTTATCATTACAAACCTCACGTCTGTGCTGCACGAAGAGGGTCAGTGGAAGTTCCCCCGTGAGTTCAACTCCTTAAACTTCCTGAACGAGTAGGGAGAGTTTGAGAAGCCTGAGGCCTTCATGCCGTTCTCTGCAGGTGGGGGTTAGAGCAACACAAGTTGCATCACTGATGTTGTTGACAGCATAGGAAGTAAAGAGGTAATGCAGTTTGTTGTTGTTGCAGGGCCACGAATGTGTCTTGGAGAAGGACTCGCTCACATGGAGCTCTTCCTCATCATGGTTACTCTCTTGAGACACGTCAAGTTTGTCTGGACTGAGAACGCAGGGGTACCTGACTCTACCCCTGTGTTTGGTATTACTCTGTCCACCAAACCCTACAGACTTGATGTAAGGAACTAGTTAGGAGCAGTGGCATGTATTCATGGATGCCAAGGGAAGCCAGGCTTCCCCAAATATTTGACCAATATAAAAATGATAAAATAATGTACACTGCTCAAAAAAATAAAGGGAACACTAAAATAACACATCCTAGATCTGAATGAATAAAATATTCTTATTAAATACTTTTTTATTTACATAGTTGAATGTGCTGACAACAAAATCACACAGTCACACTCAAAATTAAAGTGGAAAACCACACTACAGGCTGATCCAACTTTGATGTAATGTCCTTAAAACAAGTCAAAATGAGGCTCAGTAGTGTGTGTGGCCTCCACGTGCCTGTATGACCTCCCTAAAACACCTGGGCATGCTCCTGATGAGGTGGTGGATGGTCTCCTGAGGGATCTCCTCCCAGACCTGGACTAAAGCATCCGCCAACTCCTGGACAGTCCCAGATGTGCTCAATTGGATTCAGGTCTGGGGAACGGGCGGGCCAGTCCATAGCATCAATGCCTTCCTCTTGCAGGAACTGCTGACACACTCCAGCCACATGAGGTCTAGCATTGTCTTGCATGAGGAGGAACGCAGGGCCAACCGCACCAGCATATGGTCTCACAAGGGGTCTGAGGATCTCATCTCGGTACCTAATGGCAGTCAGGCTACCTCTGGCGAGCACATGGAGGGCTGTGCTGCCCCCCAAAAGAAATGCCACCCCACACCATGACTGACCCACCGCCAAACCGGTCATGCTGGAGGATGTTGCAGGCAGCAGAACGTTCTCCATGGCGTCTCCAGACTCTGTCACGTCTGTCACATGTGCTCAGTGTGAACCTGCTTTCATCTGTAAAGAGCACAGGGCGCCAGTGGCGAATTTGCCAATCTTGGTGTTCTCTGGCAAATGCCAAACGTCCTGCACGGTGTTGGGCTGTAAGCACAACCCCAACCTGTGGACGTCGGGCCCTCATACCACCCTCATGGAGTCTGTTTCTGACCGTTTGAGCAGACACATGCACATTTGTGGCCTGCTGGAGGTCATTTTGCAGGGCTCTGGCAGTGCTCCTCCTGCTCCTCCTTGCACAAAGGCGGAGGTAGCGGTCCTGCTGCTGGGTTGTTGCCCTCCTACGGCCTCCTCCACGTCTCCTGATGTACTGGCCTGTCTCCTGGTAGCGCCTCCATGCTCTGGACACTACGCTGACAGACATAGCAAACCTTCTTGCCACAGCTCGCATTGATGTGCCATCCTGGATGAGCTGCACTACCTGAGCCACTTGTGTGGGTTGTAGACTCCGTCTCATGCTACCACTAGAGTGAAAGCACCGCCAGCATTCAAAAGTGACCAAAACATCAGCCAGGAAGCATAGGAACTGAGAAGTGGTCTGTGGTTACCACCTGCAGAACCACTCCTTTATTGGGGGTGTCTTGCTAATTGCCTATAATTTCCACCTGTTGTCTATTCCATTTGCACAACAGCATGTGAAATTTATTGTCAATCAGTGTTGCTTCCTAAGTGGACAGTTTGATTTCACAGAAGTGTGATTGACTTGGAGTTACATTGTGTTGTTTAAGTGTTCCCTTTATTTTTTTGAGCATTGTATTTCAATAATAAACACAGCCAGAATTATTTTAAAAATTAAGGGGGGAAATTAAAATGTAATCACAATGACCAACCATGCCGAAAGAAACTTTAAACATTTAAATAAATATTTTATTATGTTTTGACATGACCATGTAGTACTGCGACATGACGTCAAAGATGCGACACACGTGGTTTGCGGAAATGAACACATACCAATAGCGTAAGCTTTCTGGAATCTACTTTGTATTAAATTATTCGTGAATTACACTAATATTTGAGTTGTACAACAGCACAATTTCTTGCACAGCATGGCAACCGATGCTAAAAGACTCAAGGTAGAGATATGGTTTATTTTGCTAAGCTACATACTTGTATGTTGGAAAACGCGTTGTTGTTAGTGATGCGACTAGCTAGCTAGCTCATGGGTTCACGATTTCAAGTTATGAATGCTAGCTAGCTTGAAAGTTACCAACCCGTAGGAATAACTAGCAAACTAGGTGAATAAGAATCTTTGATAGTGGTGTTTTTTTTGCACGTGTCAATATGTTTAATCTTACCAGTCTGCATCGTTGATTATTGTTTGGTCATGGGAGTCTGATGGTGTGATGATCCTTGTTTCCTGTGTAGACAGAGGGCAGCGACCCTCTCCAGAGCTTCCTACAGTGGTGTGAAGGAGTGGGGCTGAAACTCAACAACAAGGTAATCACAACAATCAGAAAGCGTACAAAGACATTGTCTGCAATTTGTAAAATGCCATGTATTTCACATACCTACAGGATTATTGGGGTTGGAACTCACCAGACTATTGATATGGGTTCTGTGTTAATGGTCATTCAGTTGTATTCATTCTCCAAGGTGTACATCAGCAATGAGGGCACAGTGGCAGAGTATGGCATGCTGGCTAAGGAGGACATAGATGAAGGAGAGTTGCTCTTTACTATACCCAGAATGGCTCTTCTGCACCAAGGCACCACCAAGGTCCTGGCTGTGCTGGAGGAGGGTGAGACTACACACACACACACACACACACACACACACCTCTTGTTGGAGGCCCCCAAAGAAAACATCTGTTCCTCCCTAGGTAAAGCATCTTTGGAGAACACGTCTGGATGGGTGCCCCTCCTCCTGGCACTGATGTATGAGTACACATCTCCCCAGTCCCACTGGAGGCCTTACCTATCCCTCTGGTCTGACTTCACAGCTCTGGATCACCCCATGTTCTGGTAAGGGCAAACACATACAGTATGTTCTAATATTCTTGAGTTGAGTAAACTGTTGCATTTGAGTATTCTGAGTTGTATTTTGTGGATGTGATTTGTAGGTCAAAGGATGAGCGGGACAGACTCCTGAAGGGGACAGGGATCCCAGAGGCGGTGGATACTGACCTCACCAACATCCAGAAAGAGTACAAAGACATCGTCCTACCTTTCATTACGTTACACCCTGACCTGTGGGACCCAGAGAGACATACACTGGACCTCTACAGAAGCCTGGTGGCTTTTGTCATGGCTTACAGGTGAGGTTGTATGGCTCAGGCACCAAGGAAAGCATGAGGAGGAGTGGGGTGACAGGCGTTCTACTAAGCTGCTTGTACATTTGGAACATATTGCAGAGGTCTACACGGGTTCAAAAAGTTAGACCTGTTCCGAACTGGGTCCGTGGCTTTCCCACCTGACCAGATGTGCATAAATTAAAACATTTTAAAACCAAGACCTGTTCCGAATGGACCTGAGAACAATCAGACCAGTCCCAAAAAGGCCTGTGGAAAAACAGATCCAAACAGACCGTGCCGTTTCGAATCCGAGAGAAGAAAGGGCGAGAAAGAAACCTCTGACTGGCTGCTACCAGCGCCATCAATAAATGAGCGATAATGGCCAAATGATACATAGTTATGTGTCCTTAAAAACTGCCTATAACCCAATAAAAAATATACAAAAATCATCGATGTGTAGCATATTCAAAATGTTATATCCTATTGTTTTTGACTTCATATTTGTCCACCTCAATGTTCAGCTGTCAGAGATTTGAGTGCTAAATACATCAAGCATTATATTTATATAGGCCTAAGCGCCACTGTATGATATATTTAAAATATAAAGCAAGAGAAACCTAGCTCTAGAGAGACCAAGAGAAACCTAGCTCTAGAGAGACCAAGAGAAACCTAGCTCTAGAGAGACCAAGAGAAACCTAGCTCTAGAGAGACCAAGAGAAACCTAGCTCTAGAGAGACCAAGAGAAACCTAGCTCTAGAGAGACCAAGAGAAACCTAGCTCTAGAGAGACCAAGAGAAACCTAGCTCTAGAGAGACCAAGAGAAACCTAGCTCTAGAGAGACCAAGAGAAACCTAGCTCTAGAGAGACCAAGAGAAACCTAGCTCTAGAGAGACCAAGAGAAACCTAGCTCTAGAGAGACCAAGAGAAACCTAGCTCTCTGGAGACCAAGAGAAACCTAGCTCTCTGGAGACCAAGAGAAACCTAGCTCTAGAGAGACCAAGAGAAACCTAGCTCTAGAGAGACCAAGAGAAACCTAGCTCTAGAGAGACCAAGATAAACCTAGCTCTAGAGAGACCAAGAGAAACCTAGCTCTAGAGAGACCAAGAGAAACCTAGCTCTAGAGAGACCAAGAGAAACCTAGCTCTAGAGAGACCAAGAGAAAGATGGAGAAGTGCCAGCGCCATGTTCCCGACATCGACATGCATTTCTTTATGCTTGTCAGATAGTTAACTACCGCTATAGAGATATAGTCGTAAAGAAGGGGGCAAATTTGTTAATTTTCAATCAAAATATATTTTTTACAAAGATAAGCATTGGTAGGCCTAAAACAGTCTTCTGCACCTCAAGTTCAGGAGTCAGTTGGAACGCTGATGTGCACTGCCTTCATAGCTAAGCCTAATAATAGCCATAACACACTAAACCTTCACAAACGTTTCGTAACTTTATTAGGGTAATATCAAAAGTAGGCCGGAGACATGTTATTGGGAAAATATGAACAGCATATTCTGTCTCAACAGAATTAAACAAAACACGTGTTGCATATCCTATTTAAAGAACTGGTTTAAACCTAAACAAAAGTTTTGTACAGACCTAGCTTGCTGAAATGACCAACAAAGCAAGTGCCTATCGCAGACCTACCCAACAAATTACAGCAATAGGCTAATGCTAATTATTTTACAACAGGTCTATTATTTTTTACAACAGGTCTATTATTTTTTACAACAGGTCTATTATTTTTTACAACAGGTCTATTATTTTTTACAACAGGTCTATTATTTTTTACAACAGGTCTATTATTTTTTACAACAGGTCTATTATTTTTTACAACAGGTCTATTATTTTTTACAACAGGTCTATTATTTTTTACAACAGGTCTATTATTTTTTACAACAGGTCTATTATTTTTTACAACAGGTCTATTATTTTTTACAACAGGTCTATTATTTTTTACAACAGGTCTATTATTTTTTACAACAGGTCTATTATTTTTTACAACAGGTCTATTATTTTTTACAACCGGTCTATTATTTTTTACAACAGGTCTATTTTTTTTTACAACAGGTCTATTTTTTTTTACAACAGGTCTATTTTTTTTTTAACCAATCTTCAACTAAATACTTAGAACAAAATTAAGAAGACAGTTAGAACACAATTTTTAAAATGTATCAACAAACTGAAACAATACTTTTTGCATATATAAAGAACTGGCTTAGATTTTTAAATATGCCTACAATAATAATAATGATGATGATAAAACAAATGATAATAAATACAAGTTAGAAAATTGTTGGACCCGTGAAGACCACTACTGCAAAGCAATCGGTTACACTTCAAAGGTGCATAATTGAACAGTTACAGAAGTTGACAGTACTTCTATGTATAAGTCAATATCTTTGTATTTACAATTTAAGCCCATATTTGTATTGTTCATTTTACACAAATCACTGATAAAGCTGAAGTGTAACTGGATAACCAAGCTAAGGAACAGCAACTTAAAATATTGCTGATGTGTTTTGGGGGAACCAGGTTTGTTTCTGGCAGCATACATTCAACCCAGATTCTCTACAATATTCCTTCGAAAGCCACTCCTGTGATTGGGTGATGATTTCCACACAACACACCCCTCTTGTGTGATTGGATGATTTACACACACCACACCCCAGGTAACCTAACATAGCAGGTGTGAAAGAAACACACAAAACTAGTTCCCCTACATACTGTTCTTGACGAGAAGAAAAAATCTGTCAGGAGGTTCTTCTGCACTGTTCAACCAATTCAGTAAATGTGGAGGAGTTAAGATGGAGTGGAGTCCAAAAGTGGAAGTCGCGTGTCTCATCACAGGCTCTTTTCCCATTTCCCCTGAAAACCGGAACATCCGGTTGTTGGGGACTCGGCAGAGGCTACACCCCAGGTGAGACCAGTGTCTTACTATACAGTACTATAAGGAAAAACTTCATGGCTGTTTAAACAACATTCACCTTCTCCCTCATTACTTGTGTCCAGCTTCATGGTCCATCAAGCTTTGGAGGTGATTTACCTGTCAAGGATTTGTCTTTCTTCAGTATGTTGTCCATTTTGATGGAACAGCTGGAGTGTTTGACGCTTTTGTAGTGCTACTGATACTCTTCAAGTGCTGATCAGTTTGCTGTCTGGCTCTGAATACAATCCCATAATCCATTCCATCTCATTTCTTCTGCAGTTTCCAGGAGCCCCTGGATGAGGAGGATGAGGATGAGAAGGACCCCAATCCTCCCATGATGGTGCCCATTGCGGACATGTTGAACCATGTGTCAAATCACAACGCCAATCTGGAATACACACCCGTGAGTAAAACCCCCGTACAGTTGACATTCTGTTCACTAATCCTATATAGTGGGTGTATAGCAAGAATATGATATGTCCTTTTTTCTCTCTGCATTCACAGGAGTGTTTGAAGATGGTGTCAGTGCGAAGTATCCGGAAAGGAGAGGAAGTGTTCAACACATATGGTCAGATGGCCAACTGGCAGCTCCTACACATGTATGGCTTTGCCGAGCCATATCAAAGTAATAGCAACGACACGGCAGACATACCCATGTCCAATGTATACAAAGCAGCTGTGCAAGGTGATTACTGATCAGACAACTAATACACAAACTGAATCAACCCAAATTAGAGACCAGATTTCTAAATTGTCCTTATGGTTTAGACAATTTCACGTCTGTTCCATCCTCTTCTTCCACATCTCAGTGACTCGGTCTGAAGCCGAACAGCGCCTCCTTGTGGAGAAGTGGAGTCTTTTGTGTGAGATGGAGATGGTTGGAGACAAGGGAGTGTTTATCTTTGGAAAGTCAGGGTCCCTCACTGACACAGAGATGTACACAACACTCAAGGTAACCATATTTAAGCAATGAGGGGGTGGGGTATTTGGCAAATATACCACGGCATATTGGCCTTATTGCTGTAAAAAAGTGGTATGTGGTCCGATACACCAGAGCTCGAACCACCCAGTTCATAATCAAGACTATCCAGTATACTACTGGGGTGGCAGGGTAGCCTAGTGGTTAGAGCGTTGGACTAGTAACCGGAAGGTTGCAAGTGAGCTGAGCTGACAAGGTACAAATCTGCCCCTGAACAGGCAGTTAACCCACTGTTCCTAGGCCATCATTGAAAATAAGAATTTGTTCTTAACCGACTTGCCTAGTTAAAGGTAAAATTAAAAAAATACATTGCTGTTTGCCTCTCCCTAGATCCTGTGCATGTCAGTAGAGGAGTTTGAGGACTTCAGAGAGAACGAAGGCTGGGAGGAGGCAGATGATGACGAGGAGAAAATGTTGCAGGCACTCTCCAACGAAGGCCTGCCTAGTCTGCCCCCTCTCTGGAGGCATCTGGTGCACGCTGCAGCCCGCTTCACACTGGCCTCTTATGGGGAGGATATGCTGAGAGACAAGGTGCTGCTGGAGGATAAAGATGGCTATGCAAAACTGAGCAGCCGGCAGAGGAGAGCACTCCAGGTCCGCTACGGACAGAAGACTATCCTGCATCAGCTTCTGGAGCTCACCAAACCATAAGTTCCCACAAAAAGCACGCCAATTTATGATCTCCACTCAAAACAAGCCTAAAGGGTTAGAGCCAGTGGCCAGCTTTAGGCCTATTTTAACTGTATATTCTTGTGAATTTGTATGTGACTGATGAGCAATGGCTTCTTTGAGACTGTTGGAAGTACTTCATGGGTCATAAGTTACCCAAACCGGCAATGGACCTTAGGTGGCCGCAGCTGTCGAGTGAACTGCTTGTTAAACATATCGTAATGTACACTATCATGTTTTGCATAATAAAACAGCAGTTTCCATTTGTTATCACTGAGGGAAACAAATGCAGTTGAATTGTTTAATGAGTTAACTACAGTATGCATACATACAGGAAATAAGTAGCAAGAACTAAAAGAATTACAAAATACACACGGACCAATACATTTACAAAACATTCAAAATCCTTACAAAATGGGCTGTATTGGTCCACAATTTGGATCTTTGTACAAATT
This sequence comes from Oncorhynchus mykiss, assembly GCF_013265735.2. NCBI lineage: Eukaryota > Metazoa > Chordata > Actinopteri > Salmoniformes > Salmonidae > Oncorhynchus > Oncorhynchus mykiss. Next base: position 86,520,414 of record NC_048566.1, on the reverse strand, counting down.
AAGGTTCAATTAGTCATCTCAAATTTTCCAAGTGCCGGGGAGAACCTAACCCACTTTAAAATGGAAAGACCATTGACCCCCACCACACCCCAAGCAGATAAAGGAGTGAACCCAGGAGAACCTTTCTTCCCACTCAAATCAAATTAGGCTGCTTTTTATTAAATCCACTATCCATTAAGCCTCAACGCAAATAAATCAGTCAAGAAATATGTAAAACAATGTAGGAGGGAGACAAAACAGGGCTTTGGTAGTGAGTGAATGTGTGTCTGTACACGTCATCTTTACATGTTAGATAATTTGTTGGACACTCCTTTCAGACATGGAGCTCTCTCCCTTTTAATATTTACATCAAAATTATATTAAACAGCATTCAACTCCAGGCCATATCCAGGCCAAAAAAAAAAAAAAAAGATCCATGAGCAGCAGTCCTTAAACTTCAAATCAGCGTTTCCAGTTCATCCAGTGCTAACAGTAATGTGGGGGAGGGGGGTGGGGGGGGCATCTGTGGGGTGGGTCCAGGGATGGAGGGTTTGGCCCTAGCATCTCTCCTGCAGGCTGACTAACTGGCACCAGTGCCCTCCATCACCTGCTGAGCCTGCTTTTGCCCCATGCAGCACTGAGCCACTGACTGGAACAACCTGAGAGAGAGAAGACAGCGGAGGGCTTTTAATCCAAGTCCTTCCATTGCAGCTTATCTTAGAATGATATTTCTTTGTTGTTGAATAAAGCAGAGCATGAACACAACGTGCTGCTAACTGGTTATCCTCCAGCATCTACTCTGCAGGTGAAGTCATCTCAGCTGAGTGAGAAGCCAACTCTGGTAGAGAGTGAATGAGCACATACTTTTCGATCTCTGGGGCACAGTGCACAAAGTCGTGGCTCCAGAACTTGAAGGCAGGGTTCTTGATGAGCTCGATGAACGTGATGAGCAGTCCCCAGGGGTGAGGCCTGTTCACAATAAGCCTCTCCAGAAGAACCCTGCAGACAGGAGAAAAAGCTACTTAACAAAATACAATTGGAAAGGAAACAGATCCATGAAATGTAGGTAGTTCTGCAATGCAATAACTTTTTGTAGAGAACAACATTTACCTGGTGATCTGCTCCTGGATTGCCTCCGTGTTGGCCTCAGCAAACAGGTAGAGCATGGTGCAGCTAAAGTAATGGGTGTGGCTGTTTGGGTAGCGCAGCTGATTAGCAATCGCATTCAGGAAGAGATAGCGCCCTGGGAACAAAGGAATGAGAGAATACCACTGTATACAAAAACAAACAAAAAAGTTTGCTTTTGTGTGTGTGTGTGTGTGTGTGTGTGTGTGTGTGTGTCTTACCCTCAGTGTCCAGGTCCACAGCCAGGTTCTGGAAGATGTCCATGTGGGCTGAGTGAGTGATGGTGCTCATGGAGGGAGTGCTGCCCTTGTTGTGGATGTGTGCGATGGCCTGGGTCCCCACATACAGCACCAGTGCATTGATCAGCTGGATGTTGTAACGATTGCCTGGCTCATTTGACACCTAGAAGAGGGTTGTTGGGTAAAAAGGAGAACAAAAATGTAAAACCAACACTACGCAATGGAAGGAGACTAGTTTTGTTTCCAGATTGCATTGCTTAGATCTAGACACGCAATGAAACACCCATGTATGATGACACTTCAGAAACAACGCATGACAAAAATCCACATTTGAACATTCGCTCAGAGTCAAAACTTAACCTGGTCTAAAGATGTGTCGTTGTGCTGCAAATACTTCCAGGGACCCAGAGTGGCGCCCCCTACCTGCAGATTGCTGCGGAGCTCAGAGAGGAAGGTGACAGGGGAGCGCGTCTTCAGGTACGAGTCCAGATCCTTCTTGAACTGAGAGGGCATCACTCCGGTAAAGTTAGTGAGGATGCGTGGAGCAATGTTGATCTCGCTGAGCATGTCAACCTAGTAAAGAAAAAGTAAAACAAAAAAATATTGACTAAACCTTAAGAGTTACAGAAGACCATTTCCTGTGCAAGAATGTATTTAGGGTCTGTCATTCAGCTGTACCTTCAGATTGGGAGTGAAGGGGTCTGGAAGTCTCATATTGCGTGGGAAGGCACTCAGGATCAGGTTGCGGAGCTGGATGCAGTTGGGCGGGATGACATCACAGAAGCCATAGTGGTAGTCACACAGGAACTCTGGGAAGTCATGCAGCAAGACAAGCAGGACACGCAGGGTACCCTGAGGACAGGAGAAAAATCCAGTCAGTACTAGTCATTTCAAGGGAAAAACAAAAACATTTAGAGCAGTTTACATACCTTGTAGAGGATTTGCATAGGTTTGTTGAGCTCAACATTCCTCAGGAAGGGCGCTAGGTATTTGAAAAGATCAATGAGCAGCTGGGCATACATGGGCCAACCCTAAGAGAAAAGAAAACAAAGGTTATCAATGGTTGCTTTTAAGCAGCAAAAACACCCACCTAGACATTGCATTAACACGTCAGTGACTTGTCCTTGCCTTCTGCTGTGGGGTGTGTGCCAGCATCCTGGCGATGAAGATCCGGTGAGAGATCAACTCCAGCCAAGCGTAGACAAAGCCAGGAGCTTTGGTAGGCCTCAGGATGTGGAAAGTGTTGCTGTGGATAAGGGAAAAAAAACAATACATCATACAGAGTTGAGGAAAGTAACCTTTAAGATATCTTGACAATCAGTGATCAATATTGTCTAACAGACATGGCAGCATTTACCAGAAGGCGGTGAGGGTCTGGAAGTTGATGGTCTCCAGCACATGCTCGGGGGCATTGAGCTCAAGCAGCAGCATGATGAAGATGCGGTGGTAAGGCAACTGCTGAAACTCTGTCTGTCTTACATCATGGTCCTGGATCAGCACTCCAACCACAATACCTAGAACCTGAGACCAGTCAAGGGGCATTCAGATGAGCCCAGTAATCATGACATCAAGAGCATTTCTTATCTTAAATCTGATGTGTATGAAAAAAAAAAAATATATACATTTATTTGATATTGCAGTTTGAGGTTTTCAAATCTAAGATTGTCTTTGAGAGATCTTTACAAAGCAGAAAGCTTATTATTCAGCCTCCATGGTGAGCATCCTCCTAATTCTTACCTTGTTGAGCAGGTTGATCTTGGTGACTGTGTTGGTGGCCTCTCCAGAGTGCTTGACCAGCAGAGCGATGAGGCGAACAAAGGCATCCAGGTTGTGGTAGCACTTGGCTCTGATGATGGCGGCACTGGCCGCAGGATTGTGCTGCTGCTCGGCCTGGGCGCGGTAGCTGATCTCCACACACATCTCTGTGCACAGCCGGAAGAAACGCGTGATCAGGTCATCGGTCTTCAGAATGCCCTGCTGGTGCATCTGGGGAGGACAGTAAGTACAGTAGTGAGAATTGCCATTCGCTTCTACCGTCTTCCATAATGTAGTTAGAATTGTTGTTTATTTTTTCCTGAAATGAACAGCTACTGTGTATTTGTATTTTATTAGGGATCCATTATCTGGTCCCAAGGAAGCAGCTACTCTTCCTGGGGTCCAAACACATCAAGACACTTACATTACATCATAGAACACCACATATCCACAACACAAAATGTATGATAACACAATGTACGTGCGTGCGCATGTGTCGGTAGCTGTGCATCTTTTCACAGTTCCCGCTGTTCCATAAGGTGTATTTTTATCCGATTCTACTGCTTGCATCAGTTACCTGATGTGGAATAGAGATCAATGTAGTCATGGCTCTATGTAGTCATGGCTCTATGTAGTACTGTGCGTCTCCCATAGTCTGTTCTGGACTTGGGGATTGTGAAGAAACCTCTGGTGGCATGTCTTGTGGGGTATGGTTGGTGTCCAAGCTGTGTGCTAGTAGTTTAAAAACAGACAGCTCGGTGTATTCAGCTTGTCAACACATCTTACAAAAACAAGTAGTGATGAAGTCACTCTATCACTGAGCCAGGAAAGATTGACAAGCATATCATTACTGTTAGCTCTCCGTGTACATTTAAGGGCCAGTCGTGTTGCCCTGTTCTGAGCCAATTGCAATTTTCCTAAGTCCCTCTTTGTGGCACCGGACCACGCGAATGAACAGTAGACCAGGTGCGACAAAACTAGGGCCTGCCTTGTTTATAGTGTTGTTAAGGCAGAGCAGCGCTTTATTATGGACAGACTTCTTCCCATCTTAGCTACTGTTGTATCAACATGTTTTGACCATGACAGTTTACAATCCAGGGGTACTCCAAGCAGTTTAGTCACCTCAACATGCTCAATTTCCACATTCATTACAATATTTAGTTGATGTTAAAGTGAATGATTTGTCCCAAATACAATGCTTTTAGAAATATTTAGGGCTAACTTATTCCTTGCCACCCATTCTGAAACTGCAGCTTTTTGTTAAGTGGTGCAGTCATTTCAGTCGCTGACGAGTATAGGTGTTGAGTCATCCAGCAGCATACCACCCTGCATACCACCGCTGGCTTGCTTCTGAAGCTAAGCAGGGTTGGTCCTGGTCAGTTCCTGGATGGGAGACCAGATGCTGCTGGAAGTGGTGTTGAAGTGCCAGTAGGAGGCACTCTTTCCTCTGGTCTAAAAAAAATATCCCAATGCCCCAGGGCAGTGATTGGGGACACTGCCCTGTGTAGGGAGCAGTCTTTCGGATGGGACATTAAACGGGTGTCCTGACTGAGGTCATTAAAGATCCCATGGCACTTATTGTTAGAGTAGGGGTGTTAACCCCGGTGTCCTGGCTAAATTCCCAATCTGGCCCTCAAACCATCACGGTCACCTAATAATCCCCAGTTTACAATTGGCTCATTCATCCCCCTCTCCCCTGTAACTATTCCCCAGGTCGTTGCTGCAAATGAGAACTTGTTGTCAGTCAACTTACCTGGTAAAATAACAAAAAATAAAAAAATGTGCATACAGACACTGGCTTTACTCATTAGAAAATAAATAGGCTGCCCTGGGGAATTCCTGATTCTACCTGGATTATGTTGGAAAGGCATCTATTAAAGTACACCTTCTGTGTTCTGTTAGACACGTAACTCATTATCCATAAAGCCAAAAAGTCTCCACAAGCAGACTATGATCGATAATGTCAAAAGCAACACTGAAATTTAACAGCCCCCCAATCTTATCAATTTCTCAGCCAAACAGTAATTTGTGTAACAGCTGTGCTTGTTGAATGTCCTTTCCTATAAGCAGCTGAAAGTTTACTGTAAAATAATGTATCTGGTCAAACCATTTTTTCCAAAGGTTTACTAATGATTGGTAATAGGCTGATTTGTCTACTATTTGAGCCAGTAAAGGGGGCTTTACTATTCTTAGGTAGCGGAATGATTTACGCTTCCCTCCAGGCCTGAGGGCACACACTTCCTAGTAGTCTTAAATTGAAAATATGGCAAATAGGAGTGGCAATATCGTCTTATCCTCAGTACTTCTCCATCTAAGTTGTCAGACCCCGGTGTCCTGTCATTATTGATAGACAATAATTTGTTCCTCTTCCACACTCACTTCACAGAATTCAAAATTACAACACTTGTCTTTCATAATTTGGTCAGTTTTACTTGGAAAAGTACAGTTTATTTTATTGTTTAGTCATGATTTCTCAATACCTTTGCCAATCGGTTGTGCAGGCAGACTTATTTGCCATTCCTTTTGCCTCATCCCTCTCAACCATACAATTTTTCAATTCCTCAATCCACAGGATTTAACCATTCTTAGTCATTTTCTTAATGGGTGAATGCTTATTAGTAATTGGAATAAGCAATTTCATAAATGTGTCCAGCGGCACCACAGACCAACAAATACTCTTCACATCAACATAGGAATCACTACAAAATGTATTGTATGACCTCATACACTATATTAGGCCCATCCTTTGGAAATCCTAGATATGGCTACTATATTGTGATCACTACATCCGGATACTGCTTTCAAGCAAATTTCTGCAGTATTAGTAAAGATGTGATCAATATATGATGATTTCATTCCTGTTGGTAACTACACTGGTAGGTTGACCGATAACCTGAACCAGGTTGCAGGCACTGGTTACAGTTTGAAGCTTTTTCTTGAGTGGGCAACTTGATGAAAGCCAGTCAATATTTAAAATCACCCGGAAAATATACCTCTGTTGATATCACATACAGTCGTGGCCAAAAGTTGAGAATGACAAATATTACATTTTCACTGCTGCCTCAGTTTGTATGATGGCAATTTGCATATACTCCAGAATGTTATGAAGAGTGATCAGATGAATTGCAATTAATTGCCAAGTCCCTCTTCGCCATGCAAATGAACTGAATCCCCAAAACCATTTCACCTGCATTTCAGCCCTTTCATAAAAGGACCAGCTGACATGTCAGTGATTCTCTCGTTAACACTGGTGTGACTGTTGACAGGGACAAGGCTGGAGATCACAGTCATGCGGATTGAGTTCAAATAACAGACTGGAAGCTTCAAAAGGAGGGTGGTGCTTGGAATCATTGCTCTTCCTCTGTCAAGCATGGTTACCTGCAGGAAACACGTGCCGTCATCACTGCTTTGCACAAAAAAGGCTTCACAGGCAAGGATATTGCACCTGAATCAACCATTTATCAGATCATCAAGAACTTCAAGGAGTGGTTCAATTGTTGTGAAGGCGGCTTCAGGGCGCCCAAAAATGTCCAGCAAGCGCCTGGACCGTCTCCTAAAGTTGATTCAGCTGCGGGATCGGGGCACCACCAGTACAGAGCTTGCTCAGGAATGGCAGCAGGCAGGTGTGAGTGCATCTGCACGCACAGGGAGGCAAAGAATTTGATGACCTGGTGTCAAGGGCAGCAAAGAAGCCACTTCTCTCCAGGAACAACATCAGGGACAGACTGATATTCTGCAAAAGGTACAGGAATTGGACTGCTGAGGACTGGGGTAAAGTCATTTTCTCTGATGAATCCCCTTTCCGATTGTTTGGGGCATCCGGATAAAACCTTGTACGGAGAAGACAAGGTGAGCACTACCAACAGTAAAGAATCCTGAGACCATTCATGTGTGGGGTTGCTTCTCAGCCAAGGGAGTGGCTGACTCACAATTTTGCCTAAGAACACAGCCATGAATAAAGAATGGTACCAACACATCCTCCAAGAGCAACTTCTCCCAAGCATCCAGGAACAGTTTAGTGACGAACAATGCCTTTTCCAGCATGGAGCACCTTGCCATAAGGCAAAAGTGATAACTAAGTGGCTCTAGGAACAAAATATAGATATTTTGGGTCCATGGCCAGGAAACTCCACAGACCTTAATCCCATTGAGAACAATCCTCAAGAGGCGGGTGGACAAACAAAACCCCACAAATTCTGACTAACTCCAAGCATTGATTATGCAAGAATGGGCTGCCATCAGTTATTTGACAGCATGCCAGGGTGGATTGCAGAGGACTTGAAAAAGAAGGGTCAACACTGCAAATATTGACTCTTTGCATCAACTTCATATAATTGTCAATAAAAGCCTTTTGACACTTATGAAATGCTTGTAATTATACTTCAGTATTCCATAGTAACATCTGACAAAAATATCTAAAGACACTGAAGCAGCAAACTTTGTGGAAATTAATATTTGTGTCATTCTCAACTTTTGACCACGACTGTACATTATCAAGCATTTCACACGTTATCCAGATAATGTTAGCACATGGTGGTCTATAGCAGCTTCCTTCCAGAATGGGCTATAGGTGCGGCAGATGAACCTGTAGCCGTATTACTTCCAACAGTATTTAACATGAGATCTTCAAAGCTTTTCAGGAATGTGGTTCTGAATATAAAAACAACATTGGCATTTGTCTTTTCAGTAGATTTTATAACCATGTATTGCTACCACTGTATCAAAGGTATTATGCAAGTGAGTTTCAGAGATAGAATATGAATATCTGTTACAAGCAAGTTATTAATTTCCTGAACGTTGTGTCATATGTTAACGTGGGATACAGGAACACAAATTACTAAGATTTTAGTATAAATGTCCAGTCTCATAAGTAACACTGCTGCTTGGTGAGCACAGCAGTGAGTTCCAAGATAATGGGGTTACTACCATGAGCACTAAGACCCACTCTGTCAAGGACATGACTTGTGCTGTGCTCTTGTATTTTAAGGCAAACCAGGTAACGGCCTTGGAGGAACCTGTCATAAGGAAAGACGGTTAAAAGACAAGTGTGTGTGCTGTACCTGGCCCACAAAAGCAGAAAAGGCCTTGGTGCTGTCCCGGCCGGCGGCTGCAGAGTGGTACAGGTTGACCCATTCCCTTAGCAAGTACTCCGCCTTCTCCCTCAGGCCCGGCGGGTCGTCGTACTCAGACGCTTGGGAGATGCCAGAGTGCATCATAAAGTTGGGTCCTCCATGGGCCCGGTCGATCATGGCCTCGTAGTTAGAGCGGACCACATCCATCAGCTGAGGAAGCCTGGGGATCACAGGACACAAATCAGTTAGAAAACTAAACATATGTACACCAACACCCCAATAAACTCCACATCTCCAAGGTGTTATTCATTATGCACCAAATGGAAGACAACGAACTGAAAATAGGCACAGCCTGAACTACAAAATATAAATACGCCACATGTAAAGTGTTAGTCCCATGTTTAATGAGCTGATAGTAAAAAAATATCCCATAGATTAGGACATAAATGTATTTCAATTGACTGATTTCCTCATGTGAACTAACGCAGTAAAATCTTTGAAATTGTTGCATTCATATTTTTGTTCAGTGTATTAACACCCATTTTACAGTGTGTCTTAATGAACACAACCCAAAATCCTAATTAAATTAGGACAGAAAAGGACTCACCCCTCGGGTGCATTGGCCCTGGAGTGTGCGCTGGTTCTCATCAGAGTCTCGATGGTATGGAACAGATCGGCCTCTGTGATGTGGCTCACACTGCGCTCATCCACCAGCAGCAGCTTTACCAGCTGCATGGCAAATGCCACTGCCATGTAGTGCAGACCGTTCTCCATAGACTAAACAAGAGAAACATACACACAGGGGTTTTAAGATGGTGACAAAGGGACGGAATACACCACATGCTCATTATTCAGTTGTATAGAATCAAGATGGACTATTGACAGATGGCGTTGCTCACACTAGAATATCTCAATGCTTAATAAAAGGTGTGTAGTGGTGTTTACCTGTGCCAGGTGCAGGTCGTACTGCTGCATGTTGACCAGGTGGTTTCTGATCAGCAGCTCCACAGCCTCCACATTGTACTTGTACTCATCACGGCACTCAATCAGGCACCTGGAACAAGTAAAGATATCACAAACATTAAATTAATGAGTGGATTTAGTTTCCCCTCTTCATTCGAGCAAAAAACTTAACCCACCCATAGGAAGGTTAAGGGGATACCAACCTGGTAATCTGTTTGTTGCACCATTGTGGTCCGTATGCCCGGCCGTCCTGGAGGGCTTTTAGCACCAGCAGGTGACACTCTCTGTACCGCAGGAGCAGGTCAGCATCGGCACCACTGGTGGCATCGAGCAGACCCTCCACAGCCTAGAACAAGGAAGGAGAGATGAGGGACACAGGAAGAGATCTTTTCTACTGAGACCGGTGTATTCATAAAGACAACTAAACAACTTTTCTATCCATGTATGTTTTCCTAGTGTTGTTGTGTGCGGAGTAGTCCCTGACCTTCTGCAGCAGGCCCAGAGCAGCAATGCCATCCCGGGAGTTCCTGGCCAGGGCCACTGCCTCCAGCAGACTGCGCAGGGCTTGAGTCTGGGGGTTCATGGCCAGCGCTGGGGGGATGGCATGGAGGTGCTGCTCCAGGTCAGCCATGCACTTGTCATAAATCTGAGCCACATCGTCTGTGGCCCATGCTTGTTGCTGTAATAAACACAGGACAGAGACATTTATATGGTACTTGGGTAAAGTTCTTAAGCTTAAAATCAGATTGGGTTATGTCAAAGACAGCAGAAAATGTAATTTCAGGGAGTTCTCTCTTCCAGTGGTATGAGAGTCTACCTTCATGGGCTGGGCAAGGAATCCAGTGGGCTGAGACAGGTCGTTGCTGGGTAGGAAGCCTGGAACATTCCTGGCAAACTCCTCGTACACCGCCAGCTGTTTGGGGTCTACTCCTCCAACCTGTAGTAGACATTTTGCTCAGTAAATAGTCCAGATGCAAACGCAGTCTTTGATAAAACCTTTTTTAATTTACGTTTTCTTGACTATACCGATAATAGGAGAGAAAGTGGAGTGCTATAAACTAGGTGTGCTCACCTTGAGTCTGATCTGCTCTGGCATGCGCTCTGCCTGGTAGGTCAGCACCACAGGGTCGCAGTAGCGACGACCCTCCTGACGGGCGTGCTTCCTCAGCTCAAACTCCTACAGGAGAGAAAGAGTAAAGGTACAAGTCAGCCATCATACAAAAGTTGTGGACAGTAAACAGACAAGAGCAGCATCCCAGTGCCAATATGGTGATGAGCCCATAACCACTAACCGTGGCTAGTCTCTTGTCCATCTCTGGGCCAGCCTTCTCCACTGCAGTCTTCTGGATGAAGCAGCAGGCCAGCTCACAGTTGTCCTGGGCAACCCTAGCAGCAGCCTCCTCCATCATCTCTCTCTGCTGGGGGGTGGGGGCCTGGAGGGGGACAGGACCAAAGCTATAAGCAAAAGGAACACTAATAAGACTTATTTTATATAGCGCTTTGTGGATGTGAATGAAGGCGACTGTACCCTGAGGGCTGCGGCAAAGCTGTTCTTCAGGTTGGTAGCGATACTCATGAGCAGGGGCTCCCGGCAGGTGATCATGGCCATGCCGGCGGTCAGGTTACGCATCATGTGATGGGCAGCCACACGCATGCGCGACTCCTCGGAGTCCAGGGCAAAGTCCTTCCTGACAATCTGCTCGCAGGTAGTCATGGCGATCTTGATGGAACGGTCCACCACAGGGTGGACGAGCTCCTGCACGGCCCGCTCAATGGACTGTCTCACACACTGCTTCAGCTGAGGGTGGGCTTGGAGCAAGGGGATCTGCAGGGAGAGAAGTCTTAGTACCCAAAATACCATGTGTAGGTCAACACCCAGGTGTTTGAGTGAGAGTGCTACTTACATTGATGTTGATATTGATGTGAGGGGCTAGCCCTGCAAGCGCGTACACATTGATGTCATGATAGCTAAACTGTGGGGTAGGGGGACCAGTAGCTGAGCAAGTGGTGGTTGCGGCAGGAGTGGATGGCGCAGCTGCAAATGGAAGAAAGTCTCCTGTTGGTTACAAAATGCTATTTTGATTAAAATATAGTCCGAGAGCAGCAGCTCGATGAACAGAACAAATAAAAAAAGCAATGGGTTAAATGTTCTTGGCAAAACACTTGAACAAATGTAGGTTATTGAAATTGAAATGATCGTATTATGAGCTAAAATCATTCAACAAATTATGATGAAATATTTCCATTTCAATATACATGGGGACCAACATCACAATCAGATGAAACAAACATTCAAATACATTTGTTAGAAAGATATTCACACACCGACAATGGGCATCCCAATTTGAAAGTGCTGGATACCTGTGCTAACAACAGGGAGCATTTCTTCAGGGGGCTTGGCCTCTTTCTTTGGTGCAGAGAGCTGTTCCTCCAGTCTCTTCAACTGGTCTTTGTCCTTCAGAAGGGTGCCAGGCTTCAGGTCATTGATGTCCAATGATAAGTTCTTACACAGCACTTCAATCTCAAACTTCAAATTCAGCTGTAGTGAGAAAAGCACAATGACAAATCAGTACCTGAAAACTTTTAGAAACATGGTGTGACTGGTAGATGAAAGAGAAGGGGTTCCCTGACCTTGAGATCATGCTCCGTATGCAGCTCAGCCAGAACATTCATGATGGCCATCGTCCAGGGATTCTGGGGTCGGAAAATCTGAGGATATTAAAATGGCTTTTAAGTCAACCTGCTCTTAAAAACATTGAAGGCATAATAGCTAGGAAATGTGCCAATACACAAACCCAGTGCTAACAAGTAAAAATAAATTACCCAGAGAGCCATTGGCTCCTAAACAAAAAGTATATATATATTTTTTAACAAAAATATTGCACACATACTCTGCACCTCTTTGCCTCCTCTGGATGTGGGCTTTAATGCAGTCTATACTTGTCTACGTCATCTAGCTCTGACTGGCTCCCTGTCTGCTGCTGTAGGTACTCTGCCTGATGGAACTGGCTCACTTTCTTTTTCTGTGGATCAGTCTTAGGGCCCATTATTTCTCTTGACCATGCGACCTGCCCAAGAAAAACTAGTCTAGTAATAGGCAGGCCGTAGTCAGGGGAAATACTCCAGGCCCAAATATTGTCTGTTGTGTTGGCCGTCTCGCTATTCCTGCCTGCCGGGGATGGCTCAGTCTGTGCTGGGCTCAAGCTCACTGAACAATTCGCACTGTCAACAATGTAAACGTTTTCCTAGAAATTAAAATGTGAATCCAGATGCATATTGATATACTTAAAAATGTTGGTGAGAATGTGGCTTTACCACGCTACGTAAACTGGATTCCAGGACTTTGGCCACAAACGGGACCACATAGAGTAGCTCCTGCTGCCCCTTGACATACGCTTCCAACAACAGGGATTTCACCTCCAAATCCTAACAGGAAAAAAAATACAAAAATAAAAAAATAAAACAGGTTAAACACAAAATACCACCTTGGGGCACAATTACAAACATTTGGTTAATTGTTGGGAGGAAAACAAAATGGAAAATTTAATACAGGCCAACATTTAAAAATTAGGAAATCTACTCACTGTGTACAGGATGGGCTTGTTTTTAGCCAGAGTGATCATACCAAGCCAGTGACCCAAATTCTTCAGTAGGGATCGATCAGAGAAGTTTGCAGCTGCCTTATCAGAGGTAAGGAGAACCTGTCACATGGAGAGAGAAAATGTTAACAATTAAATACAGTGCCTTGCGAAAGTATTCGGCCCTCTTGAACTTTGCGACCTTTTGCCACATTTCAGGCTTCAAACATAAAGATATAAAACTGTATTTTTTTGTGAAGAATCAACAACAAGTGGGACACAATCATGAAGTGGAACGACATTTATTGGATATTTCAAACTTTTTTAACAAATCAAAAACTGAAAAGTTGGGCGTGCAAAATTATTCAGCCCCCTTTAAGTTAATACTTTGTAGCGCCACCTTTTGCTGCGATTACAGATGTAAGTTGCTTGGGGTATGTCTCTATCAGTTTTGCACATCGAGAGACTGACATTTTTTCCCATTCCTCCTTGCAAAACAGCTCGAGCTCAGTGAGGTTGGATGGAGAGCATTTGTGAACAGCAGTTTTCAGTTCTTTCCACAGATTCTCGATTGGATTCAGGTCTGGACTTTGACTTGGCCAATTTAACACCTGGATATGTTTATTTTTGAACCATTCCATTGTAGATTTTGCTTTATGTTTTGGATCATTGTCTTGTTGGAAGACAAATGTCCGTCCCAGTCTCAGGTCTTTTGCAGACTCCATCAGGTTTTCTTCCAGAATGGTCCTGTATTAGGCTCCATCCATCTTCCCATCAATTTTAACCATCTTCCCTGTCCCTGCTGAAGAAAAGCAGGCCCAAACCATGATGCTGCCACCACCATGTTTGACAGTGGGGATGGTGTGTGTTCAGGGTGATGAGCTGTGTTGCTTTTACGCCAAACATAACGTTTTGCATTGTTGCCAAAAAGTTCAATTTTGGTTTCATCTGACCAGAGCACCTTCTTCCACATGTTTGGTGTGTCTCCCAGGTGGCTTGTGGCAAACTTTAAACTACACTTTTTATGGATATCTTTAAGAAATAGCTTTCTTCTTGCCACTCTTCCATAAAGGCCAGATTTGTGCAATATACGACTGATTGTTGTCCTATGGACAGAGTCTCCCACCTCAGCTGTAGATCTCTGCAGTTCATCCAGAGTGATCATGGGCCTCTTGGCTGCATCTCTGATCAGTCTTCTCCTTGTATGAGCTGAAAGTTTAGAGGGACGGCCAGGTCTTGGTAGATTTGCAGTGGTCTGATACTCCTTCCATTTCAATATTATCGCTTGCACAGTGCTCCTTGGGATGTTTAAAGCTTGGGAAATCTTTTTGTATCCAAATCCGGCTTTAAACTTCTTCACAACAGTATCTCGGACCTGCCTGGTGTGTTCCTTGTTCTTCATGATGCTCTCTGCGCTTTTAACGGACCTCTGAGACTATCACAGTGCAGGTGCATTTATACGGAGACTTGATTACACACAGGTGGATTGTATTTATCATCATTAGTCATTTAGGTCAACATTGGATCATTCAGAGATCCTCACTGAACTTCTGGAGAGAGTTTGCTGCACTGAAAGTAAAGGGGCTGAATAATTTTGCACGCCCAATTTCTCAGTTTTTGATGTTAAAAAAAGTTTGAAATATCCAATAAATGTCGTTCCACTTCATGATTGTGTCCCACTTGTTGTTGATTCTTCACAAAAAAATACAGTTTTATATCTTTATGTTTGAAGCCTGAAATGTGGCAAAAGGTCGCAAAGTTCAAGGGGACCGAATACTTTCGCAAGGCACTGTATATCTTTATCTGATGAGTTTACAAACTATTGTCCATAAAAATTGATTAAGTGAGTAACTCTTCACCTTGATGTTTCTGTAAGTTTCATTCAGGGCCATTTTGACAAACTCTGGGTTCTTCAGGGTGTCCAAGAAGTTGGAATACAGGCTGTGGAAGTTGGGCTCAATGCTGACCCTCTTCATGACCAGATACTGAGAGACCCAGGGCATGAACTCCTCTTTGACAGTCTCCTTTAACTCCTCAACCTTGAGAGTTAGATGAAAGTACACAAGCATTAGTAGAAGTAATAGTAGAAATCTTGGCCAAAACTAAGATCCTCAATATAGCATGCTTTTGCAACACCAGGTAGTAAACAAAAATATATCTATGACTGACCTTCTGTGTCATGTTGGATTGTGACAGGTTATTGAAGATGAAAGCAATTTTCTCTTGAACATTTTCTGGGGGTTCCACAATCCCCTCGGTTTGGTCTGTTGCTACTAGAAGTGTGTCGATGTTTGTAGTGTTGATGGAGGGCTGAAATTACAATATACATTCAAAACAAAATGCTGCTATTCTATATTAGAAACTCTTCTTGGGAAACCTCAATTCTTAGTGAGCGCATATTTGCCAAACAACTACACTACTGGAGAATTTCTTCAGTGAAATAGCTTCACCAACTCATTATTTTAGGCTCAAGTATTTGTTAAAAATGAAAATATTTCCTGGTGTTTACATTCCTTTAGTCTTTGTAAACTAAAATGAGCATTTCAAATGTGAAAACCAGAGAGCGTTCCTCATAGAACGGTTCAGAATGTTGCCATTGACACAAACTATGGCAACGCAGGAAAACTGATGCACTGGTTTGCTAGAGTCATTTTACATGACCAGAGAAAAACATTGGCATATATATGGTGCAAGAGACTCCCTGATGTTTCCCCAGGTACTCACCGGCACATCCTTCTTGAAGCTGCCAGGGGTAGGCCGGGTGATGGTAGTGGTTTTGGCGACAGTGGTGGTGGTGGTAGCTGTGGTGACCAGGGTGCTGGGCGGCTGTCCAGGCTGGGGGGCTTTGGGAGGCTGAGACAAGGCCTGAGCTTGAGCCAACGCCAGGCTTCCTGGGGTGGTGATGGATCCCTGCATCTTCACCGGAGGGTCCCGTGACTGTTGGCCATACTCGATATACTGCACGCACAGGATATTCGAAAGTGCCAGAGCGAGAGACTTATTTATCGTGAAGTAGGATCCGCACCTCTGGCTAAGATGTTACAGTATACAGGAGTTACAGGAATCAGTATAAAAACAAGGAAGATACATGTACGGATGAAGAATGACCGATTGTGTCACAAATATACAGGAAATCCAATTACCTCTTGTAAATGATGGGGGAATTGCAGAAAGTGGCCGATTGAGGCCAAGTGCTGACAATATTGGGGATAGTCCTTCAGTCTAGAGAGGGAAAGATCAAATTAGCCCTACAGCAGTCACAGATAATTTGAATCACACATGCGCAACATGCAAATATTCAGTGTGGAATTCCATTAAGCATCTGAAGACAGATAATAGTCCATACCTATTTTTGAATCTATCTAGAGCAGCGATCCCAAAGTAATACATTTTGGACCCAAATGGCTTCCTCAAGGCTTCGAGTACATATCGAAGGGCCAGTCCGAGGGCCATGTAGGTGACAAGGCCTTTCTCAATGATCCCCCCGAACAGGCAGGCGGTGATGTGTAGCTCCTTGTCAGGGTACTGGGGGAAGAAGCGGTACTCCTCAAACAAGTTCCTCAACATACAGTTAAAGACCTCACGCTCTCGCTTGATGGTGGAGTCCTTGAACCTCTGCAGCATCTCCAGTACCTGGCAGAGAGAGACGGGCGCCAAGGATTTAGCAGCTGCAAGCTGCAAACATGGTCACTGGATAAGTGCCTGCAACAGCCTGCAGACTAGGGATGTCACAATACCACAATTAGGGTTTTCACGATACCAGTATTGACACTCAACGGTGTTGTGGTAAGGAAACAAAACATAAAGCAGACAAATTGAGGAAAACAGTCCTAACGTTGATAACAAGCAGCCTTATGTTGTCAACCAAAATCACATTTCTTTTCCAAGCTATAGCACCACTATTTTGCATACAGTAGATTTAATAAAGGACCATAGATTTCAGACTGCTTTGCGTTTTCCTTTTTGACATGGAAAATCAGGTATTGTCATATCGCGACAACTCTAATCACAAAACGATACAGATGCAAAAGAATATAGCGCATTAGCCACTTGACTTCTGTAGTTAAAATAAGAGAAACAAATAAATGTGGACAGCCTAAAAATCCTTCTACAAAACCATATAAGACAGCATACAAAATACAATAAAATTGGATACATAGAATAAATGTGCTTATCTATGGCCAAATTATATCAACGTTAAAAATAGAATGTTGCCCCTTTGAGCTAGCCTCTCTTTTGAGAAAGTTCTGGCTACAGTAGCCAATATGAATGCTAGATGTCTTTTTGTAGAGCTATCAACAGTAGCCTATTGCTAATTTGCTACTATTTTCACTATTGAAATAAATTTCCCTAAAAGAAAAAAATAAGCTCAGCAAGTGGATTGATGAGAGCTTTTGAATAGTCTGCACAACTCGTGTGTGCCGTGTGAATGCATCAGCTCGGTCAAGTGAAGAGTGGGTGCTTGAATGAACGGCCAATCATATTGCTCAAATCTAGCATGAGTTTTGTGCGGGTAAACTCACTATGACACCAGCAGTTTTCTACAGCAGACTGCAACAGAGCATATAAACGCAATCAATGCACTGAGAAGTTACTGGCCCAGTCGACAAATTACCAGACATTATCCTGTCAGTCAGTGTACGACACATTTAACCAAAGAACCAAACATTTGGAACTAAACTGTTTCCATGTTATAGTACCGAAAAATGCCCAAAGTTTCAGTGTACCGTGCAACACTACTGCAGACCCTTTTATTCAGAAACTAACCTCATCCACAGACATGGTGGGGTGTGGGGGGTGGTTGTAGATGCGCTGGAAGTAGCTGTTAGCCTCATCGTCAATCTCCTTACTAAAGTGCTGGTTAGCCTCTGGCCACACCTGAGATAGGTCAGCTGGGAAAAAAGGCGATAGACCAAATCAAACAATACTGCCAAAGGTTTTGTGATGAACTAAAGCAAATAAAAAAACTATTTATAGTGCAATTTTACCTTAAGACTTCACACTATCAAAGCAATAAACAGACAAATAAACATTAAATTAGAAGCATAATAATTTACGTTTAATGGATGACTGATCTGTATTTCCTCTGATTCAATGTGTGAAAGACCATTTCTTCCCAGATCGTACTCAATATTTGTTTAGATGAAAACTGTTAAAGCATTTGTAATCGATTCAAGTAAACCCTCATTACTTCAAGAGGCTATTAGGAGATACTAAGAATATTTTCAGAGGAAATACACTCAGTCACACCACCACCACTTACAGGCCATCTTACTCTGCTGAAAGGTGGGCGGATTCAGGCCTGGTGTGCTCATCTTCCTCGTCCCAAACGGATCACTGCTCACCGCTGGCATTCCAAGACCAGAACCAATACCAGAGCCAATGCCTGATCCCAGCGGACCTAGACAAAAGAAAAACATCCCACTTCAGTCCTCCATATAGTGTAATAAAAACACTATTCAAATATCTATGGCACGTTCTCTCCTCATACCTGGGTTACCTAGCTGTGAAGAGAGACTTCCAATCCCCCCAAATGGTGTGCTGGGGTTGGACAGTGGAGGGAAGGCCTTAGCTGGGGACTGGGGGTTGCTGAAAGCAGAGCCCAGCGGGGTGGGAAAGCCCTGCATACTCTGTGTGTGAGAGGTGGCAGAGCTGCCCAGGTTGAGGGAGCCCATGGCTGTCAGGGGATCCATCTAACACACAGAATGGAGCACCAGGTTGAGAAACCTGCCTTTCAGGCTAATGTTCACAATTATGTTATAAGACAAAACAATTGAATCAAATTTAGGGAATGATGAAAGTAATGCTAGCTGATACACATTCCCCAAATAAGCAGTGTTAGATAAAACTCTCTTCACCTGGAGAGGAGACACCGACACTTGCACAGGGGAAATTGCATCTAGGCTGCTGGTGCTGGGAGCACGGCCCTTTGGCATGACTCCTGGTGGCGGCTGGCGGGCTTTGTTCATGACGTTGCTACAGTTGGCAGCCATGGTCAAGATCGTCTCGGAGAGCTCTTGAGTGACGCTCCTGGAAAAACATTTAACATATACATACACCAAATAAAGAAACGTCCCCTTTTCAGGACCATGTCTTTCAAACATCATTCGTAAAAATACAAATAACTTCACACAGATCTTCATTGTAAAAGGTTTAAACACCGTTTCCAATGCTTGTTCAATGAACCATAAACAATGAATGAACATGCACCTGTGGAACGGTCATTAAGACTAACAGCTTACAGACGGTAGGCAATTAAGGTCACAGTTATGAAAACTTAGGACACTAAAGAGGCCTTTCTACTGACTCTGAAAAACACCAAAAGGAAGATGCCCAGGGTCCCTGCTCATCTGCGTGAACGTGCCTTAGGAATGCTGCAAGGAGGCATGAGGACTGCAGATGTGGCCAGGGCAATAAATTGCAATGTCCATACTGTGAGATGCTTAAGACAGCACTACAGGGATACAGGATGGACACCTGATCGCAGTGGCAGACCACATGTAACACCTACACAAGATCGGTACATCCGAACATCACACCTGCGGGACAGGTACAGACAGAATGGCAACAACTGCCCAAGTTACCCCAGGAACGCACAATCCCTTCATCAGTGCTCAGACTGTCCGCAATAGGCTGAGAGATGCTGGACTGAGGCCTTGTAGGCCTGTTGTAAGGCAGGTCCTCACCAGACATCACCGGCAACAACGTCAACTACAGGGCACAAACCCACCGTCGCTGGACCAGACAGGACTGGCAAAAAGTGCTCTTCACTGACGAGTTGCGGTTTTGTCTCACCTGGGGTGATGGTCAGACTCACATTTATCATCTAAGGAATGAGCGTTACACTGAGGCCTGTATTCTGGGGCGGGATCGATTTGGAGGTGGAGGGTCCATCATGGTCTGGGGCGGTGTTGTCACAGCATCATCGAACTGAGCTTGTGGTCATTGCAAGCAATCTCAACACAATGCGTTACAGGGAAGACATCCTCCTCTCTCATGTGGTACCCTTCCTGCAGGCTCATCCTGACATGACCCTCCAGCATGACAATGTCACCAGCCATACTGCTCATTCTGTGCGTGACTTCCTGCAAGATAAGAATGTCAGTGTTCCGCCACAGCCAGCGAAGAGCACGGAGCTCAATCCCATTGAACACGCCCGGGACCTGTTGGATCAGAGCCGTTCCCCCCAGAAATGTCCGGGAACTTGCAGGTGCCTTGTTGGAAGAGTGGGGTAACATCTCACAGTAAGAACTGGCAAACCTGGTACAGTCTATGAGGTGGAGATGCACTGCATTACTTAATGCAGCTGATGGTCACACCAGATACAGACTTACTTTTGATTTTGACCCCCCACCCCCTTTGTTCAGGGACACATTACATTTCTGTTAATCACATGTCTGCAGAACTTGTTCAGTTTATGTCTCAGTTGTTGAATCTTTTTATGTTCATTGAAATATTTACACATGTTAAGTTTGCTGAAAATAAACGCAGTTGACAGTGAGAGGACGTTTTATAAAAAATAAAACACTTCTAGATGAATATGATCATTGTAGATAATACAAGATAAGTTGAAATTAAATGAATTATGAAACTAGACCTTAAAGCACCATACAACATGACTGAGTAATGAAAGAGCAAATTTGATCATAGGCCCCATAATTCGCAAGGAGATTCCTGCAAAAATATTATTTGAAGATAGGTAAACCCACCCTGCACAGGACTGCAGACAACCCAGCATGGTAGCCATCGTTTCAGGGGGAAGGAGGGCGCTTTTGGGTTGGTCTTTTTCTAGGGCCAGACCACCAATGATAGAGGGACAACGTCTCTTCAGGAACGTAACACACGCCTGGATGAAGGGCTCCTAGAACAGCAAACAGGTCAATGACTCATGTACTAGATCCCTATAACTTCTTATAGCAAAGTGTATGCATGTATAGTGCTTGTAATTGCTGTAAATTAAAGGCTCAACTCACACCACTCACCCCATGCTCTCGGATTTTGTCAGTCAGCCATTTGTCAAGTTTGAGGTATTCACGGCGAGAGGCAAGTGCAGCAAGGTCGATAACGAAGGCAAATGGAGTACCATTAAGCAGCATAGATAGAGACTGAAAAACAAGAGGAACAGTTTGGATATTGCAAAAAAAACATTTGCCCAAAGTAGCCGTATATAGCATACAAAATCAAAAATGTATCTTTTGACCAATGGGTAAAATGGGTTAATTATGTAGATAATCAAAAAAAAAAAGAAAAAAAAGTGACATGAGGTTGGGACCATCATAATCCATTCAAAACTTAATGGAGTTTCTACCCTTGTAGGATGGTCAAAATTAGGGCAACTAAATCAATGAAGGCCAGAGAAAGAAAAAGGTAATAAATCAAGAAAATTGCATTGCATCAGTAAGGCTGGATTGTGTGCGAGGATTAACCTGTTTGGGCTACGGGGCTGCATTTTCACTTTTGGATGAAAAGCATGCCCAGAGTAAACTGCCCTTTCTGATTCCAGAAAATCACATTGTAGAATTTTTAATGAATTTATTTGCAAATTATGGTGGAAAATAAACTTTTGTTATTGACCAAATACTTATTTATTTTCCACCATAATTTGCAAATAAATTCATTAAAAATTCTACAATGTGATTTTCTGGATTTTTTTTCTTCTCGTTTTGTCTGTCATAGTTAAAGTGTACCTATGATGACAATTACAGGCCTCATCTTTTTAAGTGGGATAACTTGCACAATTGGTGGCTGACTAAATAATTTTTTGCCCCACTGTATATGCATATTATTAGTCGTATTGGATAGAAAACACTGAAGTTTCTAAAAAACAGTTTGAATGATGTCTGAGTATAACAGAACTCCCATGGCAGGCAAAAACCTGAAAAAATCCAAACAGGAAGTGGGAAATCCGAGGTTTGTAGTTTTTCAACTCAGCCCCTATTGAAGATAGTGGGATATTGGTTGTTGCACTTCCTAAGGCTTCCACTAGATGTCAACTGTCTTTAGAATGTTGTTTGATGCTTCTACTATGAAGGGTGGCTGAATGAGAGGGGAATGAGTCAGAGGTCTGCCAGAAGTCACAAGCTCAGTCACGCGCATTCACATGAGGTAGCTCCAGTTCAATTGCTTTTCTACAGACAGTGGAATTCTCCGGTTGGAACATTATTAAACATTTATGATAAAAACATCCTAAAGATTGATTCTATACATCGTTTGATGTGTTTCTACGACCAGTAATATAACTTTTGGGAATTTTAGTCCTACCTTTCCGCTGGATGTTGCATGCGCATTTCGACTAACAAGAGGTATATGGACATAAATGAACTTTATAGATCAAATCAAACATTTGTGGAACTGGGTGCATTCTGATGAGGATCATCAAAGGTAAGTTAATATTTATAATGCTATTTCTGACTAATGTTGACTGCGCAACATGGCGGATATCTCTTTTGGCTGGTTTGGGCTCTGAGCTCCGTACTCAGATTATTGCATGGTATGCTTTTTCCGTAAAGTTCTTTTGAAATCTGACACCGCGGTTGCATTAAGGAGAAGTATATCTAAAGTTCCATGCGTAAGTTGTAATTTCATCAACGTTTATAATGAGTATTTCTGTAAATTGATGTGGCTCTCTGCAAAATCACCACATGTTTTGGAAGCAAAACATTACTGAACATAACATGCCAATGTAAAATTAGATTTTTGGATATAAATATGAACTTCACCAAACAAAACATACATGTACTGTAACATGAAGTCCTATGAGTGTCATCTGATGAAGATCAAAGGTTAGTGATTCATTTTCATCACTATTTGTGTTTTTTGTGACTCCTCTTTGGCTGGAAAAATGGCTGGGTTTTTCTGTGACTTGTTGGTGACCTAACAATCGTTTGTGGAGCTTTCGCTGTAAAGCATTTTTGAAACCAGACACTGTGGCTGGATTAACCTGTTGTGACTAGGGGGCAGTATTTTCATTTTTGGAAAAATAACATTCCCAAAGTAAACGGGATATTTTGTCAGGACAAGATGCTAGAATATGCATATAATTGATAGCTTAGGATAGAAAACACTAAAGTTTCCAAAACTGTAAAAATATTGTCTGAGTATAACAGAACTGATATTGCAGACGAAAGCCTGAGAAAAATCCAATCCGGAAGTGACTCATGTTTTGAAAGCTCTGCGTTCCAATGCGTCCCTATTGAGTAGTGAATGGGCTATCAACCAGATTACTTTTTCGACGTATTCACCAAGGTGTCTACAGCATTGTGACGTAGTTTTACGCCTTTATGTTGAAGAATACCCGTAAGCGGCAACATTGTGTAAGTGGTCACCTGATGGCTCTGAGTGATTCTCGCGTAAAATACAGAGGAAGCCATTTTTCCTTTCGCTCCTACTGAAAAACCAATTGTCCCGGTGGATATATTACCGAATAGATATTTGAAAAACACCTTGAGGATTGATTATAAACAACGTTTGCCATGTTTCTGTCGATATTATGGAGCTAATTTTGAATATTTTCCGGAGTTTGTGACAGCAATTTCCGGTCGATTTCTCAGCCAAAAGTGAACAACAAACAGAGCTATTTCGCCTACAAAAATAATATTTTGGGGAAAAAGGAACATTTGCCATCTAACTGGGAGTCTCGTGAGTGAAAACATCCGAAGCTCATCAAAAGGTAAACTATTTAATTTGATTGCTTTTCTGATTTGTGACCAAGTTACCTGCTGCTAGCTGGACATAATGCTATGCTAGGCTATCGATAAACTTACAAATGCTTGTCTTGCTTAGGCTGTAAACATATTTTGAAAAGCTGAGAGATGACAGGGTGATTAACCTCTTGAAACTGTTGGCAGTATTTCATTTTTGGATGAAAAACATTCTCGTTTTAAACAAGATATTTTGTCACGAAAAGATGCTCGACTATGCATATAATTGACAGCTTTGGAAAGAAAACACTGACGTTTCCAAAACTGCAAAGATATTATCTGTGAGTGCCACAGAACTGATGCTACAGGTGAAACCAAGATTACATTTCAAACAGGAAATGCCCCAGATTTTGGAGGCGCTGTGTTCCAATGTCTCCTTATATGGCTGTGAATGCGCAAGGAATGGGCCTACACTGTCGTTTCCCCAAGGTGTTTGCAGCATTGTGATGTATTTTACCATTTGGTTCAGAGGAGAAACCAAACGGCCACGCGTGATTTATCATCGAATAGATATGTGAAAAACACCTTGAGGATTGATTCTAAACAACGTTTGCCATGTTTGTCGATATTATGGAGTTAATTTGGAAAAAAGTTTGCCGTTGTAATGACTGAATTTTCGGGTTTTTTTCTCAGCCAAACGTGATGAACAAAACGGAGCGATTTCTCCTACACAAATAATCTTTTTGGAAAAACTGAACATTTGCTATCTAACTGAGTCTACTCATTGAAAACATCCGAAGTTCTTCAAAGGTAAATTATTTTATTTGAATGCTTTTGTTGTGAAAATGTTGCCTGCCGAATGCTAGGCTTAATGCTATGCTAGCTATCAATACTCTTACACAAATGCTTGTGTAGCTATGGTTGAAAAGCATTTTTTGAAAATCTGAGATGACAGTGTTGTTAACAAAAGGCTAAGCTTGTGAGCCAATATATTTATTTCATTTGCGATTTTCATGAATAGTTAACGTTGCGTAATGGTAATAAGCTTGAGGCTATAATTACGCTTCCGGATACGGGTTTGCTCGTCACAACAGGTTAACAAAAGGCTAAGCTGTGTTTCCATATATTTCACTTGTGATTTTCATGAATAGGAATATTTTCTAGTAATATTTATGTCCGTTGCGTTATGCTAATTAGTGTCAGTCGATGATTACGCTCCCGGATCCGGAATGGGTAGTATCAAGAAGTCACTCCAGACCTGACTGCCCTCAACCAGCACAAAAACATCCTGTGGCGGACTGCAATAGCATCGAATAGTCCCCGCGATATGCAACTGTTCAGGCAGTCAGTCAGGAAAGCTAAGGCCAGCTTCTTCAGGCAGAAATTTGCATCCTGTAGCTCCAACTCCAAAAAGTTCTGGGACACTGTGAAGCCCATGGAGAACAAGAGCACCTCCTCCCAGCTGCCCACTGCACTGAGGCTAGGTAACACGGTCACCACCGATAAATCCATGATTATCGAAAACTTCAACAAGCATTTCTCAACGGCTGGCCATGCCTTCCGCCTGGCTACTCCCAACCTCGGCCAACAGCTCCGCCCCCCCCGCAGCTACTCGCCCAAGCCTCTCCAGGTTCTCCTTTACCCAAATCCAGATGTTCTGAAAGAGCTGCAAAACCTGGACCTGTACAAATCAGCTGGGCTTGGCAATCTGGACCCTCTATTTCTGAAACTATCCGCCGCCATTGTCGCAACCCCTATTACCAGCCTGTTCAACCTCTCTTTCATATCGCCTGAGATCCCCAAGGATTGGAAAGCTGCCGCAGTCATCCCCCTCTTCAAAGGGGGAGACACCCTGGACCCAAACTGTTACAGACCTATATCCATCCTGCCCTGCCTATCTAAGGTCTTCGAAAGCCAAGTCAACAAACAGGTCACTGACCATCTCGAATCCCACCGTACCTTCTCCGCTGTGCAATCTGGTTTCTGAGCCGGTCACGGGTGCACATCAGCCACGCTCAAGGTACTAAACGATATCATAACCGCCATCGATAAAAGACAGTACTGTGCAGCCGTCTTCATCGACCTTGCCAAGGCTTTCGACTCTGTCAATCACCATATTCTTATCGGCAGACTCAGTAGCCTCGGTTTTTCTGATGACTGCCTTGCCTGGTTCACCAACTACTTTGCAGACAGAGTTCAGTGTGTCAAATCGGAGGGCATGCTGTCCGGTCCTCTGGCAGTCTCTATGGGGGTGCCACAGGGTTCAATTCTCAGGCCAACTCTTTTCTCTGTATATATCAATGATGTTGCTCTTGCTGCGGGCGATTCCCTGATCCACCTCTACGCAGGCGACACCATTCTATATACTTCCGGCCCGTCCTTGGACACTGTGCTATCTAACCTCCAAACGAGTTTCAATGCCATACAGCACTCCTTCCGTGGCCTCCAACTGCTCTTAAACGCTAGTAAAACCAAATGCATGCTTTTCAACCGTTCGCTGCCTGCACCCGCACGCCTGACTAGCATCACCACCCTGGATGGTTCCGACCTAGAATATGTGGACATCTATAAGTACCTAGGTGTCTGGCTAGACTGTAAACTCTCCTTCCAGACTAATATCAAACATCTCCAATCGAAAATCAAATCTAGAGTCGGCTTTCTATTCCGCAACAAAGCCTCCTTCACTCACGCCGCCAAACTTACCCTAGTAAAACTGACTATCCTACCGATCCTCGACTTTGGCGATGTCATCTACAAAATTGCTTCCAACACTCTACTCAGCAAACTGGATGCAGTTTATCACAGTGCCATCCGTTTTGTCACTAAAGCACCTTATACCACCCACCACTGCGACCTGTATGCTCTAGTCGGCTGGCCCTCGCTACATATTCGTCGCCAGATCCACTGGCTCCAGGTCATCTACAAGTCTATGCTAGGTAAAGCTCCGCCTTATCTCAGTTCACTGGTCACGATGGCAACACCCACCCGTAACACGCGCTCCAACAGGTGTATCTCACTGATCATCCCTAAAGCCAACACCTCATTTGGCCGCCTTTCGTTCCAGTTCTCTGCTGCCTGTGACTGGAACGAATTGCAAAAATCGCTGAAGTTGGAGACTTTTATCTCCCTTACCAACTTCAAACATCTGCTATCTGAGCAGCTAACCGATCGCTGCAGCTGTACAGGCTATCGGTAAATAGCCCACCCATTTTTACCTACCTCATCCCCATACTGTTTTTATTTATTTACTTTTCTGCTATTTTGCACACCAATATCTCTACCTGTACATGA
The DNA here is from genome assembly GCF_013265735.2 of Oncorhynchus mykiss. NCBI lineage: Eukaryota > Metazoa > Chordata > Actinopteri > Salmoniformes > Salmonidae > Oncorhynchus > Oncorhynchus mykiss. The sequence continues at coordinate 86,493,772 of NC_048566.1, read as the reverse complement.
CCATCTGATCATTTATCACTCCAGCGTTAATCTCCAAAATTGTAATTATTCGCCTACCTCATGCCTTTTGCACACAATATAGACTCTCCTTTTTTTCTACTGTGTTATTGACTTGTTAATTGTTTACTCCATGTGTAACTCTGTGTTGTCTGTTCACACTGCTATGCTTTATCTTGGCCAGGTCGCAGTTGCAAATGAGAACTTGTTCTCAACTAGCCTACCTGGTTAAATAAAGGTGAAATAAAATGATAAAATTATCTTTAAAATGGTGCCTAATACTTGTATGTTTGAGAAATTTGATTTATGAGATCTGTTGATTTGTATTTGGCACCCTGCAATTTCATTGGCTGCTGGCGCTAGCGGAACCCTGTTCCCAGACAGGTTAATCAGCATGATCATTACACAGGTGCACCTTGTGATGGAAACAATAAAAAAGGCACCTAAAATGTGCAATGTCTCAAGTTGAAGGAGCATCCAATTGGCATGCTGACTGCAGGAATGTCCACCAGAGCTGTTGACAGAGAATTGAATGTTCATTTCTCTACCATAACACACCCCCATAATTTTGGAGAATATGGCAGTATGCCCAACTGGCCTCACAACCGCAGACCACGTGTTACCACGCCAGTCCAGGACCTCCACATCCGGCTTCTTCACATGCGGGATAGTCAGACCAGCCACCCAATTATACTGATGGGCCTATGCCCTCCCAGGCCCACCCATGAAATTCATAGATTAGGGCCTAATGAATTTGTTTGTTGATTGATTTCCTTATATGAATGAACTGTAACTCTGTAAATCTTTGAAATTATTGCATTTATATTTTTGTTCATTAAACTTCCCCAGTCAGATGAACTTGTGGATACCATTTGTATATGTCCGTGTACAGTATGAAGAAAGTTGGAGGTAGTTTCGCAAGCCTAGGCTAACTAGTGTTAGCACAATGACATTGTATCTGCGAGCTGACAATGCTATTTTCCTGAATTCCCCCCCCCCTCTGGTCTCCACTGATTTAGTCACCCTAATTTCAACCATCCTACAAGGGTAAAAACAATTGAGGTAAGAGATATTAATTTTTAGACATGGCATGACATGTAGTACTTTCATATTTTAGTATACACTGTTCCTATTCATGTGAAGTTCCTGTAATTTTTTAAAGACTTCTCACAAAAACAAGAGTATCTATGAAATGTCAACAGAGCACTGAGTGTACCCCAAGCTTTTTATTTTCAAAACCTTTACATTTATTTCAGCTCGGGTCATGCTAATTTTGCGACCCGCAGAAACAACTTGGAAGACGAGGACCACAAAATATAAAATCCTCAAACGTTTAGGCGATAAAGCTGCACCAATCCTTCAACAGAGCTTATTATTGGATGTATTAGGTTACAATACCCGACTTTTTAAATTTAATGTTAACGATATGTTAGGGAAACACCAGGCTCAGAACAACTCAGAACATGAAGAATCAATCGTCTTGGTAAAAATGTATTTTATAACATAAGCAAGTGAAATGCCATCAACAAAATGCATTTTAACAAAATGCGTTTTAACCCACTGGGCAGAATGGGTGAACACCATACCTTCACAAAACTATACCACATTTCCTGAAAAAAAAACAAAAAAAACATGGATCCCTCCCTACCTTCAAGTCCTGGGCCACATCCAGGATGCGGGACAGCTTTGCCTGGTCGTACTGCTCCCCTCTCATGTACCACTCAGCCATAGAGTGCATGATCAGCTGACGGATAGAGGGGGACTGGCCCTGTCCATGCCAGGCGTAGTGTAAGATGATAGCAGAGTTGGGGTGGTTGCCCAGGAAGATTGGCATGAGGGTGGAGATGAGCTCGTGGCGCAGGGTGTGCCAGGAGGTGCTTATCTGCAGCAGCGCCAGCACCAGCATGTCAGGACAGTGCTTGATGGGGAAGCTGAAGAGCTGCTTTACCTGCTCGTACTGGCCCACCTCAGAGAGGCGCAGGAGGCTTTCCACCAGGTCCAGGCTCTTCCTGTGAGGCGATAATCACAAATAAAGTATATCAAATGGCATGACATTGTTCTAATAATTAATGTAAAGGAGTACTTGGTATTGTGGAGGTCAGGAGAACTGTTTTACGTACCAGGTGGCTATCTCTCGATTATCGTCCTCAGGTGGGGCCTTCAGTATGTCAATTGCTACGGTGTGGCAGGGGTAGTCAGCAAAGCAGAACACATCTGGGCTCATGAGGGAGTGCTGGATGAATGACAGCTGGAAGAGAGTGATAATGGTCATGAGGGCTGAAGAGAGGAGTTCATTGATGTGAATGAAGGAGTTTGTTACCGCCGGAAATAAGACCAAAGTGTTGTGTCTTGTCATTTACATAAACCTGGCCCATTCTCCTCCTTACCTGTCCTTCAGCATGCTTCCAGGGCCGGTAGATTAGGTCGACCGGGAACACCTCCATGCCCAGGCCCCTCTGGATCCCATACACCACCATCTGCAGTCCCTTGCTGTCCCGGATTATGAAGCCAGGGTGGTCAAGCTCATAGGTCACCTCTTTAAAGTTCAGATTGGGGTTCTAAAATATAAAAAGGACATTCTGTACAAAGTGCAAGACATGAATGGCCAACTGAAGGGGAATAACATGTAATTCCACTATAACTTACAACTTCTTTGACCACATCAATTAGAACTTCTACATTCCAGGTGTGCGCCTGAGAGCCATCACTTTTGTCCTTTCCATCGCTCCAAATGCCACTGCCCGGAGCCGAGATGGACTGAGGAAGAAAAAAGAAAAACAATTGTATACTTAGAGCGCAATGTCATTTAATTACATTTTTAATTTTTTTTTTAACAGAGCTTCAGTAAGTTACCATCAGGTCAACCCTCACCTGTAGGGGGATTCCATCAGACAAGCCAGAGTGGGTGCGAGCCATCATCCCCAGGACCCTGGCCACCTGGCTGGCAGTAACCTCTCGCACCCCATACTGTAGGATTATGTTGCGGCATTCATCGAGGCTTAGAATGAAAGACAGACAATACATTAACAGGGGTAACGGACATTTAATTCCTTAGTGGTCATGCATGACATCAAAAACTATTTGTAATTTGCATTTCAGTTGCTAAATATCAGTCACCTTGCACAAAAGCCATAGCCAACTTCCTGCATGAACTCTGCGAGAGAACTCTCCATCATGGTCTTGGCTAACTCTCCCGAGTCTGGCAGAATCCTGTCCATCAGAATGTCCCGTTTTTCAGGGTATAGAAGTGGTGCGAGCACCACAGGGCAGCGCTCCTGCGGGAAATCTGAACCAGAATATTTAATTAATGGGAAAACATGTACAAAACGACCAGATTGTTGTGAATTAAGGAATCAGAGTTTGTGTTACTTCTGGAAATAATTAACATTTCCTTTCAAGTAGTGCGTCTATGCCCCTCACCTCTGCACAGTGTCTTGAGGAACGCGTCAATCTGCTCTTGTCCGACCCCGCTGGCTCCCTTCTGTCCAAAAAGAAGATGAGAGAGGAGCAGGTGCAGGACCTCTATGGCAATATCTTGGAAGCCACCTTCCTGGTTTCCTCCAAGGTCCGCGTCCACGTACGAGCGGAGGAGGTCCGGGAGCCTTTGTTTGACGAACTGCGCGGCTAAAGACAAATGGGGAAATATTTCAAATAAATACTTGTATAAGGATGAAATTGTCACCGGTTTCACGATAAACCACTGTATAAAACCCGACGATTAGTATTACCGTTTTACATTTTAATCAATAAAACCATGTTTGATTACCACGGATTGAAAAATTCATGGTAAATTCTGTCCTGCATCAACCAAAGTTAGCAACAGCCTTACGCAGGCACAGCATGCAACATGGGTTTTGTTTTGTGTGAAAACATGGCAGAAGGCAGTGACAGCGCTCGGCAGATTTTTCAGCCTTCTAAGAGGACCAAACCTGTGTGGTAGTATTTGGGGTTTCACAAGAGTGCTGAGGGAAGCTTAATCGAAGATGGTCACACTATCTGCAGAACATGCAAGGGACTGCAGATGGTGGTGTATGGGATCCAGAGGGGCCTGGGGGTGTTCCCTGTCGACCTAATCTACCGGCCCTGGAAGCATGCTGAGGGACAGGTAAGGAGGAGAATGGGTCAGGTTGGGAGGAGATTGGGCCAGGTTTATGTAAATGTCAAGACACTTAACACTTGTCTTATTTCCAGAGGTAACAAACTCCTTCATTCACATCAATGAACTCCTCTCCTCAGCCCTCATGACCATTATCACTCTCTTCCAGCTGTCATTCATCCAGCACTCCCTCATGAGCCCAGATGTGTTCTGCTTTGCTGACTACCCCTGCCACACTGTAGCAATTGACATACTGAAGGCCCCACCTGAGGACGTTAATCGAGAGATAGCCACCTGGTACGTAAATGACCTACACAATACCAGGTACTCCTTTACATTAACACTTCATAACTCTTGAGTCATCTTCATGACCACCAACCACTACTACTTTATAGCGAATACAAGCAAAGTTAACTTTTAGCTCAATGCATGATGTGGGGGAAAACGTCATGGTTTGTCTGTAACTTGCTAATAGCTTGTCAATAATGTAAACTGAAGCTTTCAGTGCTAACTACCCTTGTAAAAACACTACACGTTCTGCTGCTGTATGCGTCATGTGTCTGCAGACTACTCGCCCATTGCACACGATAACATGTTATGTAGTCACACAACCAATCTATTTTGTTAATTTAAAATCTGTCAGTCGTCGACTTGGTTGTAAAGGTGTTCCAACAGGAGAAACACTTTAGACTCCTATAAAAGACTCCATTATTTCTGTCAAATGTTGGGCTCATTGCAATTACCATCACCGTCTTAAAAACTTCTTATGGATAGGTGGGATGGTAGTGTCCCACCTGGCCAACATCCGGTAAAATGGCAGAGTGCCAAATTCGAATTACTATAAATATTAATCTTTCAGGAAATCACAAGTGCAATACATCAAAATAAAGCGTAACTTGTTGTTAATCCAGCCAAGGTGTCAGATTTCAAAAAGGCTTTACGGCAAAAGCAAACCATGCGATTATCTGAGGACAGCGTCCAGCACATAAATGCATAAATCATTTTCGACCAGGGAGTTGCGACACAAAAGTCAGAAATAGCGATATAATATATGCCTTACCGTTGAAGATCTTCTGTTGGCACTCCAAAAGGTCAGTTACATTACAAATGGTCCTTTTGTTCGATAAATTCCTTCTTTATATCCATAACTCAGTTTATCCACTCGGTTTCCCTCCGTCAAAATGCATACAAAATGAATCCCAAGCGTTACCAATAAACTTATCCAAACAAGTCAATCAACGTTTGTAATCTATCCTTAGGTACCCTAATACGCAAATAAACAATAAAATTTAAGATGGAGAATCATTAGTCTTTACCGAAGATAAACAAAAAGAACGCACTCTCTCGGCCATGCGCTTGGAAACACAACAGACAAAATGGGAGCCACTTAGAAAAACTACAACTTCTCCCTCATTTTCCCCCCCAAAAAACAGCACAAAACTCTTTCTAAAGACTCTTGACATCTAGTGGAAGCCCTAGGAACTGCAATAGGGGACGATTTCGCACTATTATAAAAGTGCCAGACATTGAAATCAGTGGTATGCTGAATTTGTTTTATTTTTAAGGTTTGTCCTCTGGGTTTAGCCTGCCATTTCAGTTTACTCACAGACATTATTTTAACAGTTTTAGAACAGTTTTCTAGCCACATCTACCAATTATATTCATATCCTAGCTTCTGGGCCTGAGTAGCAGGTAGTTTACTTTGGGCACGCTTTTTATCCGGATGTCAAAATACTGCCCCCTATGCCAAAGTTAAGACTCATTTGTATTTCTGTAAATTGCGCATGGGGCCATTGCATATACTCAAATGCAACACAGAAGATATACACAGTCTTAAGTGAATAATAATAAAAACGCCAATAATAATAATGACTACATTTACTATTCCCTTGTTAACAGAGTGGGCGTGCAGCAGGCAAACCCAGTGATGCACCTGGTCCCTCATCTAGTTGACACAGACAATCGAGCAAGCATTTAAAAAGGCAGGGTGCTTATGCACCCACATCAAAAAAATGCTCAAGACCTCACTCCAGCCCTTTCATATTACATTGCCACGGACATGGTGCCACTTCAAATTGTTGAGAGGCTTGGCTTTCTGGGGCAGATAAAGGTTGCCGTGCCTCACTACAAAGTGAGTGCTGCTAATTTAGCTGTTTATTTGATTTGCTTACTTAAGGCTGTGTTCATTTAAACCTGCACTAGGGAAGCTTACTTCATCGCCACATGGTGCAATTTTTAATGTTATTATTTTAAAGTTTATGCACACAAAAAGTACATAGTCCATAGCTAATTGTATTTGTTGTTTTCAATATAAAACTTGGTGAAATGATTTCAGTATGTGTATCAGTACTTTTTGAACATTTCCAGCACATTTTAACAATAGCGCAATAATACTGATAAGTGATAATTTGTCACTATAATTGTGATATGAAATGTTCATACCGTTTCATCTCTAGACTTGTATAACGGATGTCAAGCTTCTTGCTTAGAGAGTACGGCTTCCTCCTGATTCAGCTCAGAGGCTTGAACACAGGACCTCTGCCTTTTTAGCACACGTGACTTGCCCTTGCGAAGCATTTTTTTTAACAGTTGTGCCACGCGAAAAGCTAGCTATTTTTCAGCCCATGTAGGGACACATCAGGTTATGGAGTGAGTTTCACACATTTCCATGTGCTACACTTGGACACCTTGATAACAGAATAGCTCATGTGACCCCTCCATACAGATAAAACATTGTGTGGTTTCAAATCAGCAGGTATAGTCAAATGATTAAATATAAAACTGAGTTTACCAAAACCACGAAGGTCTGCGTTGCACGAATTCAGCAAAGCAAGGCCAAATATAACCTTAGGGGAAAAAAAGAAAGATTTATGTAGAATCTCAAATTGCTTGGCATATTATTTTTAAACACTTATAATAAAAAAACACCATCTGACAACATACATTTCCACATTACTTTACTTACTTCTTGAACCTTGCTTAACTTGAGAACTTTACTCAACTGAGTAAACAAGTGGGTGGAAGGCTTCAAACTCTGAAAATGATAAAGGTTAGAAAACAATGTTATTCTGATGCAGACAGTCATTTTGTCACAGAGGTCTAACGTGCACCCACTTCATCACTGCAGAAAATGTACAATAATATTTATGAATTGCTAAATTATTTTACGAAAATAAGAAAATAAGCACGTCTCCTACCTTCTGGTAGTGCAAGGGATTGTCGATTGTGTAGCAGAGTGTTGAAATAAAATTTGGCTTTGAAATCAGTGAAACACACTCCTGGATCAGAAACTGTGTCTTGGTCAAGTGGGCAAACGAAGGTAAAAGGGAGAAGAGGGAACATAACAGAACAGGTTAAGGACAAAATAGGAAAGCAGAGTCACTTTCTAAAATAATAAAGGCAAGATAGACAATACCAATGATAAGGACATTTAAAGAAACCCTTAATCCTCATTGCTAACATCTGTTTAGCAACTGGTGTAATGAGTATTATTAATCAGAAATTACCTGATGGAAATCTTTGCCACTGCTTTTACCATCGCCACTGAAATCCACATGGGAGAAAAGACAGCGTAACAAATGCCTGTCTGCCTCAGGGCCGTGACGATTCACTATCTGTTGGGACAGAACACATTCAACAAAAGAACAAATAACAGGTCAGTCGTCAGAGCCACAATATAATTGTCAGACCTTATGCAATTCTAAACCCAGGGTTTTCTCTGCATAGAAACATCTTGTTTATTCAGGCCACCTATATCCAAACATAGCCCTTCAAACGTCTGAAAATGTGTGTACTGCTTTTGTGGCAAAACTAGAAGAAAAAAAAATGCAATTTGTGAGCATAATACCACATGCTACTCACATGTTGTATATCCTGCTGGCTGGCTCTGTAGTTTTTCTTAGTTAAATTGTCCACCAAGTAGCTGATTTGAGACAAAGCCAGCGAGAGCGAGTCAAGATTCATTGCTGGTTGGGGCGGAAGCAGGCGGCCGTGCCCGGCGCAAAATCACCATTATTCCCCTTAAGTCACTTCAGTGATAGGATACTTCTGCCCCCGCCCCCGCCCCCCCCCCCCCCCCCCCAGGTGTGAAAATGTTTTACAGCAAGCTACTTCTATCAGTGGATCTTGATACAAGGTAAAGTCCCTCAGTGCAACATCAAGTTCAGAATCTGAAAATAACCAAGAGAGAAAACTAGTTAATACAGATGCACATAAAAACAGTACAAACTCATTGAGCAAATACTACATAGTAGGGAGCCTAGTGGTTAGAGCGTTGAGCCAGTAACCGAAAGGTTGCTAGATCGAATCCATGAGCTGACATGGTAAAAATCTTTCATTCTGCCCCTGAACAAGGGAGAGAATAAGAATTTGTTCTTAACTGACTTGCCTAGTTAAATTAAAGGTTTTAAAGTACACTGCTCAAAGAAATTAAGGGAACACTAAAATAACACATGCTAGATCTGAATGAATGAAATAGTCTTATTAAATACTTTTTTTATTTACATAGTTGAATGTGCTGACAACAAAATCACACAAAAATGATCAATGGAAATCAAATTTATCAACCCATGGAGGTCTGGATTTGGAGTCACACTCAAAAAAGTGGAAAACCACACTACAGGCTGATCCAACTTTGATGTAATGTCCTTAAAACAAGTCAAAATGAGGCTCAGTAGTGCGTGTGGCCTCCCTACAACACCTGGGCATGCTCCTGATGAGGTGGTGGATGGTCTCCTGAGGGATCTCCTCCCAGACCTGGACTAAAGCATCCGCCAACTCCTGGACAGTCTGTGGTGCAACGTGGCGTTGGTGGATGGAGCTAGACATGATGTCCCAGGTGTGCTAAATTGGATTCAGGTCTGGGGAACGGGCGGGCCAGTCCATAGCATCAATGCCTTCCTCTTGCAGGAACTGCTGACACACTCCAGCCACATGAGGTCTAGCATTGTCTTGCATTAGTAGGAACCCAGGGCCAACCGCACCAGCATATGGTCTCACAAGGGGTCTGAGGATTTAATCTCGGTACCTAATGGCAGTCAGGCTACCTCTGGCGAGAACATGGAGGGCTGTGCGGCCCCCCAGAGAAATGCCACCCCACACCATGACTGACCCACCACCAAACCGGTCATGCTGGAGGATGTTGCAGGTAGCAGAACGTTCTCCACGGCGTCTCCATTGCAGGCAGCAGAACGTTCTCCACGGCGTCTCCAGACTGTCACATGTGCTCAGTGTGAACCCGCTTTCATCTGTGAAGAGCACAGGGCACCAGTGGCAAACTTGCCAATCTTGGTGTTCTCTGGCAAATGCCAAACATCCTGCACGGTGTTGGGCTGTAAGCACAACCCCCACCTGTGGACGTCGGGCCCTCATACCACCCTCATGGAGTCTGTTTCTGACCGTTTGAGCAGACACGCACATTTGTGGCCTGCTTGAGGTCATTTTGCAGGGCTCTGGCAGTGCTCCTCCTGCTTCTCCTTGCACAAAGGCAGAGGTAGCGGTCCTGCTGCTGGGTTATTGCACTTCTACGGCCTCCTCCACATCTCCTGATGTACTGGCCTGTCTCCTGGTAGCGCCTCCATGCTCTGAACACTACGCTGACAGACACAGCAAACCTTCTTGCCACAGCTTGCATTGATGTGCCATCCTGGGTGAGCTGCACTACCTGAGCCACTTGTGTGGGTTGTAGACTCCGTCTCATGCTACCACTAGAGTGAAAGCACTGCCAGCATTCAAAAGTGACCAAAACATCAGCCAGGAAGCATAGGAACTGAGAAGTGGTCTGTGGTCACCACCTGCAGGACCACTCCTTTATTGGGGGTGTCTTGCTAATTGCCTATAATTTCCACCTGTTGTCTATTCCATTTGCACAACAGCATGTGACATTTATTGTCAATCAGTGTTGCTTCCTAAGTGGACAGTTTGATTTCACAGAAGTGTGATTGACTTGTGTTGTTTAAGTGTTCCCTGGTATAATCCTGATTCACACACCACCGCAATACAAAAAAACAAAACTTTAAATGTAATATGAACAAGTTCTCATTTACAACTGCGACCCGGCCAATATAACGCAAAGCAGTGCGACAAAAACAACAGAGTTACAAACAAACGTACAGTCAATAACAAAAGAAAAACATAAAAATCTATGTAAGTTACAGTGTGTGGAAATGTAGAAGAGTAGGGTAGTAGGCTAACTAAAAAACAGCAACAACTTGCTAGCTAGTTAATCAGCTACTTCACAACTTACAGGTAGAAAGTCACCATGACCGAGTTATAACGATGGTCACTTCTACATTTGCACACACTGTAACTTATAGATATTTATATTTTTATTTGTGTTATTGACTGCACGTTTGTTTCTAACTCTGTTTTTGTCGTACTGCTTTGCTTTATCTTGGCCGGGTCGCAGTTGTAAATGAGAACTAAGTTTAAGTTTGCCCAAACAAATTATCAATGTTAGCGAAAACTATGTCCACAACGTCGGTCTAAGTAAAACTACCAAGTTGGGCCTTGACTTGATGCACACCCTTTAACCGTTACTACCACTAACATTGAGTGGCTGCTGCCAACACACTGACACTACTCCAGCCACTTTAATAATGGGAATTGATGGGAAATGTAAATATATCACTAGCCACTTTAAACAATGCTACCTTATATAATGTTACTTACCCTACATTATTCATCTCATATGCATACATATATACTGTACTCTATATCATCGACTGCATCCTTATGTAATACATGTATCACTAGCCACTTTAACTATGCCACTTTGTTTACATACTCACCTCATGTATATACTGTACTCGATACCATCTACTGTATCCTGCCTATGCTGCTCTGTACCATCACTCATTTATATATCCATATGTACATATTCTTTATCCCCTTACACTGTGTATAAGACAGTAGTTTTGGAATTGTTAGATTACTTGTTGGTTATTACTGCATTGTCGGAACTAGAAGCACAAGCATTTCGCTAAACTCGCATTAACATCTGCTAACCATGTGTATGTGACAAATACAATTTGATTTGAATCAGCATCGTGTGCGCTGATAATACGGATGATTTCCTATATTTCTCTTCTACACTGACAACACGTGGTTAATCAATGAATAACCAAGCCAAAGTCGTTTAGATACTTAAAGCGAGTTATATTAATTTCTCACGTAGGTAGCTAGCTATGATTTCAGTGTCCCAGTAATAATGCAAATTAAACGTTAGTGAGAATACTAACGTTAGCTAGCTAACGGCAACTAAGTTAACGTTCGCATATTTGTCGTGTGTGTCTCAATTAAACAATTAAATGTGTTACAGTCCACGTAGATAACCTACTTCGCTAGCATCTGTTCACTCAATATTCTGCAACATCTCGTTAGTTAGCAAACGTCGCTCACGTTAGCTAATAATATCAACGATAGCCATGTTTGCTAGATGCAGAATGTAACTGACCAACTTGGTTCGTTAACGTTAGTTACATAACGTTAACCATCTGACATCTAAGTTAATGTTTACAAGTCAACTTATCCATTGAGACAAAGAGCTAGCCAGCAAACGTTAACTAGCCGGATAAGCAAGCACATTGCGTTTGCCAACACCAGCTAGCTAGCTAAATTAGCAGATGTGGCAAACGTCAGCCAGCTAATGTTAGCTAACGTCAACGCTCAGAAGGCCGTATGTTAGTTAGCCAACGACAGAAAAACAAGCTAACGTTAGTTACATTTGTTTACGTTGCAAAGCCAACAATTCTATAAACACTAGTTAGCTGTCGCACTAGCGATCGATTATTAGTTACGTTATTGTCAATGGAAATACATTGTCAACAAACTAACTAACGTTAGCTAACCTAACTGCTAGGTAATTTAATGTATGTATGCATGTGTATATGAATGAATGAATGACCAGGTACCGTAACTAGCCAACTAGTGTTAGTTAACGTTGACTAGTTCATATAAACGTTATGACAATGTTCTCGGAGTACAGCATCCACAAACTCGAAATGAGTAAGCCATGTTAAACGTTAATATATGGTCATTTTCACTAACCAACTCTACTTTGAGATGGGACCATCCAACTGTTCCTAGCTGGCGAACTTTAGCCAACGCTACTGTAGTACGCTAGCTTGTCTTTGCTCACGTTAACTACGACGCCTAACGGGTAGTCGCACACTTTTTAGCTTACTAATGTGTCCTAAATATTTTTTAAATACCGCCGATTCTTTGCAATATAATGTTTAAAAAAAAACGTACCATGGTTCCCAAAATGTATTTGTGATATTCATTCCTTTTTGGTTGCTCTCCTTCCAGTTCGGTTTGATTTTTCAAAATAAAATGGCGACTATCATCCCCGCGCGCACACAGTGCAGTTTTCACTTTAGTGCTCGAGCCCGGGCTCGCGTCACTATAATTGTGCATGCCATGCTTCCACATGAGCTAAATAGAAAACGAGATCAATTGATAATACATTTATCCTAAATGTACTTGGGCCATGCACCTAATACCATCCACCAAAAATAGTTTGAATGTAACAACAGTCAATGTAGATATACCCATAGGGCTGATTCTGATCATATGGCAACTTCATTGTAATCTCTGTATATTTAATTTCACAATGATCTTTTCTAAAGGACTATAATAACAGTATATTGTTTGGTTTCCAGGCCCCCCTAGTTCATACTCCGTCAGTGTCACTGTTCACAGCTCTGAAATTACAGATGGGTTGGAGATGGCCCCATTTTGGTTGGGCTGAGACTGTTTTAAGGCTGTCCAGACTCCATGTCTTTCAAATCAGTGAGCACTGAAGAGATTGAGAAAAGGGCACAGCAACAATTTAGTGTCTTGGGACTCTGTGTCCCCCTACTGCTGAAATATGGAACTCCAACACAAGGCACATTACATTTGTGCACTGTTGCATAATGATGACCAACCTGCTATATGTAAGTGTGGTACTATGCTAGCACTGTTTGATCTCCAAACATGCACATTGTAGATGGAAATAAAAAATAAGAAAATATTGCTTTACATTAGCTCTCACAGTAGTCATTGGTGACAGACGTTCATTCATATGATCCAAGCCTAGCTACCGCACCAAAGGCATTTGTCAAGGAAATATCTTACCCAGTCTTAATGATGCAGGTTAGTGGTTGAGAATAAGGAAAACATCACATTAAAATGTAATTATTTACAAGCCACATTGTGATACAGAAATAAACATTCAAAGAGTCATTGCAATGGGTTAGTGTCAAGACAAGCTTAATGTTTTCAATGATTGAAATAAACTATTATAGACATTCAACCAAACAGCAGACTGGAAATAGACACCATGACCAACACTTCCCACAAATGTAAAAATAGTCTAAAATTCAGTAAAATACTGTACAATTAACAGTAGTCTACTGGAGAACAAGACTTTGCCAGAAGGCCAGTCATACCATGCATGATCAAGCATGTTGGGACGATGAAAAGTGAAACTGTTTTGTTGAGAGTAACTGAAAAGCAACTCATGATCTTCGCCCTTTCAGAAGCCTAGACTTTTTGTTATTGTGGTTTTACAGGGCCTGGGAATAGAATTGGAAGTCAAGCTTCTCTGAATGAATCTCTCCACAGCATCTTGTTGTGGCTCTGTACTCCAGAAATGATACAATGACTGAGGTTAAAGTGCAGACTGTCAGCTTTAATTTTAGGGTATTTCCATCAATATCGGGTGAATAATTTAGAATTTACAGCACTTTCTGTGCATAGTCCACCGATTTTAGGGGACCAAAACTATTGGGACAAATTCACGTGTATTAAAGTAGTCAAAAGTTTAGTATTTGCTCCCATATTCCTAGCGCGCAATGATTAAATCAAGCTTGTGAATCTACAAACTTGTTGGATGTTTTTACTGTTATGTTTCAGATAATTTTGTGCCCAATAGAAATGAATGGTAAATCATGTAGTGTCATTTTAGAATACATTTGATTGTAAATAAGAATTGACCGTTTCTAAACACTTCTATACTGAACAAAAATAACACAAAACAATTTCAAAGATTTTACTGAGTTACAGTTCATATAAGGAAATCAGTAAATTGAAATAAAATCATTAGGCATTTATTTATGGATTTCACATGACTGGGCGCAGCCATGGATGGGCCTGGGAGGGTATAGGCCCACCCACTTGGGAGCCATGCTCAGCCAACAAGTATTTGCTTCTCCCCACAAAGGCCTTTATTACAGACAATCCTGCAGGAGAAGAAGCCGGATGTGGAGGTCCTGGGCTCGTGTGGTTACACCTCTCAGGTGGATGGATTATCTTGGTAAAGGACAAATGCTCACTAACAGGGATGCAAACAGGTTTGTGGTCCAAACTTGAGAGAAATAAGATTTTTGTGCGTATGGAACATTTCTGGGATTTATATTTCAGCTCATGAAACATGGGACTATGATAAATGTATCACATGTAAATTGAGCTTTTATGATCCATAACCTAATTAATATTTTACAATTGTATACTGTAGTTATATTATGATTATTTTCTTTCTAATTTTTCATTTGGTATGTGGTATGTTCAATTCATTCATGTGGATGCTACCCCGATTACGGATATTCCTGAATGAATTGTGAATAATGAAGAGTGAGAAAGTTAGTTAGATGCACAAATAATATACCCTCAAGACATGTTAACCTCACCATTTTAATATCTGGGGAGTTTAGCATTTTTTTGAGGGGGGGGGGGGGATGATATGTGCGTCTAACTTTCACACTCATTCAGAATTATCCGTAATCATGGTAACGTCCACATTAATGTAGAAGTGTTTGGAAATATCCTATTCTTAGTTACAATAAAAGTGACTCCAAAATGACAATACATTATTTAGCATTAATTTCTATTGGGCACAAAATAATATGAAACACAACCAAAACAAACAGCAAATGCATCCAACAAGTTTGTAGTCTCAAGCTTGATGTAATCATTGTGTGCTATCAATATGGGACTAAATAAACTTGAGACTACTTTAATACACAAGTGAATTAGTTCCAATACTTTTGATCCCCTAAAAATGTGTGTGAGTGTGGGGGTGCTGTAATTTCTAAACGGTTCACCCGATATGGATGAAAATACCATCAGATTAAAGATGACTAACCTCAGTTACTGTATCATTTCAAATCCAAAGTGATGGTTTACAGAGCCAAAACAAAGAAAACAAATTCACTGTCCCAATACTTTTGGAGCTCAAGCACAATGGCTAAATACAGTAGGTAGCCAGGCAGATGGTACCATGAGCATGAGGGTGTGGATTAAAAGTCAATTCATGATGGGAACTCAGTTGTCACAAATACTTGAATGGGGGCATCTAAAGCTATTTGATATGCTTAAATCTGAAAGTTAGTGCAATATGCCTTGGCAGATAGCATATAAGAATGGTGAGGATTTAGTAGATGGCTCAACTTCACTTGGGGTCACCTCTGTTGGCATGCTCTTTGCTAAATGCAGAAATAGGATTTGTATTCAAGAGGTTGCTTCTTTTGGTGCAACCATTCTTTGTAGCACAATGTCCACAAAATACATATTTCAAAGTTCTTAGTCTAGAAACTGTCACCACCAAAGAGCCCTGAGCAGTTGTAATATAGTACCGCAGTCCACCATTCACTTATTGAAGTGACGACGATTGACAACATGTATGAACAAACTTCCCAATGAAAGTTGGGAAGACCGGCAGCATAATTACATTTCCATAAAAAGGAGTCAAGGTCACAACCAATGCACCTTTTTTTATGTAAATAAAATCAATGATCAGAAAGTGTCAACGATGGGTCATTTCATGTTGCTTATGAAAAAAAAAACACACAAAAAAAAAAGTTTCTTAAGAAAGAGAATGTGTCCCTGAGAAAAACACCAACAGGAGCAATCTCTCACTTCACCCATTCATGGTAATCACATTTTTGGCATTATCACCAACAAAAAAAGACCACCAATTCAAAATCCAACTGAGGTCTTTCAAGCCAAGGATATAGTGATAGGGAAATTAAACATACACTAACAATAACTAGATCAGTAGCCATAATTACATTTCTCACATACACTTTGTACAATTATAAAATGATCAGTGTCACTTAAGACACATTTATATAAAAACAAAAAAATCAAATTCATACTAACGAGTAAGACAAATATTCTTTGATAATATTAATCTTTGCCGACCTAGAAGATCTCCCAAACATTTAAAATCTAATTCAGGTCCACTTGTTAGTAGATTTTTGCTTAAATCCACCCAATACAAAGGTGATAGAGGCAACAAATACAACCGGTTTGCGAATATAAAAAAATAAATCACACACCCGTTACATTAACCATTGTAACAGGATTGTCATATCAAAGCCATTATTAACTTTTTCACAATACATAATTCAATGCCAGCAAAAGAAAAACAATAAAACAAACACCAAAAGAGAAAGTGAAATAAATTAAACGATAACTTATATTTTCTGTAAATACATTCTGTACATTTGCTACTTGATATCTTTTTGCAATTTCAAATACCTTTCATAATAACAGCACTTTCAAGCTCCTGCCCTCCTTTGACCAATAGGTGGCACCAAAGGAACACATTTGATATGGTCAGTGATCCAACTATAGAGCAACGAGGAGTCATAACCCCTTCAGTAAACAGAACCAGTAAACTTAATGCGTTGGGAGAGTTATTCTTGGAATGGCTTCATGCATTAGCGTCAGATAGCTTTTACATACTGCGAGGCTGAGGTGCCTGGAGTGCTGCATCAAAATATACCCCCTCTCAAATTCAATCACTGGTGATTGTAACATGAGGGTAGACGAAAGGATAACATGAATATGCACTTCAGCACCATTTCAAATGAGTTCAAACACCATAGCGTCATTCTTGATCTTAAGTCAGACCAAACCAACACATGACAATGTCCCAAAGAGTGGTGATAAACTCTGGTAGCAGAAAGCAGCCTCTTCACTTGCCATTCTTGGCTTAAACAACAATATTTGCTTGTTTTGGCATAATAAGTAGTGTTGGTTGGAAGGACTAGTGCAAGCATAAGGTAAAAAGCAACAGCCAAAATAGATACGACAGCACGAGGCTCAGAAGCAAATGTTGTTCTATCAAACGTCATTTAAATTCCCAATGCCATGCGTCTTTGTACAATCCTGTGTTGTTGCGGTGCTTCAATTCTGAAACAAAGCCATATTTAC
This sequence comes from Oncorhynchus mykiss, assembly GCF_013265735.2. Lineage (NCBI taxonomy): Eukaryota > Metazoa > Chordata > Actinopteri > Salmoniformes > Salmonidae > Oncorhynchus > Oncorhynchus mykiss. Next base: position 86,476,479 of record NC_048566.1, on the reverse strand, counting down.
TGTATAGCTCTTTTGATGGCCAGATCATATACAATCCAATGTCATTGCTGAGGATCCATGCAGTTTCTTTTTTTCTTTTTACAGCGCACCATCACTTCACCATGGGAAACGGTGTGCTTTCTTCTGTAAATCCATTATCTTGTTATCCAATTAGGGCTGTCAAATGATAAAATAAATTGAGTTAATTCCAGGATTTGTTGTGATTAATCATGATTAAATCGCAAATTCAGAATATGCTCAAATTGAGCTGTAATTTTATATTTTTTTATATGAAAAGCATTACAAGAATATTGAAGTCTTGATTTTGTTACGGTTAGCCAAATCAGGTAAATTGATAAAGCACACTTTCTTTAACCTAAATGTCAACTTGTTTGGACATCGCATCGTTGTTATAGATTATGTATTTTGTATGTTTCAGTTTATTTTGAACGCTTTCAGACAAAAAAATGTAATAAAATGAGCGCACTAAAATTAACTCAAGTTAACTGATTAACTCTGAAAGCCCTACATCCAATACTTCCACATCAAGCATGTGGCCATTAATGTGTCAGGTCAATCCATCCAAGCAATGATTCTTGCAAAATGTCACAACCGAAAGAGTATATGGGCAGGGGGGTGAGTTGTCCCTTCTCAAAGTTATTTCTGTAGACATCAGGGTCTTGGGTGCTATAGCAAGAAATGGTTGTTCCTGCTCAGCTTGAGAATCTTCCTTAGTCTCTGCTTAGCGGTGGCCATACCTTTCTTAGGACGTTTTCCTGAGGAGAAAAACATTGCACAGAGATCAATAAAAAAAGGATGAGTGAGAGAGGAATAATGCTATGCTAATTCCAGCTACTACTCCAATAGATTAGCTAGATAAAATAAATAAATAAATATGGAGTCAAACCTTTAGTCGCTTGATTACTGATGGGTGGGGTGTTTGGTGCGGGCCTCTTGGAGGGGTGCCGGGGGGGTGACAGGGAAGTCTCACTGTACTGGTTGTCAGTCTCTGAGCTGGGGTCCAGGCGGAGGGGGCTAGAGGCAGCCTGAGAGGGGCTTTGGTCACCCCAGGCCTCGCTGCTGTTACTGTTACTCCCATTGCTCTGATTGGCCATGAAGTTCTTGTTCTCCTGGATCCTCTGGCTAAGCTCGGCTCGACACTCCTTACGCACATGCTGCTGTGCCCTCCGCTCATCCTAAAGGAAGGGGAGACTATACTTTACATTGGATCTGCTGTTCTTTGAACAAAATCCCAACTTGTTACCTAAAGAGGAATATTAGTAATTCAATTGTTTTAATTTTATTTCACCTTTATTTAACCAGGTAAGCTAGTTGAGAACAAGTTCTCCTTTGCAAATGCGACCTGGCCAAGACAAAGCATAGCAGTTTGACACATACAACACAGAGTTACAACAACACAGAGTTACACATGGAACGAACAAAACATAGAGTCAATAATACAGTAGAAAAAAAAGAAAACAAAGTCTATATACAGTGAGTGCAAATAAGGTCAAATAAGGGAGTTAAGGCAATAAATAGGCCATGGTGGCGAAGTAATTCCAATATGGCAATTAAACACTGGAATGGTAGATGTGCAAAAGATGGATGTGCAAGTAGAGATACTGTGGTGCAAAAGGAGCAAAATAAATAAATACAGTATAGGAATGAGGTAGATAGATGGGCTGTATACAGATGGGCTATGAACAGGTGCAGTGATCTGTGAGCTGCTCTGACAGCTGGTTCTTAAAGCTAGTGAGGGAGATGGGAATCTCCAGCTTCAGGGATTTTTGCAGTTCGTTCCAGTCAGTGGCAGCAGAGAACTGGAAGGAAAGGCGACCAAAGGAGGAATTGGCTTTGGGGGTGACCAGTGAGATATACCTGCTGGAGCGTGTGCTACAAGTGGGTGTTGCTATGGTGACCAGCGAGCTGAGATAGGGCGGGGCTTTACCTAGCAGAGACTTGTAGATGACCTGGTGCCAGTGGGTTTGGCGACGAGTATGAAGCGAGGGCCAGCCAACAAGTGTACAGGTCGCAGTGGTGGGTATTATATGGGGCTTTGGTGACAAAACAGATGCACTGTGATAGACTGCATCCAGTTTGCTGAGTAGAGTGTTGGTGGCTATTTTATAGATGAAATCGCCGAAGTCTAGGATCGGTAGGATGGTCAGTTTTACAAGGGTATGTTTGGCAGCATGAGTGAAGGAAGCTTTGTTGCGAAATAGGAAGCCGATTCAAGATGACATTTTTGATTGGAGATGCTTAATGTGAGTCTGGAAGGAGAGTTTACAGTCTAGCCAGACACCTAGGTATTTGTAGTTATCTACGTATTCTAAGTCAATGCCGTCCAGAGTAGTGATGCTGGATGGGCGGGCAGGTGCGGGCAATGATCGGTTGAATAGCATGCATTTAGTTTTATATGCGTTTAAGAGCAGTTGGAGGCCACAGATGGAGAGTTGTATGACATTGAAGCTCGTCTGGAGGTTAGTTAACACAGTGTCCAAAGAAGGGCCAGAAGTATACAGAATGGTGTCGTCTGCGTAGAGGTGGATTAGAGAAACACCAGCAGCAAGAGCGACATTATTGATGTATACAGAGAAGAGAGTCGGCCCGAGAATTGAACCCTGTGGCACCCCCATAGAGACTGCCAGAGGTCCGGACAACAGGCCCTCCGATTTGACACACTGAGCTCTATCAGAGAAGTAGTTGGTGAACCAGGCGAGGCAATCATTTGAGAAACCAAGGCTGTTGAGTCTGCCAATAAGAATGTGGTGATTGACAGAGTTGAAAGCCTTGGCCAGGTCGATGAATACAGCTGCACAGTAATGTCTCTTATCGATGGCGGTTATTATATCGTTAAGGACCTTGAGCGTGGCTGAGGTGCACCCATGACCAGCTCGGAAACAAGATTGCATAGCGGAGAAGGTACGATGTGATTCAAAATGGTCAGTAATCTGTTTGTTAACTTGGCTTTCGAAGACCTTAGAGATGCAGGGTAGGAGATATATATATAGGTCTGTAGCAGTTTAGGTCTAGAGTGTCTCCCTCTTTGAAGAGGGGAGATGACCACAGCAGCTTTCCAATCTTTGGGAATCTCAGACGATACGAAAGAGAGGTTGAACATGCTAGTAATAGGGGTTGCAACAATTTTGGCAGATCATTTAAGAAAGAGGGTCCAGATTGTCTAGCCCGGCTGATTTGTAGGGGTCCAGATTTTGCAGCTCTTTCAGAACATCAGCTATCTGAATATGGGTGAAGGAGAAATGGTGGGGGCTTGGGCGGGTTGCTGTGGAGGGTGCCGGGCAGTTGACCGGGGTAGGGGGTAGCCAGGTGGAAATCATGGCCAGCCGTAGAGAAATGCTTATTGAAATTCTCAATTATAGTGGATTTGTCAGTTGTAACAGTGTTTTCTAGCCTCAGAGCAGTGGGTAGCTGGGATGAGGTGCTCTTATTCTCCATGGACTTTACAGTGTCCCAGAACTTTTTTGAGTTTGTACTGCAGGATGCAAATTTCTGTTTAAAAAAGCTAGCCTTAGCTTTCCTAACTGCCTGTGTATATTGGTTCCTAACTTCCCTGAAAAGTTGGTGATATGCAACTATATTCGCTATTCGATGCGAATGCAGAATGCCACAGGATGTTTTTGTGCTGGTCAAGGGCAGACAGGTCTGGAGTGAACCAAGGGCTATATCTATTCCTGGAGGGAGGTCTATAGCAAGCGGCAACAGTGAGACACTTGTTTCTGGAAAGGTTCATTTTTAGAAGTAGAAGCTCAAATTGTTTGGGTACAGACCTGGATAGTAAGACAGAACTCTGCAGGTTATCTTTGCAGTAAAATTGCAACACCGCCCCCTTTGGCAGTTCTATCTTGTCGGAAAATGTTATAGTTATGAATGGAAATGTCAAGGTTTTTGATGGTCTTCCTAAGCCAGGATTCAGACACGGCTAGGACATCCGGATTGGTGGAGTGTATTAGGGCAGTGAATAAAACAAACTTAGGGAGGAAGCTTCTAATGTTAACATGCATGAAACCAAGGCTTTTACGGTTGCAGAAGTCAACAAATGAGAGAGCCTGGGGGATGGGAGTAGAGACCAGACTGAGCCTTGTTGTGACGTTTACACTGCAGGGCCTGGATTAACCTCTACATCACCAGAGGAACAGAGGAGGAATAGGATAAGGGTACGGCTAAAGGCTAACAGAACTGGACGCCTAGTACGATCAGAACAGAGAGTAAAATGAGCAGATTTCTGGGCACGGTAGAATATATTCAAGCAATAATGTACAGACAAAGGTATAGTAGGATGTGAATACAGTGGGGGTAAATCTGTGCATATAGTGATAATGAAAGAGATATTGTCTCTAGAAATGGCTTTTAAACCAGGTGATGTCACTGCGTGTGTGGGGGGTGGAACTAAATTGTTAGCCGAGGCGTGTTGAGCAGTGCTAGAGGCTCTACAGTTAAATAAAACAATAGTTACAAACCAGAACAGCAATCGACACGACGTTAGGGAAAGGCATGCATAGCCGGGTGATCATACAAGTCCAGTGCGTGGCATCAGGCAGCTAGCGGCATGGGGCTAGCAGGCTAACAGAAAGGCCTTAGAGGGATGACGCGACGGAGGGAAGTCTGTTATGGCCCCCTCGTGCAGTTACATCAGTGGACGGATCAGCAGGGCTCCGTGTGGTAAACCAGGCCAATTGGCAAAATATGTATAGTGGCCGAAGACATATGTCCGAAGGGCCTCTTAATCCAGCAGTCCAATGTGCTTTAGATAGCTAGCAGGCCGCAGATTAGCGGCTGTGCGTTCAGGGGTCGTTAGCTGCTATAATTCCAGGTGGAAAAAATAATCATAAAAATGTTAAAAAATATATTTAAAAAATAGGTTCAGAGCTTGCGGTAGGAATCCGGAGATATCGAGAAGAATAAGTCAGACTAGCTCTGGTTTGAGTCGCGCTGTACAGACTGGCGAGAGTTGTCCGGGATAAAGGTAGCTGATGACCGCTAGCAAAGGATAGCTGACTGCTAGCTAGTGGCTTCAGAATATATTCAATGGGCCTCGTAAGCCAACAGTCCGTTGTGCTCTAGACAGCTAGCATTCAGGGGACGTTAGCTGCGAAGGTCGGAAGGTGAGAAGGTTCAGAGCTTGCGATAGGAATCCGGGGATATGGAGAGAAAAATAGGTCCAGTATGCTTTGGTTAAATCGCATTGTTCAAACTGGCGAGAGCTTTCTGAGCTAGAAGTTAGCTGATGACCGTTAGCTGGCTAGTTTATGTTGGAGAGATTCCAGTAAGAGGCAAAGAAAAATACGTTAGAGAAAAAGCAGGTTCACACCACATTGGGTGAGGTGGGTTGCAGGAGAGTATTTTGAAGTAAGGGTTTAGAAAAAAATAAAAAGATATGCGAAGAAAAACATATAAAATATATATACATGGGACACGACAAAACGAAGGACAAATACGTCTGACTGCTATCTTGGATCCAGTGGACGGATCAGCAGGAATACAGAGTGTGATTCTGATGTAGTCTCAAATTAGAGACATCAGACTTAAGAGATGTCAGTCTCAGCATGTGCAGGCATGACCCATTCACTCTTGATTATTATTATTATTATTACCTGAAGGATCAGTGTGGAGTTGCTGTCTGAGTCATCCCCTGACGCAGGCTCTTTTCCACCTACAGGACAAACAGAGAATTTGACTATCTGAAATTGATTGAATTAGGGGCTTAGTCAAATTGAAATCTTGAAGTTTATAAGCATTTCAGGACTGGAGTGTACCACTGTCGGGGGACTGATGAGCCAGGCTGGACCACCAGGGCTCCTGGGCAGTGCTGCTCTCCTCTGGTCGCTGTGGATAAAGCAGCCCTGCCATGGACAGCATGCCCTCAATAGCCTCCTCTTCTGTGGTTGGAGAGGTAGGGCGTTGTCTGCAAACGAGTGTAGGAACAACTTAATGAATCTCTTAACTCAACTGGATAATGAATGAATCATGCACTGTATGAACTCATTTCCCCCATTGTATTTGTATTGCATTGGATTGATGCATACAGAATGCTTAGAACAAGAACGCCACTTGGTCCATTCATCCATGCTTCCTGTACCCTTTGAGTGGTTCGTGAAAGTGGTGAAGGGCCTGGCTGGCCTGGTGTAGGTCCTTCACACTGCCTCGCGCCATCCTGCAATGCTCCTTATCCTCTCTTTTCTCCTCCTCCTCGGAGCTCCCCGAATCTTCCCCCGAGGAGTCCTTTTTCTGCACAGTCACACAGATGTGTCAGCCTTTATAACTTAAACAGTTCTGTGTGAAGGAGAGACAGGGCCTCGGTGAGGAAGTGGGATTAGCTACCTGCAAAGAGCAACGTTCTTCGGACTCAGAGTCTGAAATGTCGGAGTACACTACGGCTCCTTTCCTGAGATCGGAATTCACTCTTTCGAAAAAGTCTGAGGAGGAACAAGAGAAGGATGAATTAAATATCTGCTCCTATAAATGTTAGGTGAAATGCTGGTGCATTCAAAGATGAGCCTACCTAAACCGTTGATTGACAGCTGGTGACTTGACCAGTTAGACTCACTGCTGAGGGGGCTGGGTTTCTCCTCTCTCTCGTGGTCTTGGTGCTGTTCCAGCTTGCTGTCATTGAGCTCGGTCTTCACCAGGACCCTTTCCCTCTGGTGGCCGCCAGTCCTTTTACCGTCCCGCACCGGACTACTCTTCACACTTGTGTGACGACGCTCATCTCTGTGCACACATACACACAATAGTAAGAGGAGAAAAAGCCTAGAGGCAAACAAATTACAGCATATGTCATTTAGGTTATTATTTAGGTTCAAGTTTATTTAAGTGATGAGTTGAAACATGTAAAGATCGCATAGCGCAGGTGGTACGTCCTAACATGTTAAGGCTGTTACAACGGCAGCTCTGAGTTGTAACATGAAACCGCTCCAGCCAATAAGTTGAGCAGTGAGGAGCATCGTCAAAGCCAGTTGGAGATGTTGGGTGTTGAGTAGGTGGTGAGTTCTTCCAGCTCACCTAATAATCCTGCCATTGCACATCACCAGAAGGAGGTTGTTGTCCAGGCTCCTCTCCACCGCTGCAGCAGACGCCATGGACATCTTGTTGAACTTCGCCATCACCGTGGAGCTGAATGGAACATCCTGAGAAAAGGGAAAAGAGATTTACTTTAACAAAAATTTATAATTAACCTAGCCTCAGTGTATGGGTAACGTCCTCCAAGACATGGATAAACCAGGAGAAATGTAGTCATTGTAAATAAGAATTTGTTAACTGACTTGCCTAGTTAAATAAAATAATTTAAAAAAACTATGGGTTACACAAGCAGCATGGGGGAGAGGGTCGTGTGTCAATGCCCTCACCTCCTCAAAGGGTCCCACCTCCAGCCTCATGAGCACTTGTCGTGTGTGCAGCTCCAGGATCTCCAGGTTGGAGGGGGTCTTGGGCGCATGGTGATGATGGTGATGATGGTGGTGGTTGTGCCGTAGCCGTCTGGCTGTCCTGCGAGCATGATGTCCAGCCTTGTCAAGAGTTGACCGCGTCAGTGGGCACGGTCCACATCCCTGAGATTTCACTGGCTTGCTACCTCCACTCTGCTCCTCCTCCTCCTGTGGTCAAGAGATGCTAGTTAGTACAGAACCACAACGCTACAATATCCAGCTTCAAAGAAACAGTGCTTTTGACCTGGTATTTATAAAAAGAGAAAAAGGAAAATATTCAGGGACAGCCAACTTTTACTCAATGAGCACAAATGTTTACAACCAGCTCCAAGTAAGAAGCTTCAGTGTCCTTGTGAGTCAGAGAATTTCTTCTCCTTTATGTTCTCACATAACAGCCTGAGGCCCTCTCTCCCCTTCCTGTCTCCACGCTGGACCTTACCTCCAGGTAGCGGATTTCCTTTGTGAGTTCTTTAATCAGATGGTTGGGTCTGATATGGTCCGGGACATCGCTGGCCTGCTCTGTGACCTGAGGAGAGGCAGAGAGCAGGGGGACAATGAGGGGCTTGTACTGTCTTGTCTGCAGATGGTGGTTAGTTTCCCAGCCAGATCATACCATCACACCGGATACAACCTGCCCACCATTAGCCTTGAAGGAGCCCAATGTAGATTACATTAGAATGTAGATATTGTGACCAAATGTCCTATTCTGTAGAGTCAGATGTTGCACAGACAAAAGAAGCCAATTTGCCATCGAGAATCTGTTTTTCTGTAGTATCCTACCTCTCGTTTCAGCCAGTTTTTCAGTGCATTAATCAAGGCTTTCACTCCATCTGTTAGGTAGACTGGGGGCTGGCAGTTATCCTCTCGTAACTCTGAGAATCATATGAGAAGGATGTTGAAAAAAAGGACAAAGTCACATCACCAAAACAGCAACAAACTCCTCCGCTGAGTGGTATTTCTCTCACCTTTTAGAGTCTCCAGTAGATTATTGGCCACGTACCAGCAGATTGCCTCAAAGTAAGGGAATTTGAAGAGGTCCGGAGTCTTTAACCGCCACTCCATTTCATAACACCTGTAGTTGAGGATGCAGCAATGGAGATCAAACACAGCTCCACAGGGCTGAGACCTAGGCTGAACACATTTAAAATACTCATATGCGGGACAACGGGATGATTTTACGGGACAGTTTGTAGCCTCCATTGGTTGACGATAAAGACATTGACCTATGTCTCTTCTTGCACTGCGCAGAATATCAGATCTCAACAACGATTTTAAAAAGTGTTTAACATCACCAGTAACACATTCCTATGTTATATGTCTTGTCATAAGCGGGTTGGAATGTCAATTCACATCAAATGAATAGGAATTCTGACTGAAATATATGACAAAACTATTTTTGTAAATTTGTGGCATTTTAAATCCGTTGATAAAATGCAGAAAATTATTGTTTGGTAGCGTGGCGCGGGACAAAATGTGGGACTGTCCAGAACAATCCGGAACATGTGGTCATCCTAACAGAGACCCATCCCACTGGGCACAGATGTCAGTTCAATGTCTATTTTTTATTATACACTACATGTGGACACCCCTTCAAATTAGTGGATTCGGCTATTTCAGCCACATCCGTTGCTGACAAGTGTATAAAAATCGAGTGCACAGACATGCAATCGCCATAGACAAGCATTGGCAGTAGAATGAACCATACTGAAGAACACAGTGACGTTCAACGTGGCACCGTCATAGGAAGACACCTTTTCAACAAGTTCATCAAATTTCTGCCCAGCTTGAGCTGCCCCGGTCAACTGTAAGTGCTGTTATTGTAAAGTGGAAATGTCTAGGAGCAACAATGGCTCAGCCGCGAAGTGGTAGGACACACAAGCTCACAGAAAAGGACCGAGAGTGCTGAAGTGCCTAAAATTTTTGTTGTTGCCTGTCCTCGGTTGCAATACTAACTACCAAGTTTGAAAGCCACGTCAGCACAAGAACTTTGTCAGTAACTTGAAAATTGGTTTCCATGGCCGAGCCGCCACACAGGTAGACGGCAGTGGTTAGAGCATTGGACTTGTAACCGAAAGGTTGCAAGATCGAATCCCCGAGCTGGCAAGGTAGAAATCTGCCTCTGAACAAGGCAGTTAACCCACTGTTCCTAGGCCGTCATTGAAAATAAGAATTTGTTCATAACTGACTATCACCATGCACAATTCCAAGCGTTGGCTGGAGTGGTGTAAAGCTCACCGCGATTGGACTCTGGAGCAGTGGAAACGTGTTTTCTGGAGTGATGAATCCCGCTTCACCATCTGGCAGTCTGACCGATGAATCTGGGTTTGTCGGATGCCAGGAGAACGCTACCTGCCCCAATGCATAGTGCCAACTGTAACGTTTGGTGGAGGAATAATAATAGTCTGGGGCTGTCTCATGGTTAGGGCTAGGCCTCTCAGTTACAGTGAAGGGAATCTTAATGCTAGTGACATTCTAGACAATTCTGTGCTTCTAACTTTGTGGTAACAGGCCCTTTCCCTGTTTCAGCGTGACCATTTATTTTATTTAGCCTTTATTTAAACAGGGAGTCACACAGATTAAAAATATATATTTTGCCTTGTATAACATTACAATAAAAACAGAATAATAAAACAATATAATTCAGCACACAATAAACATATTTAATAAAAACTATCACATTCAACTGCATAGAGGTCCTCAATCAATCATTTAAACTGCCTGAGTGGCACCAACACATCTAACTGCAGTGAATTCTGCAGATTGCACAGGGGCAGTGTGGAACACAAAACGAAGTCCATACAGAAATAGTTTGTTGAGATCGGTGTAGAAGAACTTGACTGGCTTGCACAGAGCCCTGACCTCAACCCCATCAAACACCTTTGGGATGAATTGGAACACCGACTGCGAGCCAGGCCTAATCGCCCCAACATCAGTCCAACTCATCCCAAAACCCAAAATTCTTCACATCCCTGTTAGTGAGCATTTCTCCTTTGCCAAGACAATCCATACACCTGACAGGTGTGGCATATCAAGAAGCTGATTAAACAGCATGATCATTACACAGTTGCACCTTGTGCCACAACACAATACCACAGATGTCTCAATTTTGAGGGAGCACGCAATTGATATGCTGACTGCAGGAATGTCCCCCAGAGCTGTTGCCAGAGACTTGAATGTTAATTTCGCAGTACATCCAACCAGCCTCACAACCGCAGACCACGTGTAACCATGCCAGCCCAGGACCTCCACAGCCGGCTTCTTCATCTGCGGGATCATCTGAGACAAGCCACCCGGACAGCTGATGAAACCGAGGAGTATCTGTCTGTAATAAAGCCCTTTGGGTGGGGAAAAAACTAATTCTGATTGGCTGGGCCTCGCTCCCAAGTGGGTGAGCACATGCCCTCCCAGGCCCACTTATGGCTGCTCCCCTGCCCAGTCATTTGAAATCCATAGATTAGGGCCTAATGATTGTATTTATAATCAACATATTTTCCTTATATGGATGTTGAAATTGTTGCATGTTTAGTTTATATTTTTGTTCAGTACACACACACACACACACACACACACACACACACATACACATACACACACACACTCCTGAAATCCAATCAGTTTTTCACATTTTTTTGTTGTTGTTGAAATTAAGTGGAAACAACATTGTTTCATCTAGTTTGTGCCCAGTGGGATCACGGTCAAACCATACAGACATTCTACCACTACTTCATCACTGGCCATTAAAAATAAGATAACAGCGGTGTATTTGGCCATTCATTTCATAATGTTATTACTTAGGTTATTACCAATAAGGACAGTTAATAAAATACGCATAGGCCAGGTGGGGCAGTTTTTCAGGTGCTCACCTGAGCTGCATGCCTATGTTGAGGTTGTGGAGAAAGTTCCCACCGAACGCCATGCAATCTTGAGAGGTGAGAACAGCATGGATCCATCCTGGGGAACACAGAGGAGGATGGACCAAATCAACGGCTGACCTACCGATGTGGAGCAAAAGGCTAGTAGCACGAGGCAAAAACAGCCTGCCAACTGAAAATCAATCCATCACCCTCTCCAGTTTCAAGTTTCTCTGAACTCTGCTTTGCATGCAATACATTTAAATTTGGAACATTTTGGAATTCTTGTTTTACAGCTGTATATGTTTAAGACACAAAGGGTTTAGGAAAGGATTGTATTATTACACCAGAGGATATATCCTTCCATCTGGCAGCAGTGCAGCCAAACAGGTGTGCCAATGCTGTGCCGGTGGACCCTAAACATAATAAATGTTCTGTCATGGAGGGTGAACATGGAGCTGCTGTGCCCCCAGCAGAGAGGATGGTAGCCGCTCAAGAGATTATATGGATGGCTGACACCAGATGGGGTTCTCTCTCAACCACTGCCTGTCTGCAGGTCGCCTACATACCAGCCATCAATAGCCCAACACTGACCTTCCCTACCAGGGGGCCTTTGGCTTCCCGTGACAATTAAAGTGTCTGAAATGGTTTATGTTACAACATACATTACCGGTCAAAAGGTTTAGAACACCTTCAAGGGGATCCGAAACAGCAACCTTTCAGTTACTGGCCCAACGCTGCCTGCTGCCTCATGGCTACCTTATGAGTGTCATTGATAAACAATGTCTTTACATGGGGATTAACATGGTTTGCATATTAAAGAATGCTGGTTGTGTCCGTTTATATACTGAGGGCCCGTGTGTGAGAACTGGGGGCCTGTGGGAGCGATTTGACAGGTTGGTGAAGAGGGACCATGAGCGTGACCCAATATGGACCAGGGCCGGGCAGCTCTCCCAGCAGGGAGCCACTCGTAATCTCAGTGTCTGCTAGCATCATCAGCCCAGAGAGCTTTCACACACCCCAGCCCACCAACTGGGAAAAGCAGCCTTGTGGGAAGCCATGTGGTTTCCCTCTAGTGAAAAAAATAAGTTTCACTATAAATAATTTGGAAATCTGCTTCTCTGCCCTGTGGTTAGAGAAACTGGATAATATATATATATAAAAAAATCATACACAGTGCCTTGCAAAAGTGTTCATCCCCCTTAGCATTTTTCCTATTTTGTTGCATTACAACCTGTAATTTAAATTGATTTTTATTTGGATTTCATGTAATGGACATACACAAAATAGTCCAAATTGGTGAAGTGAAATGAAAAAAAGAACTTGTTTAAAAAAAATTTAAATAATAAAAAACGATAAAAATATCAAAATGCATATGTATTCACCCCCTTTGCTATGAAGCCCCTAAATAAGATCTGGCGCAACCAATTACCCTCAGAAGTCACATAATTAGTTAAATAAAGTCCACCTGTGTGCAATCTAAGTGTCACATGATCTGTCACCTGATCTCAGTACATATACACACCTGTTCTGAAAGGCCCCAGAGTCTGCAACACCACTAAGCAAGGGGCACCACCAAGCAAGTGGCACCATGAAGACCAATAAGCTCTCCAAACAGGTCAGGGACAAAGTTGTGGAGAAGTACAGATCAGGATTGGGTTATAAAAAAATATCCAAAACTTTGAACATCCCACAGAGCTCCATTAAATCGATTATTAAAAAATGGAAAGAATATGGCACCACAACAAACCTGCCAAGAGAGGGCCGCACACCAAAAGCTCCACAGCGGAGATTGGCGGATCTGTCCATAGGACCACTTTAAGCCATACACTCCACAGAGCTGGGCTTTACGGAAGAGTGTCCAGAAAAATGCCGTTGCTTAAAGAAAAAAATAAACAAATACGTTTGGTGTTTGCCAAAAGGCATGTGGAAACATTTAAATGTCTAGGAATGGCCTAGTCAAAGCCCAGAACTCAATCCAATTGAGAATCAGTGGTATGACTTAAAGATTTCTGTACACCTGCAGAACCCATCCAACTTGAAGGAGCTGGAGATGTTTTGCCTTGAATAATGGGCAAAAATTCCAGTGGCTAGATGTGCCAAGCCTATAGAGACATACCCCAAGAGACTTGCAGCTGTAATTGCTGCAAATGGTGGCTCTACAAAGTATTGCCTTTGGGGGGGGGGGGGTGAATAGATATGTACACTCAAGTTCTGTTTTTTTTGGTCTTATATCTTGCTTGTTTCACAAAAAATATTTAGCATTTTCAAAGTGGAAGGCATGTTGTGTAAATCAAAACGACAGAAACCCCCTAAAAAAAAAATCTATTTTAATTCCAGTTTGTAAGGCAACAAAATAAGAAAAATACCAAGGGGGTGAAAACTTTCGCAAGCCACTGTGTGTGTGTGTGTGTGTGTGTGTGTATGTATGCATGTATATAAATAAAGTATCACCTATTTGACTTGCCATATGATGTGGGAAGGACCATATGACGTGAGGAAGTTATGTGAACCAGTTGACGGAAGGAAGATGGCATGTGGTTCTGGTGTCCACGGAGACAAAGTGAATCACTCAGGCCCTTCGGCGCTTACAGTTGAAGACACAATCACACAGGCCTTCCTGTGAGACACCATCAAAGGCTAGCTGGTCCGCTCAGTGTCAAGTAGAAAAACAGCTCTACGGCTCCTTATGGCTCTTGTGTTTTTTAATGCCCTGAAGCAGAGCTTTGGAAATATAGTGCTGTATATGACGCATGTTGAAACAGTAGAGAAATTTGAACACTTTGAACTCAGACAAGTTCCTTATAAAAAATGAACACATTTTGTCCTGAGGTGAAAACAGAGAGTTGCAGAAATGTAGTCTCTCCTCACCTGTGGGGATGAGGACGGTGGTTCCCTGCGGCACCACACACTTGTAGCACTGGTCCACCTTGTCCCCGAAGAACACCTCGCTCTGGTTGGGGGACGAACTCCACACCTCGTATAGTGTAAGATTATCCTGGGTCGGTTTGATCAAGTAGAAAATCTTCTCTCCCTTCAGGACAAAGATTAAACATTTGAATTACTAACATAAATGTACAGTAGTGTATCTGAGGGGAATATTTGTGGTTAATCATGCTGGGCTGTCAGACAACATAGCCAAAGCAAACAGACTTGAACAACTCTAGCCTAACCGTAGCACATATTTCAAAAGGGATACGCTGCGGTCTGAAGATATACAATATGCTGAGCACAGCAATTCCCGAGTTTACCCAGAGTACATGGTACCACACAGATGTGCCTCCAAAGTCTATGTGGAAGTCTGTGTAGCTGTCCTTCACCCCCATCAGGCAGTACTTCTGAACAAAGGGCTTGGGGAAGAAGGAGTCCTCTGGCCAGTAGTTCTCCACCCAGGACATCTTCTGAGCAATATCAGGCACCACCACCAGCTCTGCCATCCTGAGAGAATACAAAATGAGAGTTTAGTGATGTTCTACCAGTAAGGCAGTCGTTTGTCACGCAACTCATTCAATACATCCATCATTGCGCACTAATAAGGCTAAACCGTTCGTCATGCGACACCTTCAGATCACTGTTCACCAATCAGCCAGGCATTGACCAATGAGATTCATTTAAAATAATGCATTTCTCCCGACCTCTTTGCCGTTTTCACTTTCTGTTTTACAGGTCACCCACCAACAGTTGAGGCCTCGTCTTATCGTAGGGGGATTGGCTTCATCGCCCCCTGCCTGCTAATCAGGCAGAGCTGATGGTTCTAAATCAGTCGGCCCTAATGGGGTTCCTCCAGAGGACATCTTTTCAGATGACAATACACATTCTTTTCTAAAAACAATACAGCCGTTCAAATGATCATTTCCACTGTGAAGCCTGGTAGAACATTGATGCTCAGTTATGAAGGATCCAAGCTCAGTCTCTTATTTTTTTCTAAACCTTTCCGTCTCTCTAAATAGGTTGTAAGCAAAGTGCATGTTGGCAGTGGATCCCTTCTGCTTGTCTGTAGTAGACAGCTTATCTTCAATAGTGCCGTCAGCGCTGTACTTCTGAACTCAGAAAGAATTTGCATCCCTGCTGTTTGGAGTGCAATGCTCATCTCCTCTCACTACTATACTTGCAAGCATGGGGAATATACATTTAGACCCAATTATAGTCCTACAATTTCACTGAATCACAGGAGTATTCGCTAAATGATAGCAGGTAATCTATAACAATTAAGTGCTTTTAGCTACAAATATTATAATTATAATGGTGAATATTTAGTGAAGCCAGAAAATACTAAAGTCAATCCAAATTATACATTGATCAAAGCAGCAACAGGACATGTGTTAACTGCGAAAAGTAACCAATACTTACTTGGTGTCTGAAAACTCCAGACTGATCACGTTCAGCACCTTTGGCCGATGAGGTTTGTAGTAATACTTGACAAACTCTCGAAGCTTCATTTTGCTGTCTGCCTGTCTGGCAACATCAATGACATCCACGATTTTGTCACCACCTGCAAGAGAATGTGTCAGATCAGATGATTTATGCCATGTGGGAGGGAGTTAGGCCTAAAGGGCAGTTGAGGAAAGGACATGCATAACACTTGAATGTAGAATGTTAGGTAAGGACAGGTGACAGATGGATTTGAAATTATATTACAGCCATATTATTAGGTGTGACTCATGATGGAATATCACAGAACAGCAGACTGATAAATGCTAAGCTCCGCTTAATTTTTTTTTTTAAACTAACATATTGAATTCTACCAGGTATAGTCAAACCAGTCCAATCCCTGCCCTCTCCCCCAGCCCAGCCACAAACTACTGCAGCAGAAATACTGGAGGCCGAGACACTGTGGCCCCATCCGATGATGCCCCCGGACAGGGCCAAACAGGCAGGAAATAACCCCACCCGCTTTGCCAAAGCACAGCCCCCACACCAGTAGAGGGATATCTTCAACCACCAACTTACCATCCTGAGACAAGGACAACTGCGCTTGAGAACTCTAGTGGCTCTGACTGGCCTCGTTCAGAGCCACTAGAGTTCTCAACGGGGCCACAGTGTCTCGGCCTCCAGTATTTATGCTGCAGTAGTTTGTGTCGGGGGGCTAGGGTCAGTCTGTTATATCTGGAGTACTTCTCCCGTCTTATCCGGTTTTAGGCTGGGTTTCTGTACAGCACTTTGAGATATCAGCTGATGTAAGGGCTATAAAAATAACTTTTATTTGATGGAGCTTGCTGACACTTTCATAACCCCCCTAATACTTCTGATGGAAACCTCAGTGCTGCTGCAGTCTCCCCACTGGAGGAGGTGCATTGAAACATCCAAAGCAATCTCTCCAGATGCAATTACTGTACTCCCAGTGATGAAGGCAGCAACAGGAGGAGGGAAGGCTTGGAGGGGACCTAGTAAGAGTTGGTTAATGTCTTTCATGTGTGTAAATAACCTCACCTGTATACAACTGGCAAACGGCAAATAGAAAATGGCGGAGGGGTGAACAGACCTGCCGTTAACATGGGGCTGTACCAGGACAGCTGGTGGTTGTGCAAGCCCAGCCCTGTTTGGCCCCACTGGCCACCTCCTGATGTCAGGGAACAGCTAAAGGCAGAGCAGCCTCACATACAGAACAGCCAGGAGAACACTTGTGTACAAATGGGGAAGGGCGCTGCCTGGGTGTAGTATGACCAACGACAAGTGGGGGCAATAAATCTCTCCAGACACAAATGTCCTAGGCAAATATTTATGGTACTCATATAAGCAATTATGATCCCTTCATCAATCTTTTCATCCAGTGACAGTCAGGTACCAGAAGCACAGGTTTCCTGGAGAATAGATGGTTCTTTCTTAGTTCCAGGTCTGAAGTGCGTGGATAGTGTGATGTAACAACCATGCTCTGAAAAGGGCAATAGCTGATTTACAACAGGTTTGCCATTATGCTAAAATGGAGAGATGGCATGGAAAACACATTTTTCAATACAATAACTTACAGGTTAGCAGGCAGAGTGCCCACTGAGCTAAATTGATTAGCTGGGCAGCTGGCCTGTGGTGAATGCTTGAGTTGTTGTGAAGCATTTAAACATTAATGTGAATATAATAATAAATGTATATAGCGCTTTTCATTAAACAGAATCTCAAAGTCTCTCAAAGTAAAATATGTCAAAATGAACAATGTCTGAATTTTTTTTCAGACTAATCTACCCCCATTTAAACCGCTGTGAAATATATTTTCTTTAATCAAAAATATTGTATTTTCAGCTGGTGTACAAAACCAAAAGTAAAAGATGCAAAAACGAAACTTAAGAATGGGAAGCATAGAATAACGCACATAGAACAGATATACAGCTTCTTAGACTGACGTTCAATGAGAAAGAAATGTGTGTTGTAGATCTTTCAATGTGAAAAAAGTAACATATTGCAGTGGTGCAAAGAGCTTTCAGGAGTCCCAGTGCCATGAAGAGTAACCAATTACTGGGAGGTCTGTGCTTCTGCCAGTGACAAATAACATTGTGTTCAGACCTACAGAACAGTGCACAGAATGATTTAGTCTCTGACAGTAGTGAGATCAGAGTTTGGAGCATGTTTATCCCAATGGAAAAGCATACCATTAACCCTTTCTAGTGTACAGTTCCACTGCCACACTGACCATGGGCATTACATTTAAAAAACCATGAGACAATGATTCCCATGCTAAGAGGCACAATGGCCATGCTGCACTTTCTCAGGTTAGCTGCAAAAGTGAGATGGTTTTGTCTCCACTCTGTGTGTGTGTGTGTGTGTGTGGGCAGTAGACTGAAGGAGCAGAGTGAACATAATTTGAGCCCAAAAGAAAGTTAGCCGGACATGAACCTGAGATGTCTGATAATGTACTGGGGAAGTAAGGGGATCCCATAAGTACCAAACTCAATAGTGGAGAGAGGTGATGAAACACTGTCTGATGTAAACTAATCCACCATTATCTACACACGTTTTTATTATTGGTGGATTAAAGGTAGACTCAGAGATATGACGTAGATGCAGAAAGTAAACAGCATTGTGGGTCAATTTCCGCAACAACTAAGAACATTGAAGTGCGAAGCTCAACTTCACTGTTTTGGTGCCCTGACAACCACACTGTGAACAGTGTAAAGTGAACCCCTACACTAGAGATTGACTCGGAAGTGAAAATTCATTCCTGTTAATATTTTTCCTGTATTGTTCTGACCCAGCAACAGTTCTATAACCCCAAAACTTTCCTGCCCTTCCCGATAAAAAAAAAAACACTCCCGTCCTGTGCTCATTTTTATGCGCAGAAATATGTAGGCTATTGTGTTATGAAGTATTGAAAATAATTTCAGTAATTCAATATGCAACTGTGATGTGGTTGTCTTTACTATCTTAGTTAAATGCACTGACTAAGTTGCTCTGGACAAGAGTGTCTTCTAAATAAACTTTTTCACTCAGGTCCCCCTTCCAGCATTAGGGCACATTCCGTGCCCTCACCCCCGCACACACATTTCTATGGACACAAGCACTGTTCATGACACAAACTTCTCACCCCTCTTGTTGAGAAAATGTAGGTTTAAAGTTTATTTCCTGCAATGCTACACACTTTGTCATGCCTAATGTGTACTGATGTGATATTTGAGTGACTACATTACTACAAAATCTATGGGATAAAAAAAACCTTGCTAAAAAAACACTAGCTGACATGGGCTAGTTGATCTGGACATTTCTGACAAGTTATAAATAGCCCTCTATGGTATGCAATGAC
Organism: Oncorhynchus mykiss; assembly: GCF_013265735.2. NCBI lineage: Eukaryota > Metazoa > Chordata > Actinopteri > Salmoniformes > Salmonidae > Oncorhynchus > Oncorhynchus mykiss. Next base: position 86,457,478 of record NC_048566.1, on the reverse strand, counting down.
TGACATGACAAGAGGAAAACTGATAATGCACTACCCAATTTCAAAATTGCACCTTCCACGCCCCACAGTTTTAGAACCCCTGTTCTAAATGACCTAAATCTAGATGTAAGGCTGGAGGACTTCAGCAGGATGGTCTGCTCAGCACACCACCGGCATAAAACTGTAGCCTACAGCTGAGCACTGCGCATGTACACTACCTTTCAAAAGTTTGGGCTCACTTAGAAATGTCCTTGTTTTTGAAAGAAAAGCACATATTTTGTCCATTAAAATAATATCAAGTTGATCAGAAATACAGTGTAGACATTGTTAATGCTGTAAATGACTATGTAGCTAGAAAATGGCTGATTTTTAATGAAATACCTACAGAGGCCCATTATCAGCAACCATCACTCCGGTGTTCCAATGGCACGTTGTGTTAGCTAATCCAAGTTTATCATTTTAAAAGGCTAATTGATCATTAGAAAACACAATTATGCTAGCACAGATGAAAACCGTTGTGCTAATTAAAGAAGCAATTAAAACTGACCTTCTTTAGACAAGTTGAGTATCTGGAGCGTCAGCATTTGTGGGTTTGATTACAGGCTCAAAATGGCCAGAAACAAAGAACTTTCTTATGAAACTCGTCAGTCTATTCTTGTTCTGAGAATTGAAGGTTATTCCATGCAAGAAATTGCCAAGAAACTGAAGATCTCGTACAACGCTGTGTACTACTTGCTTTACAGAACAGCGCAAACTGGCTCTAACCAGAATAGAAAGAGTGGGAGGCCCCGGTGCACAACAGAGCAGGATGACAGGTGCATTAGTACATTAGTGTGTTGTTTGAGAAACAGACTCCCTCACAAGTCCTCAACTGTCAGCTTCATTAAATAGTACCCGCAAAACACCAGTCTCAACGTCAACAGTGAAGAGGCGACTCCGGGATGCTGGCCTTCTAGTGAGAGCGCTGTCACCTCTTCCCATAGTGGCCTCACCTGCACCTCTACCCACTGTAGCACTGGCTGTAGGTCTGTGTCCCGTCCCTGCTTCTGCCTCCATTCAGCCACGTCGACAGTCTGCAGCTCACAGCAGACAGGCCCGCACGCCTGACACACTGTGGCACAGACCCCCTCCTCTGCACACAGCTCTCTCCCGTCCCTCTCTCCGCTCACAGTGGCGGCAGCCGTCTGCAGTACAGGGCCGACGGGACATGGCGTTGGAGTGGTGTGCCCCTGCCCTGTGCACCACTGTGAAGTCAAACGGCTGAAGCTCCTCCAACCAGCGTGCCACCTGCCTGAAAGACATGTGCCACTGGAGAGCAGAGTGGTCAGTCCTTACAGTGAAGGGCAGGCCACCCAGGTAGTACTTGAAGTGTTTGACGGAAGCCACAACAGCCAAGAGCTCCCGCCGGGTGACACAGTAGTGGCGCTCATGTTAGTCAAATGTTTTGCTGAAGTACGCCACCACTCTCTCCCTCTGGCCCCACCTGGGTCTTCACCCCACCCATGCCCACATTGTTCACGTCTGTGTCCAGGATAAATGGCAAGGTGAGGTCAGGTGGGGCGAGCACGGGGGCCTCGATCAGTGCACGTTTGAGGGTGTTGAATGCCTCACACTCCACTGTCGAAGTGAAAGCCTTGTCCTTCGGCAGCAGGCGGTTCAGGGGCGCAGCAACGCTTAAGAAGCCCCGTACAAACCTCCTGTAGTACGAGGCCAGGCCCAGGATGCTCTTCAGCTGACGCTGGTCAGTGGGCCGGTCTCTGACAGCCCCCACCTTGTCCTCCATGGTGCTGATCTCCTCCTTCCCCACTCGGTGGCCCAAGAAGGACACCTCGCTCTCCTCATGAAGTGGCACTTCTCGGGGTGGAGCTTCAGACCTGCGGCAGCCACCCTCTCCAGCACACGTCGTAGCGCCCCCAGGGCTGACTGGAAGGAGCTGCCATGGGCCAGGATGTCATCGAGGTATACCACACTGCTGTCGGGGGATGCCATCCAACACCCTGTCCATCAAACACTCAAAAGTAGCAGGAGCGTTGCACAGGCCGAAGCACAGAACCTTGAACTGCCAGTGTCCTCTGTTAGTGGAGAATGCAGTTTTGGCTCTGGCCTCTGGGGAGAGGGGCACCTGCCAGTAGCCACTGCGGAGGTGTAGTGAGGAGAACCAGGAGGATCCCCTAACCAGGTCCAGCGACTCATCAATACAAGGTATGGGGTATGAGTCCTTCCTGGTTACCTCATTCAGCCACCTGTAGTCCACACAGAACCTCAGCTTGCCCCCCTTCTTCGGAACCATGACTGGCGCCGCCCAGGGGCTGTCTGAGGGCTCGATGAAGTCTGACCGCTGCATCTCCAACACAGCCTCGCCTGCCACCTCCTGGCGTGCCAGCGGGACACGGCGGGGATGCATCTTGATGGGTCGAGCATCACCTGTATCGATCTCATGCTGCACCAGATGAGTCTGACCCACCTCTTCCTCACTCAGTGCAAAGCTCTCTCTGAATTCAAACAGCAACTGCCACAACCGTTCCTGCTGCTCGTGGTCAAGACCAACACAGTTCCTCCCCCATATCTCCCTCACTGCAGACAGTGTCCTCTCCTCTCCCGTCTGGGGTAGCTGGGCTTTGGGCGCGGCCGTAGGTGACAGGGGGGCTGGGGAAAAGTCACACACAGATGTGGGGGAGGGGGGGCAGCCATGAGTCTCTGCTGCTTTAACTGTTGGAGTAAAGGGTTTGATGGGTTGAGTGAATGTGACATTAGGGGGAGCCATGGTGACTGCCGGTCCTCCCTGGAAGCTCAGTGTGCCCCCATGTAGGTCTAACTGGCAGCCTGTGCTCCTAAGAAAGTCCAACCCCAGGATACAAGGGTCCTGCACAGCCGCCACCCACACAGGATGAAGCACAGTCCTGCCACCTACTGTCAGAGTCATTATTCCCTTCCCTTTCATGGGTGCCAGCTCACCTGTGACTGCGTGGAGCTGCACAGTTGTGGGCTCACACTGAGTCCAACCTGGCACAATATCTGGCCTCACCAGGGTTACTGTGGACCCAGTGTCCACCAAGGCGGAGCAGGGCACCCCCTCCACAGTGACATGACAAAAGTCCCCAACACAGGTCCGCCCCACCACAACAGGCTCAATCCGCTTGCCCTCGTCTGCTTCTGGGGGAAGTGGAGCCTTGCTTCCCCGTCTGTGCCGATGAGCTCCTCCTGAAGAAGATGGTGGTTGGGATAGAAAACCAGGGGTCCGCACTACCAGGTCTATGCGGACCCCGAGCCGTTTCCCTGAGCTCTGGGGGACATGGGCAATGCCGGCGCAGATGGCCTGGCTGGCCACAACCCCAGCAGATCCTGGGACCAGGGTGTGTGTTTTGTGCCGTCTGTAGCGACACAGCACGAATGAGTTTTGTCATTTCAGCCACCCATGCAGCCTTTTCCAGCCCTGGGCTGCTCTGCCCATCAGCCCACACAGAGGGTCTGTCTCCCTGCACCCCCACCAAAGCCCCAGCTCAAGCCCACACCAGCTCCCTCCCCAAAGCCATCTCCAAGGCTATCTGAAATGACTCAGGATGAGCCAGCTGGGTCTGTATGCGCAGCTCCGTAGGAGAGAGCGCCTGTATGAGCTGGTCCCGTGCTAGCTCGCATTGCACAGAGGGGGGCATGTGAGCATATGCCCGCCGAGAGAGGCTCTCAATGTCATTAGCTAGCACCCGTAGAGGCTCCCCAGGCTGCCTGCGTCTATTACTCAGTTCGGAGCGCAGTAGCCCGGGCTGTACACACTGTCCATAGCGCCTCCTCAGTGCTCCCACTAAAGCACCATAATCACATCTGTCCTCGGGGCTAATCAATATCAAACAGGCCAGAGCATCATCCGTGAGGCATAAAGCCAACTGCAGTGCCCGATCTTCATTCAACCACCCCCTAAAATGAGATAACAGTTCAAACTGAGCATGAAAAGCTTCCCAATCCGCCTTACCGGAATACTTCAGGGTCTTCACAGATAAGGACGCAGCTGGGAACTGGGCGCCGCCATGTCTGTTTACATCCTGAGCCCCAGATACCTCGTCTCGCCGTGTTCGACGTCACCCCTTCGGTCCGCCCACCAGAATCCGTGCGAAGCACAGTCGACGGGGCACACATGCCCGCTTCAGCCGCCATCACTCTAACGTCCTCCCTCAAGCGGCCTCTAGGCTCCGACGCCCTGGCGATCTCCTCAGCCAGATCCTCCGACGTCCATGCACACACACCTCCTTGGCCATAATCGTCCCCTACCTCCACCTTCGGATTCTCTCAAAGCATTTTCAACCCCGTTCTCACCTACGGTAGCTAGCCACAGAAGTCAGCAAGAGAGCTGGCTAACTTTTATCAAGGTTTTTACTTCTGACACCAATGTAATGACCTGACTAGATCATAAAGGAACAATTGTCCAGACTGAGGCTTGAGTTTACGAATTGACGGTTTATTAACCCAACTTTACACAGGCCCACACCAAATAAATGAAAGATACCCCACAAACCAACCATGAGCTTCTCTTGTGAAGGCCAGACGTAAGAGAGAGAACAAAGGCTAAACCTGGTCTTAACTTCCAATGCTTCATCCCCCTGCCCAACCCCCCTCCACTCCGTCAACCGCCAGCATGCCCGGCATCAGAACATTCCAGGCATTCCCGTGATTGGCAGATAGCAGGTTGATTGGCATGTCGGACCCCGCGAACACTGGGTACTGGTAAGTACAACACAACCACCTACAACCCTAACACACAACACACAGCTGTCTGTGCGGGTCGCTACAATATATTAGCACACTGACCCAATTCCTTTGAAAATGGGCCAGTTTTGAAATATGGTACAGTTAATGTACACAAAGCAAACAAAGGCACCAAAACAGCACACTGACAGAGTGATCTAAACAGATCTAAACAGCACATACTGTGACAGAGTGATCGATTCTTAAAATGTTCTCTTCTTACCAACATACTCCTCCACATCCCTGACAGAGAAGCTGGAGGGGGGCAGCTTGAGACCCAGTCCGCCTAGTTGGGGAACGGCGATGGGGTAGCTGAAGCCCTGCTTCTCCAGGTACTTCTGTGTTACCTGATGCCCCTGCATCTGCACCAGGATCTCAGCCGCACTGCAACAAAGGAATATATATAAGAATACATCTGATATACATCTGAATAAGAATACATCTGATCAAATAACATTTTATTGGTCACATGCGCCAAATGCAACAGGTGTAGCCTTTACCGTGAAATGCTTACAACACGAGCCCTTAACCAACCAAAGTGAAAAATACTATTACATAAAAAAAATGTTAACACAATAAAATAACAATAACCATGGCTGCAGGAAGTAGTTGGGGTGGGGGTGTTGCAATTTTTGCAGATGTTTTTTGTGCCCCTTGATGAAGATGTCTATATCGGTCCGCTAATACAGTGAAGGCCCAATGTGCCAAAAGTTTTGAGAATGACACAAATATTAAATTTCCAAAGTTTGCTGCTTCAGTGTCTTTAGATACTTTTGTCAGATGTCACTATGGAATACTGAAGTATAATTACAAGCATTTCATAAGTGTCAAAGGCTTTTATTGACAATTACATGAAGTTGATGCAAAGAGTCAATATTTGCAGTGTTGACCCTTCTTTTTCAAGACCTCTACAATCCGCCATGGCATGTTGTCAGTTAACTTCTGGGCCACATCCTGACTGATGGCAGCCCATTCTTGCATAATCAATGCTTGGAGTTTGTCAGAATGTGTGGGTTTTTGTTTGTCTACCCGCCTCTTGAGGATTGACCACAAGTTCTCAATGGGATTAAGGTCTGGGGAGTTTCCTGGCCATGGACCCAAAATATCGATGTTTTGTTCCCCGAGCCACTTAGTTATCACTTTTGCCTTATGGTCCATCATGCTGGAAAAGGCATTGTTCGTCACCAAACTGTTCCTGGATGGTTGGGAGAAGTTGCTCTCGGAGGATGTGTTGGGACCATTCTTTATTCATGGCTGTGTTCTTAGGCAAAATTGTGAGTGAACCCACTCCCTTGGCTGAGAAGCAACCCCACACATGAATGGTCTCAGGATGCTTTACTGTTGGCATGACACAGGACTGATGGTAGCGCTCACCTTGTCTTCTCAGGACAAGCTTTTTTCCCAGATGCCCCAAACAATCTGAAAGGGGATTCACCAGAGAAAATGACTTTACTCCAGTCCTCAGCAGTCCAATTCCTGTACCTTTTGCAGAATATCAGTCAGTCCCTGATGTTTTTCTTAGAGAGAAGTGGCTTCTTTTACTGCCCTTCTTGACACCAGGCCATCCTCCAAAGGTCTTCGCCACACTGTGCGTGCAGATGCACTCACACCTACCTGCTGCCATTCCTGAGCAAGCTCTGTACTGGTGGTGCCCCGATTCCGCAGCTGAATCAACTTTAGGAGACGGTCCTGGTGCTTGCTGGACTTTCTTGGGCGCCCTGAAGCCTTCTTCACAACAACAATTGAACTGCTCTCCTTGAAGTTCTTGATGATCTGATAAATGGTTGATTTAGGTGCAATCTTACTGACAGCAATATCCTTGCCTGTGAAGCTCTTTTTGTGCAAAGCAATGATGACGGCACATGTTTCCTTGCAGGTAACCATGGTTGACAGAGGAAGAGCAATGATTCCAAGCACCAGCCTCCTTTTGAAGCTTCCAGTCTGTTATTTGAACTCAATCAGCATGACAGAGTGATCTCCAGCCTTGTCCTCGTCAACACCCACACCTGTGTTAATGAGAGAATCACTGACATGATGTCAGCTGGTCCTTTTGTGGCAGGGCTGAAATCCAGTGGAAATGTTCTTTTGGGGATTCAGTTCATTTGCATGGCAAAGAGGGACTTTGCAATTAATTGCAATTCATCTGATCACTCTTCATAACATTCTGGAGTATATGCAAATTGCCATCATACAAACTGCGGCAGCAGACTTTGAAAATTAATATTTGTGTCATTCTCAAAACTTTTGGCCACGACTAATATTTTTGTGAAAAAATGTAAGTTAAATATATTTCAGTGTTTACCAGCATTTGTAAACTTGCATTTGTAACTTGAGATAATTACAGTGCCTTTGGAAAGTATTCAGACTCCATGACTTTTTCGACATTTTGTTAAGTTAGTCTTATTCTAAAATATAATAAATAAATAAATAAATAAATAAATAAATACAAAAAAAATAAAAAATACAAAAATACAAATGACAAAGCGAAAACAGGTTAAAAACAGAAATACATTATTTACATAAGTATTCCCTTTGCTACGAGACTCAAAATTGAGGTCAGATGAATCCTGTTTCCATTGATCATCCTTGAGATGTTTCTACAACTTGATTGGAGACCACCTGTGGTAAATTCAAATGATTGTGTCCATTTCCAAATCATGTCCACATCTATATAAGGTCCCACAGTTGACAGTACATGTCAGAGCAAAAACCAAGCCATGAGGTCGAATTAATTGTCTGTAGAGCTCAGAGACAGGATTGTGTCGAGGCACAGAACTGGGGAAGGGTACCAAAACATGTCTACAGCATTGAAGGTCCCCAAGAACACAGTGGCCTCCATCATTCTTAAAATGGAATAAGTTTGGAACCACCAAGACTTCCTAGAAGGACAACCATCTCTGCAACACTCCACCAATAAGTCCATTATTGTATAGTGGCCATACGGAAGTCACTCCCCAGTAAAGACACAACAGCATGCTTGGAGTTTGCCAAAAGGCACCTAAAGACTCTCAGACCATGAGAAACAAGATTCTCTGGTCTGATGAAACCAAGATTGAACTCTTTGGCCTGAATGCCAAGCATCACATCTGGAGGAAACCTGGCACCCTCCCTACAGTGAAGTGTGGTAACAGCATCATGCTGTGGGGATGTTTTTCAGCAGCAGGGACTGGGAGACTAGTCAGGATTGAGGGAAAGATGAACGGAGCAAAGTACAGAGAGATCCTTGATGAAAACCTGCTCCAGAGTGCTCAAGACCTCAGACCGGGGTGAACGTTTACCTTCCTACAGGACAACGACCCTAAGCACACAGCCAAGACAATGCAGGAGTGGCTTCGGGACAAGTCTCTGAATGTCCTTGAGTGGCCCAGCCATAGCCCGGACTTGAACCCGATCGAACATCTCTGGAGAGACCTGAAAAAAACTGCACAGCGACGCTCCCCATCCAACCGGACAGAGCTTAAGAGTATCTGCAGAGAGGAATGGGAGAAACTCCCCAAATACAGGTGTGCCAAGCTTGTAGCATCATACCCAAGAAGACTTGAGGTTGTAATTGCTGCCAAAGGTGCTTCAACAAAGTACTGAGTAAAGGGGCTGAATACTTACGGAAATGTGATCATTTTAAATGAACAACAATTTCTACAAACCTGTTTTTGATTTGTCATGTGGTCGTGTATGTAGATTGATGAGGGATTTTTTTTAAAATCCATTTTAAAATAAGGCTGTAACGTAACAAAATGTGGAAAAAGTCGAGGTCTGAATACTTTCCAAAGGCACTGTAAGTAGGGGTAAAAGTGACTAGGCAATCAGAATAGATAATAAACAGTAGTAGCATGTGAAGAGTGTGAAAGTGTGTGTGTGGGGGGGGGGGGGGGGGGGGGGGTGTCAATATGCATGTGTGTGTGTAAGTGTGTGTGGGTATATATTTACACACGTGTGTGTTGGAGTGTCAGTGTAGTATGTGTGAGTGTGTGGGTAAGTCCAGTGAGTGTGCATAAAGCCGGTGCAAGAGAGAGTCAGTGCAAATAAAAAGGGGGTCAATGCAAATAGTCCGGGTAGCCATTTGATTCAATGTCAGCAGTCTTATGGCTTGGGGGAAGAAGCTGTTCAGGTGCATTTTGTTCACAGATTTGCGCTCCGGTACAGCCTGATTTGACTCTTTAAGTAGATGCATTCGTGGAGTGTGTTGACCAATAATCCTTCATGTATTCACATTCAAGGGCCACAGGCTGAATAGATGAAGGTAGTCTCTGTTGATGGTTGGTCTGTTGTCATAGTTTTCTATGACCTATTACAGCTGTCAAAGTAGGCACCACTGCAGTGTTTATGCTGCGCTCGTAACCAAGTGAGAATTTACCACATACGACTGAAAAATCCACTTGAACAGCCCTCCAACAGGTAATTACTAGTGGAAAACTTGTCCATCATCCTGAGCTCCCACATGCTGACCTCTGACCTCACTTACTAAGGAAATTACCTCGATAATAGCATCTTCGGCAGTTAAATGCAACAAAACATTATTTATAAAAAGCAATCTATAAATATGTTGAACACTAATTTGTTAACAAGCATGATAGTTGTACTTTTAGTTTATGGTTTATGCAGCTTGAGGCCATTAGCAAATTGGCATTTCTCAACGAGTTTAAAAATAACGTAAATGCATCCAACTGGTAAATTCCCACCTCCCACTTGGTTACGAACACAACATTAGATGCAGCTGCGGATCCAACTTTTCTGGAGCCCTCTTCGTACAGCTAAAGGTCCCGAAGCTTCTGCGCATGTGCAGGATTCAGTCTCTGCTCTACTCGTAGAGAACAGGCTACTCTGGTGAATGGTGCTTGCTTAATAAAGTTTGATCAAAGCTGAATCAATGTCTGCAAGATCACATAATGATAGTATTCTACATAACAAAACCGAATATAATAGCATAGTATAATGTTACTTGAAGACCAAAAAACACCACCTCATTCCTTATGAGATTTTAGGATGATTGTGATAATGGTCACATTTCTCTCTCGTAGCCAAAACCCAAAAGTGCGCACCACTAGCCAAAATATGTGCTTCGAAACTAAAACACAGGTAGGCTATGCTACAGTTTGTTAGCCCTTAAATTCTCTCACTGTACATAATTCCAAACAACATTAAGATGCAAGAAAATCTAAAATGCATATGAATATGATTGCATGCATACTGCATGGACGTTTCACTGGAAAAAACGTAAAGAATTATCAATCACGATTGACAGTGAGAAACGTGAAGGGACAGTGACCACAAAAATGTGTGCGTAAAGTCGAGGTAAAGAAACACATGGGCAGAATGGGATTTGGATCTTTGGCTCTGGGGAAAAGGGATCCAGGGTGGCAGGACGGGGGTGTTTAACTTGAGTGTAGGGGGCAGGATTTTCGTTTTTGGCGAAAAAACGTACCCATTTGAAACAGCCTATTTCTCAGGCCCAGAAACTATAATATGCATGTATAATTGTCAGATTAGGATAGAAAACACTCTAAAGTTTCTAAAACTGTCCAAATATTGTCTGTGAGTATAACATAACTGATATTGCAGGCGAAAACCTAAGGAAAATCAAAATAGGAAGTGCTGTTTTTCCTGAAAGCTCTCTGTTCCATTGGATGCCTTGCCTCCATTTAAAGGGATATCAACCAGATTCCTTTTCCTATGGCGTCCTCAAGGTGTCAACAGTCTTTAGACATAGTTTCAGGAGGCTTTTATTTAGAAAAATGAGCGAGAAAGATAACATTGCGTCAGTGGATAGCTGGGTGCTCGCAGAGTTTTGCTTGCGCAACAGAGTGGGGCAGCCATCGTCTCTCCCTCTCCTATTGAAAAAGCGACAGTCCCGGTTGATATATTATTGATTATATATAACAACCTGAGGAAAGATTATAAAAAACATTTGACATGTTCCAGTGGACATTACGGATACTATTTGGAATTTTCGTCTGCGATGTCGTGACCGCTCGAGCCTGTGCATTTCATAATGCGCCAAACAAATGGAGGTATTTTGGATATAAAAATAATCTTTATGGAACAAAAGGAACATTTATTGTGTAACTGGGAGTCTCGTGAGTGCAAACATCCGAAGATCAAAGGTAAGCGATTTAATCTATTGCTTTTCTGACTTTCGTGACCAATCTACTTGGCTGCTAGTGTTTGTAATATTTTGTCTACTGAGAGAGATGTTCTTATATAAACGCTTGTTATGCTTTCGCCAAAAAGCTGTATTGAAATCTGACACGCCAGGTGGATTAACTTCTTACGGAGGTGGTCCCTGCACAGGGACAGCTCAGCGGAAATTTCAGAGCGCCACCTATAGTACTCGAGTATAGTACCCGATAAATCTCAAACTTTCATAAAAATACACATGCAAGGTACTGAATTAAAGCTACACTCGTTGTGAATCTAGCCAACAAGTCAGATTTGTAAAATGCTTTTCGGCGAAAGCATGAGAAGCTATTATCTGATAGCATGCACCCCCCCAAAATACCAGCACGACACGTAAACAACAGATTTTGCGGTAGCCGGCGCTACCCAAAACGCAGAAATAAAATATAAAACATTCATTACCTTGGACGAGCTTCTTTGTTGGCACTCCTATATGTCCCATAAACATCACAATTGGGTCTTTTTCCCGATTAAATCCGTCATTGTATACCCAAAATGTCATTTGCTGATGCTGCAAAAAGCCCATTTACAAGCCCATTTACAAGTCACTTTTTAAAATTACAAAAGTCGCCTATAAACTTTTACAAATCACTTCAAACGACTTTTCTAAACCAACTTTAGGTATTAATAAACGTTAATGATGTATCAAATTGATCACGGGGCGATCTGTATTCGATAGCAGCAAGTCTGGAAATCATTGTCCATTTTTTCAGTTTCACAACATACTGTGGTGCGCCTCAAGAAAGGAGGGGTCTATTCGTGTTGTAACCAAGGATAAATGAGTCAGAAATTGACAGCAATGGCGACATCGTGTGGAAGCGGTAGGCGGTACAGGGGATCCTCATTTATTTTAGGTAGCCTTAAACAATACATTGAATGGCGGACGGATATTTTTTTTGTGTTTTTGGTAAACAGTTTTACCAGGGATTTTTACTCCTAAACACGTTCTGTTATAGCCACAGACCCGATTTAACCAGTTTTAGAGACTTCAGAGTGTTTTCTATACACACATACTTATCATATGCATATACTATATTCCTGGCATGAGTAGCAGGACTTTGAAATGTTGCGCGATTTTTTACAAAAAGCTGCGAAAATTCGCATCATCCATAACAGCTAAGCTGTGTTTTGCTATATTGCACTTGTGATTTCATGAAAATTAAATATTTGTAGTAATTTAATTTTGGCACGCACCAATTCAGCAGGTGTTGATGAAAATGATCCAGCTAAGGGGTTGGGTGTGTCACGAAGTTAACTACAGATCCGTAGCCTCTTGCATTTTTTGTAAGAGTTGAGTTTGTATTTGAAATGTGTCACTAAGGGGCAAGAGCCCAGTTCATGGTGGTTCAGTGCAATGCCCAGACCACACCAGGAAAACACTGGTTTTCAACTCAAGGTGTGAACCTGGGACTTACTGCTATGTGGTGACTTGTGTGTGCATCTGTGGCTTGGTCACAGGGGTGTCAGGCCTGCTGGTGGCTGGTATCTTGGCTCCTTCAGTACCTGGGAAAGGGCCTGTTCTGCAGCTCTCGTACAAACACAGAGGTCCCCGCCTGCACCAGCCTGCTGCCATCGTCAGGCTCTGTGTAGTCGTGCCGGTGCCAGTTGATACGCTTTTTCACTGTAAAGATAAAGCAACAATTAATTGTTAAACTCTTGAACATTCAGAGACTCCGCGATCACAGTAGATACTACACAGACCTAGCAGGGCTAGATTAGCTACTTAAGTGTCTGAGGAACATGAAAGCCTTGAGTTATGGATAGTCTCCATAAACCGTTTCACAAGCCCATAAAGCCCACGTCCTCCGCAGACGAACGAGGGCCATGTTCAATCTCAATTTGATGATTACCCCGCCATTGAATTAGCTTAATAATGCCCCCATCAGTATGCTCTGGGAGGTCAGACCCACTTTAAAACATAAAGAGAGAAAAGGGTAGTCTACTTGACAGCCAACTATTCCCCAAAAAGCAATTAAAATCAACCGTGCTGGAGTAATACAGAGAGGGACAGAGTGCGTGGTGGTGGGGTGTAGAGGTCGACCGATTATGATTTTTCAATGCCGATACCGATTATTGGAGGACCAAAAAAAAGCGATACCGATTATGTTGGCCGATTTTTTTAATGTATTTGTCATAATGACAATTACAACAATACTGAATGAACACTTATTTTAACTTAATATAATACATCAATAAAAATCAATTTAGCCTCAAATAAAACATGTTCAATTTGGTTTAAATAATGCAAAAACGAAAGTGGAGAAGAAAGTAAAAGTGCAATATGTGCTATGTAAGAAAGCTAAAGTTTAAGTTCCTTGCTCAGAACATGAGAACATATGAAAGCTGGTGGTTCCTTTTAACATGAGACTTCAATATTCCAAGGTAAGAGGTTTTAGGTTGTAGTTAATATAGTATTTATAGGACTATTTCTCTCTATACCATTTGTATTTCATATACCTTTGACTATTGGATGTTCTATAGGCACTTTGGTATTGCCAGTGTAACAGTATAGCTTCCGTCCCTCTCCTCGCCCCTACCTGGGCTCGAACCAGGAACACGTCGACAACAGCTACCCTCGAAGCATCGTTACCCATCACTCCACAAAAGCCACGGCCCTTGCAGAGCAAAGCGAACAACGACTCCATGTCTCAGAGCGAGTGACGTTTGAAATGCTATTAGCACGCACCCCGCTAACTAGCTAGCCATTTCATATAGGTTACACCAGCCTAATCTCGGGAGCTGATAGGCTTGAAGTCATAAACAGCTCAATGCTTGAAGCACAGCGAAGAGCTGCTGGCAAAATGCAAGAAAGTGCTGTTTGAATGAATGCTTACGAGCCTGCTGCTGCCTACCACCGCTCAGTCAGACTGCTCAATCAAATATCAAATCATAGACTTAATTATAACACACAGAAATACGAGCGTTTGGTCATTAGTATGGTCGAATCCGGAAACTATAATTTCGAAAACAAAACGTTTCTTATTTCAGTGAAATACGGAACCGTTCTGGCAAACTAGTTCGCAACGAGCCAGGCGGCCCAAACTGTTGCATATACCCTGACTCTGCGTGCAATGAACGCAAGAGAAGTGACAATTTCACCTGGTTAATATTGCCTGCTAACCTGGATTTCTTTTAGCTAAATATGCAGGTTTAAAAATATATAATTCTGTGTATTGATTTTAAGAAAGACATTGGTGTTTATGGTTAGGTACAGTCGTGCAACGATTGTGCTTTTTTCGCAAATGCGCTTTTGTTAAATAATCCCCCGTTTGGTGAAGTTGGCTGTCTTTGTTAGGAAGAAATAGTCTTCACACAGTTCGCAACGAGCCAGGCGGCCCAAACTGCTGCATGTACTCTGTTGCAAGAGAAGTGACACAATTTACCTAGTTAAAATGAATTCATGCTAGCAGGCATATTAACTAAATATGCATGTAGAAAAGGCCCATGGAGTTGGTGGAATAATCCTTTAATTCATTGCCATTTACTCAGCTGGGCCAGGGGCGCTTTAATTAGGTCAGGTGGAAATGTCCGACAGATCTCAACTCCATAAAAGGAGGAAATTGCCATCGCCTGATCTCGCTGCTTTCTCTTCCTTGACTCCATCTGATCCAGAAGTTCTGTGCATCCATGAATCCACGTAAGTCCACCGACTCTGTTACCTTTCATCTGAACTATCTGTTGCGATCAGAAGATGGGCCATCAGTTATTGTTTATAGTTATTACCGCAGAGCGCGGCTTGAAGTGCACGCTTCAAACATATTGTGTAATGTGAATTGTCAATGATCACTGCCCTACGGATCGTCATAGGCCAATTATGCAATCGATATGGTTCATATGTATTGAAATTAATTATATGTACACATGAAGACAATTGAAAGAGTGAAATGAGAAACGTCATTGTTTGCTAACTGATTGACATTGATAAATGGGGATTATAGATTGTATAACCATTCACTGTTTGTATTCTTTCATAATTTATGATAAATAGTTACGAGCCTAAATGACTCACGGATGATTACTATTGACTTCTTAATGAAGTGGACTGTTGAATTCCCTAAATTATGTTAATAATGAATGATATGATTTGATCTTTGATGAATTTGATTGGATACATGTTTTTTGTTTCCTTTGTGATGCAGCACAGACTACAGTAAATACCACTTTATGGTTAAAGGAATTCCTGCCTCAGTCTCATCCATTCCTCTGTCACCTGACACGTGACCACCTGTTCACCTTCACTGTCAGTCATCCTACCTGTCCAGCTACCCACACAGATTCCACTAATCTTTCATGCAGGTTTAAAAAGATATACTTGTGTATTGAATTTAAGAAAGGCATTGATGTTTATGGTTAGGTACATGTTGGAGCAATGGCAGTCCTTTTTCGTGAATGCGCACCGCATTGATTATATGCAACGCAGGACACGCTAGATAAACTAGTAATATCATCAACCATGTGTAGTTAACTAGTGATTATGATCGATTGATTGTTTTTTTTACAAGATAAGTTTAATACTAGCTAGCAACTTACCTTGGCTTCTTACTGCATTTGCGTAACAGGCTGGCTCCTCGTGGAGTGCAATGAGAGGCAGGTGGTTAGAGCGTTGGACTAGTTAACTGTAAGGTTGCAAGATTGAATCCCCGAGCTGACAAGGTAAAAATCTGTCGTTCTGCCCCTGAACAAGGCAGTTAACCCACCGTTCCAAGGCCGTCATTGAAAATAAGAATGTGTTCTTAACTGGCTTGCCTAGTTAAATAAAGGATAAATATAAGTTGTAAAAAATTTATAAATAGGCCAAATCGGTGTCCAAAAATACAGATTTCCGATTGTTATGAAAACTTGAAATCTGCCCCTCCGATTAATCGGTCGACCTCTAGTGGGGTGGTACTTACTCAAGCATGGTCCGTGTTGGACATCACAGTTGGGACAGTGGTAAACATCAATGTCGACGGCATGGTGCTCTTCCACTTGGACACAGCTGGGGCAAGAAGAGAAAAAGGAGACATTTTAGACTCAGTTTAAAGGAAATAAGCACATACTCAACACAAAATTCCACATCTCTAGAAAATATTTACTGAACAAAGATAAAACGCAACATGCAACAATTTCTAAGATTTTACTGAGTTATTTTTTATTTATTTAACCAAGCAAGCCAGTTAAGAACAAATTCTTATTTACAATGACGGCCTACAGCAGGCCAAACCCGGACGACGCCAGCCAATTGTGCGCCGCCCTATGGGACACCCAATCACGGCCGGTTGTGATACAGCCTAGAATCGAACCAGGGTGTCTGTAGTGAAGCCTCTAGCACTGAGATGCAGTGCCTTAGGGCTCCTGAGTGGCACAGCGGTCTATCAGAAATCAGTCAATTGAAATAAAATCCTAATCTACAGATTTCACATCCATGGGCGGGCATAGGCCCACCCACAGGGGAGCCTGGCCCAGCCAATCAGAATGGAGTCTCTCCCCACAGACAAAAATACTCCTCAGTTTCATCGGCTGGTCTCAGACGATCCCGCAATTGAAGAAGCCAGATGTGGAGGTCCTGGGCTAGCGTGGTTACATGTGGTCTGCGGTTGTGAGGCGGGTTGGATATACTACCCCACAAAAAAAAAAAAAAAAAAAACCTTGAGGCGGCTTATGGTAGAGAAATTAACATTAAATTCTCTGCCAACAGCTCTGGTGAACATTCCTGCAGTCAGCATGCCAATTGCACGCTCCCTCAAAGCTTGAGACATCTGTGGCATTGTGTTGTGTGACAAAACTGCACATTTAGAGTGGCCTTTAATTGTCCCCCGCACAAGGTGCACCTGTGTAATCATAATGCTGTTTAAATCTGCTTCTTGATATGCCACAGCTGTCAAATGGATGGATTATCTTGGAAAATGAGAAATGCTCACTAACAGGGATGTAAACAAATATGTGCATAACATTTTAAAGAAATAAGACTTTTGTGCATATGAAACATTTCTGGGATCTTTTATTTGAGCTCATGAAACATGGGACCAACACTTTCCATGTTGCATTTATATTTATGTTAAGTATAGTTTAAAGTTAGGAAGTGATCCAACATCACCCTCAACACTCCTATTATTCTTTGTCATTAGCTGTCCCTTTGATATTGTAAATACATAACTGTTGCAAATTATGAATACTTCCCCTCTCATTCAAAAAGGGATCCAGCCGAGTGGTCAACCAACTACGAAACACATCAACAGCCATCTGTAGTAGGCTGTAGTAGGGATAGGGACGAAGGGGAAGTGTCAAAGTTGTCTTATTTGAACTTGTGAGCTGTGTTTAGTTAGCTTCAGGAATGCAGGGAATCCAAATCTAACAGGGCTTTCTCCAAATCACATAAAGAAGCTATAAAAAAAAAGAAGGTTTCAGCTCACTTCCTTTCATATACATATACTGTCATCCCAATCCAATGTCACATAAGGACATCATATTCCTCAAGTCATTTTTACTAGGCTACCTTAGGCAACATTCAAAATAAATTAGCTGTTTTAAGTGTTAAACCAGCTTGCCTCAGAGCCTCATAAGCCTGCAGAGTAATGATCTCCAGAGGGTTCCACTGGCTTCAGCTATGGAAACGGTTGCCAAGGGGAAGTTAAGACAACTTCAACCCCCTCAGAGCAAAGTGAGACCTAGATCTATGCCACTCACTCAGCTGGAGAATTTCCATCACTTCCAGAGCAGCGCTACGCAATGCAGCAAGCATGAAACGAACAGTGCTGCCGCACATTGGCTAACCGGGCTACCTGCATTGTGTCCCACCACCCACCAACCCCTCTTTTACGCTACTGCTACTCTGTCAATCATATATGCATAGAGAGACTGTACGGAACCGACTACAACCCACACACCTTCTCCTTACGTAATGACTGCAGTCATGCATCAGAATAGTGGGCCCTATATTTTTCATTCCACTACTTCCAATCACTCTATTGCGGAGCTCCCCAGGGGTGTGTGCTCAGTCCCTTCCTGTACTCCCTGTTCACCCATGACTGCATGGCCAGGCACGACTCCAATACCATCATTAAGTTTGCTGACGACAGAACAGTAGTAGGCCTGATCACCGACAACGACGAGACAGCCTATAGGGAGGTGGTCAGAGACCTGGCCGGGTGGTGCCAGAATAACAACCAATCCCTCAACGTAACCAAGACTAAGGAGACGATTGTGGACTACAGGAAAAGGAGCACCGAGCACATACCCATTCTCATCGACGGGCTGTAGTGGAGCAGGTTGAGAGCTTCAAGTTCCTTGGTGTCCACATCAACAAACTAGATTGTTCCAAACACACCAAGACAGTCGTGAAGAGGGCATGACAAAGCCTATTCCCCCTCAGGAAACTAAAAAGATTTGGCATGGGTCCTGAGATCCTCAAAAGGTTCTACAGCTGCAACATCGAGAGCATCCTGACCGGTTGCATCACTGCCTGGTACGGCAATTGCTCGACCTCCGACTGCAAGGCACTTCAGAGGGTAGTGCATACGGCCCAGTACATCACTGGGGCAAAACTGCCTGCCATCCAGGACCTCTAACACCAGGAGGTGTTAGAGGACCAACCAGTGCTCCCTCCCGCACATTGGCTAACCAGGCTATCTGCATTGTGTCCCACCACCCACCAACCCCTCTTTTTACACTTCTGCTACTCTCTCATTATATATGCATAGTCACTTTAACGATACCTACATGTACATACTACCTCAATAAGCCTGACTAACAGGCGTCTGTATATAGCCTTTCTACTCTTTTTTCAAATGTCTTTTTACTGTCGTTTTATTTCTTTACTTACCTACACACACACCTTTTTCCCCCGCACCATTGGTTAGAGCCTGCAAGTAAGCATTTCACTGTAAGGTTTACCTGTTGTATTCGGCGCACGTGACAAATACACTTTGATTGTGAAAGACACAGAGCTATTAACAATTCGCAGCTCAGATTGTTTGCGGAGCAGGCTAATGATGAAACCACCACTCTCTCAGGAAACGCACGAGTCACCAGGCCACCAGTAGGTATGTATGTCACAGTGAAAGGAATTCCCGACTTAGTGTAGGACATTCAGGCTGGTTCAAAGGAGGAAGTGGAGATCTTACTCCCAATGAGTAAGTTTTAGGCTGGGCATAAGAGGAAAATGCACTAACAATTTTACTGTACTATGAAAGGGGAGAAGACAAGGCAGTTTGGCTAAGCAACAGAGTAGAAAGAGTAGACCTATATTCACAAGAAGAGCAACAGAACAAATCAATATAGGATATATGGTTTCCCACCGCAAGGAGCAAATAAATAAACCGCAACCACAGACAATAATGTACTCAACACCCTGTCTGGCTCACCACCAACCAGAGCTAGTGACGTGCTTCTGTTACTAGGCTATACCATTCTGCCTTTGTTCTCATCTCCTCTTTGGATATGGAGTAAAATTATGCAACTTTCTCAGTGAGGACATGCAGATCACTCCTGTGGCTGGGATGCTCTAGCGGCAGGAAGCCAAACAGACAGCTAGATCACTACCTCAGTGAGAGGGAGCTTACAGAGGCAGACAAAGCATGGAGCATGATGGGAGCAATGAGCATGTGATGGGGATCCAGTGGTGAACTCTGCTCTTTTCTGGCGCCATTGTTACCCCCAGTCTCTCCCGTTCATTAAACCCTCAATATATGATCATTCCTGGGAGTCTAGCCTGCTCATCATCTTCATCGTGAGAGACACACCAGGTACAAAACAGGATTGTGGTTGTGGGAGGGAGAGATCATCTTTGGCAAAAACAAAGACTAGAGATGACACAAAAACAGTCCTGGCTGCGCATTAGTATTATTTTGAATTGAATGTGAAGCAGGGGTGTTCTGGTGGATGATCCCATTAAAATAAAATAAAAATACTGATGAAATACCAAGGATAAAGATTACATTTCAAGAAACACTAATGTATAGCAATCTTAGCCAGAGAGAAAACAGAAACAAGTGCATTACTGTTGACCCCTGGCTGCACGAGTCATGCCTTAAAATGCCTAAATCCCTCCAGAGTGTGATGGTCGGTGCATGAAACTGCCTGCCAAGAGAGAGGGGGGATTCAAGCAGAACTAGCAAGGTACATAACTAAGCAGCACTCCAGAGATAGATAGGGAGCCAATGAGGGTGAAATCCTCTTCTTCTGCACAAGAGCCCACTGACAGATTGACGATCCGTCGCCTCATTGCCTCCACACTAAAGAGACCTGCCGTCTTGTCTGAGTGGTGTAGTTCATTAGTCAGATGTGCAGCCAGAGGTTCATTGTGTCGGTCTTTATTAGTAGTAACCATGAGGAAATGGTTCCAAAATTCAGCTAAAAGAAACGGGTTTGTGTCAGATGGTGCACAAAAGAATCTTGGAGAGCAGGGTTAGTGGGGGTCATCAGGTTAGCATTGTGAATGTGCACACACCTGGGTGGGTTCACTTATGAAGCACCAATGGCCACCCTACTTCAGCCCCCGCTGGCCTGATGTCAAAACATTTTCACTGCATATTTCCCCCTGGCTTCCGCATTGAGAAGCGAGTCTAAACAAATAAAGCAATCTGTCAGAGGCAGAAGGCTGCCCTGTGCATCACCTAGCCTTATGGTGGCCCAACAAAGATGTCTCCATGGTGACAGCAGACACACTGGCAGTGTTCAGAGTCTTACTGTACAACACCTCTGCTCACACACCTATAGACGCTGACTGAAGCTGCAGCCCCATTCCGCTGCACCATACCGGTATTCTAGAGAAAGCTGAATGTTGGTGGATAAAGCTAGTGGACAGTTCAAAATTATGTTCAAATTAAATTATTTAAAAAACAATTTAAATAAAATTTGATTTGTCAAATGCATGCGTTGTAAAAAAAAAAAGAATAAAAAAAAGGAGAAAAATAAATAATAATAATAATAATAATAATAATAATAATAATAATACAGGTGTCCCTCTATTATGGTACCTTCAGGCATTTGGAAATTGCTCCCAAGGATGAGCCAGACTTGTGGAGGTCTACAAAAATATTTCTGAAGTCTTGGCTGATTTCTTTTGAATTTCCCATGATGTCAAGCAAAGAGGCACTGAGTTTGAAGGTACGCCTCCAATTGACTCAAATTATGTCAATTAGCATATCAGAAGCTTCTAAAGCCATGACATTTTCTGGAATTTTCCAATATGTTTAAAGGCACAGTCAACTTAGTGTATGTAAACTTCTGACCCATTGGAATTGTGATAGATTATTTCACTGTGTCTGTAAACAATTGATGGAAAAATGACTTGTGTCATGCAAAGTAGATGTCCTAACCGACTTGCCAAAACTATAGTTTGTTAACAAGAAATGTGTGGACTGGTTGAAAAACAAGTTTTAATGACTCCAACCTAAGTGTATGTAAACCTCAGACTTCAACTGTATAAATATATGGATGAGCGATGGCCAGGAGGCATAGGCAAGATGCAATAGATGGTATAAGATACAGTATATACACATCTGAGATGAATAATGTTTACATATCTTACATTACTCAAGTGTAATTGTTTAAAGTGACTAGTCAGTCTGAAGGAAGCAGCCTCTCCGAGTTAGTGATTGCTGTTTAGCAGTCTGATGGCCTTGAGATCGAGAGACTGAAAAACAGCTTCTGTCCCAGCTTTGATACACCTGTATGGACTTTGCCTTCTGGATGGTAGCGGGGTGAACAGGCAGTGGCTCGGGTGGTTGTTGTCCTTGATCTTTTTGGACTTCCTGTGACATCGGGTGCTGTAGGTGTCCAGGAGGGCAGGTTTGCCCCCGGTGATGTGTTGCGCAGACAGCACCACCCTCTGGAGAGCCTTGTGGTTGAGGGCGGTGCAGTTGCTGTACCAGGCGGTGATACAGCTCAACAGGATGCTCTTAATTGTGCATCTGTAAAACCTTGTCAGGGTTTTTCCTTCAGCCTCCTGAGGTCGAAGAGGTGCTGTTGCGCCTTCACCACGCTGTCTGTGTGGTTGGACCATTTCAGATCGTCTGGGATGTGTATGACGAGGAACTTTAAAAACCTTCTCCACTACTGTCCCTTTGATGTGGATAGGGGGTGCTCCCCTGCTGTTTCCTGAAGTCCACGATCATCTCTTTTGTTTTGTAGACGTTAAGTGAGAGGTTGTTTTCCTGACACCACACTGTGCCCTCACCTCCTCTGTAGGCTGTCTCGTCGTTGTTGGTAATCAAGCAACATTTTTAAAACCCTGTTTCTTCCCAATTTCGTGGCATCCAGTTGGTAGTTACAGTCTTGTCTCATCGTGGCAACTCCCATACGGACTCGGGAGAGGCGAAGGTCGAGAGCCGCGAATCCTCCGAAATACAACACAACCAAGCTGCACTGCTTCTTGACACAATGCCCACGGAAGCCAGCCACACTGATGTGTTGGAGGAAACACTGTGCACCTGGCGACGGTGTCAGCGTGCACCGAGCCCAGCTCGCCACAGCCAAACCCTCACGACGCTGGGCCAATTGTGCGCCCCCCCATGGGTCTCCAGGTCACAGCCGGCTGTGACAGAGCCCGGACTCGAACCCAGAATCTCTAGTGGCACAGCAAACACTGAAATGCAGTGCCTTAGAGCACAGCGCCACTCTAGTCTGTGTCGTCTGCAAACTTGATGATTGAGTTGGAGGCGTGCATGGCCACGGAGTCATGGGTGAACAGGGAGTACAGGAGAGAGCTGAGCACGCACCCTTGTTGGGCCCCAGTGTTGAGGGTCAGTGAAGATGTTGTTTCCTAGCTTCACCACCTGGGGACAGCCCGTCAAAGTCCAGGACCCAATTGCACAGCGCAGGGTCCTGGACTTTCTGTTAAGCTGGAGACCCAGGACCTCCAGCTTAATGATGAGCTTGGATGATCCTATGGTGTTGAATGCTGAGCTGTAGTCAATGAACAGCATTCTTACATAGGTATTCCTTTTGTACAGATAGGATAGGGCAGTGTGATGGCAATTGCATCGTCTGTGGACCTGTTGAGGCGGCATGCAAACTGAAGTGGGTCTAGGGTGGCAGGTAAGGTGGAGGTGATATTATCCTTGACTAGTCTCTCGGTGCACGTCACGATGACAGAAGTGAATGCTATGGGGCGATAGTCATTTAGTTCAGTTACCTTTGCCTTCTTGGGTACAGGAACAATGGTGGCCATCTTGAAGCATGTGGGGACAGCAGACTGGGATAGGGACCGATTGAATATGCCCGTAAACACACCAGCCAGCTGGTCTGCACATGCTCTGAGGATGCGGCTAGGGATGCCGTCTGGGCCAGCAGCCTTGCACGTTTAAATGTCTCACTCACGTTGGCCATGGAGAAGGAGAGCCCACGGTCCTTGTTAGTGGGCCGCGTTGGTAGCACTGTATTATCCTCAGAGGGCAAAGAAAGTGTTTAGTTTGTGTAGAAGCAATACGTCAGTTTCTGTGACGTGGGATGTTTTCTTTTTGTAGTCCGTAATTGCCTGTAGACCCTGCCACATACACTACCTTTCAAAAGTTTGGGGTCACTTAGAAATGTCCTTGTTTTTGAAAGAAAAGCTAATTTTATTTGTTCCTTGAAAACAACATTGAATTGATCAGAAATACAGTGTAGATATTGTTAAATGTTGTAAATAACTATTGTAGCTGGAAACAGCATATTTTTTATGGAATATCTACATAGGCGTACAGAGGCCCATTATCAGCAACCATCACTCCTGTGTTCCAATGGTACGTTGTGTTAGCTAATCCAAGTTATCATTTTAAAAGGCTAATTGATCATTATAAAACACTTTTGCAATTATGTTAGCACAGCTGAAAACTGTTGTGCTGATTAGTTTGAGAAACAGACAACTCAAGTCCTCAACTTCATTAAATAGTACCTGCAAAACACCAGTCTCAATGTCAACAATGAAGAGGCAACTCCGGGATGCTGGCCTTCTAGGCAGCGTTCCTCTGTCCAGTGTCTGTTCTTTTGCCCATCTTAATCTTTTACTGGCCAGTTGGATACGGCTTTTTCTTTGCAACTCTGCCTAGAAGACCAGCATCCCGGAGTTGCCTCTTCACTGGTGTTTGAGGGTACTATTTAATGAAGCAGCCAGTTGAGGACTTGTGAGGCGTCTGTTTCTCAAACTAGACACTAATGTACCTGCTCTTGCTCAGTTGTGCACCGGGGCCTCCCACTCTTTCTATTCTGATTAAAGTCGGTTTGGGCTGTTCTGTGAAGGGAGTACACAGCGCCGTACGAGATCTTCAGTTTCTTGGCAATTTCTCGCATGGAATAGCCTTCATTTATTTTTTTGTGTATTTTCAACAATTTTTTCTCCCCAATTTCATGGTATCCAACTGCTTGGGTTGTGTTTCGGGGGACGCATGGCTCTCGACCTTCGCCTCTCCCGAGTCCGTCTCATCGCTGCAACTCCCGTACGGACTCGGGAGAGGTGAAGGTCGAGAGCCATGCGTCCTCCCGAAACACAACCCAACCACACTGCTTCTTGACAATGCCCATCCAACCCGGAAGCCAGCCGCACTAGTGTGTCGGAGGAAACCCCATACACCTGTCAGCGTGCACTGCGCCCAGCCTGCCACAGGAGTCGCTAGTGCGCGATGAGACAAGGATATCCCTGCCGGCCAAACCCTCACTTAACCCGGACGACGCTGGGCCAATTGTGCGCCGCCTCATGGGCCTCCTGGTCGCGGCCGGCTGCGACAGAGCCTGGACTCGAACCCAGAATCTCTAGTGGCACAGCTAGCACTGCAATGCATTGCCTTGACCACTGCGTCACTCGGGAGGCCTAGCCTTCATTTCTCAGAACAAGAATAGACTGACGAGTTTCAGAAGAAAGTTATTTGTTTCTGGACATTTTGAGCCTGTAATCTAATTTACAAAAGCTGATGCTCGAAATACTCAACTAGTCTAAAGAAAGCCACTTTTATTGCTTCTTTAAATCAGCACGACAGGTTTCCAGTTGTGCTTACAGAGGCCCATTATCAGCAACCATCACTCCTGTGTTCCAATGGCACGTTTGGTTAGCTAATCCAAGTTTATAATTTTAAAAGGCTAATTTAAAACAAAGGCCAAAAAGGCTAAACTTTTGAACGGTAGTGTACATCTCGTGACAGAGCCGTTGAATTGCGACTCCACTCTGTCCCTATACCGACATTTGACTGCCTTGCGGAGGGAATAACTACACTGGTTTATGTTTGGCCATATTCCCAGTCCTCTTTCCATGGTTAAATGCGGTGGTTCGCGCTTTCAGTTTTGCGCAAATTCCGCCATCCATCCACGATTTTTGTTTAGGGTTGGTTTTAGTCACAGTGGGTACAACATTTCCAATGCACTTCCCTTATGAATTCACTCACAGAGTCAGCATATCGATCAATGTTGTTATCCAAGGCTGCCTGGAACATTTCCCAGTCTGCGTGATCAAGACAATCTTGAAGCGAGGATTCCGATTGGTCAGACCAGCGTTGAACGGTTCTCTTCACTGGTACATCCTGTTTGAGTTTCTGTCTATTGGACGGTAGGAGCAAGATGGAGTCATGGTCGGATTTGCCGAAGGGAGGGCCTTGTATGCGTCACCGAAGTTAGAGTAGGTGCTGAGAGAAGGACAGTGTACCGCCTAGCCATACTCCCAAGTACTTGTACGAGGTGACTACCGCAAGCTCTAAACCCTCAAAGGTAGTTATAACACCTGTGGGAAGAGGGGCATTCTTCTTACCAAACCACATGACCTTTGTTTTGGAGGTGTTCAGAACAAGGTTAAGGGTAGAGAAAGATTGTTGGACACTAAGAAAGCTTTGTTGTAGAGCATTTAACCTTTTGCGTGTAGGGGGCAGGATTTTAGTTTGTCTAAAAAAAACTTACCCATTTGAAACTGCCTATTTCTCGTCCCCAGAAACTAGAATATGCATATAATTGTCAGATTAGGATAGAAAACTCTAAAGTTTCCAAAACTGTAAAAATATTGTCTGCGAGTATAACAGAACTGATATTGCAGGCGAAAGCCTGAGGAAAATCCAATCAGGAAGTGCCTCTTATTTTGAAACCTCTGTGTTCCTATGCATGCCTATCTTCCATTTAAAGGGATATCAACCAGATTCCTTTTTCTATGGCTTCCCTAAGGTGTCAGTCTTTAGACATAGTTTCAGGCTTTTATTTTCAAAAAAGAGCGTGAAAGATCACATTGCGTAAGTGGATAGGTGGGGGCTCTCAGAGTGAGTTTTGTGCAACTGAGTAAAGCGGCCATTGATTCTCCCGCTGTTATTGAAAAAGCTACAAACTCAGTTGATATATTATTGAATATATATTTGACATGTTTCTGTGGACATTATGGATATTACTTGGAATATACGTCTGCGTTGTCGTGACCGCTCTTTCCTGTGGATTTCTGAACATACCGACGTTTGTTTGTCGCGTTATTTTGGGTATAAAAATCATCTTTATGTAACAAAGGGAACATTTGTTGTGTAACTGGGAGTCTCGTGAGTGAAAACATCCGAAGATCAAAGGTAAACTATTTTTTTGATTGCTTTTCTGATTTTTAGAGGTGGATCAAAGAATCACCAGCAGCGAGAGCGACATCATTGATGTATACAGAGGAGAGCGTCGGCCCGAGAATTGAACCCTGTGGCACCCCCATAGAGACTGCCAGAGGTCAAGGACAACAGGCCCTCCGATTTGACACACTGAACTCTACCGGAGAAGTAGTTGGTGAACCAAGCGAGGCTAGTAATAGGGGTTGCAACAATTTCGGCAGATAATTTTAGAACGAGATGGTCCAGGTTGTCTAGCCAAACTGATTTGTAGATCTTTCAGAACATCAGCTATCTAGATTTGGGTGAAGGAGAAGTGGGGGAGGTTTGGGCGAGTTGCTGTGGGGAGCGAAGGGCTTGTTGACCAGGGTAGGGGTAGCCAGGTGGAAAGCAAGGCCAGCCATAGAAAAATGCTTCTCGCAATTCTCAATTATTGTGGATTTATCGGTAGTGACAGTGTTTCCTAGCCTCAGTGCAGTGGTTGATATATTATCGAATAGATATTTGAAAAACACCTTGAGGATTGATTATAAAAAACGTTTGCCATGTTTCTGTCCATATTATGGACATAATTTAGATTTTTTTCCGGCCTTGTCGTGACCACAATTTCCGGTGGATTTCTCAACATAACGTGACCAACAAAAGGAGGTATTTTGGGTATAAAAATAATCTTTATGAAACAAAAGGAACATTTCTGTCTAACTGGGAGTCTCGGCAGTGAAAACATCCGAAGATCATCAAAGGTAAACGGTTAATTTGATTGCTTTTCTGATTTGTGACCAAGCTTCCTGTTGCTAGCTGGACATAATGCTATGCTAGGCTATAGATAAACTTACAAACGCTTGTCTTGCTTTGGCTGTAAAGCATAATTTCTAAATCTGAGATGACAGGGTGATTAACAAAAGGCTAAGCTGTGTTTCACTATATTTCACTTGTGATTTCATGAATATGAATATTTTCTAGTAATATTTTGGGTACTTCTAAGTTAATTAAGTGTGCCTTGAATTCAAAATAATTCACTGATAGTGTCACCAGCAAAGCACCCCCACACCATCGCTCCTCCTCCATGCTTCACGGTGGGAACCACACATGCAGAGATCATCCGTTCGCCTACTCTGCATCTCTTCAAAGACACTGTTGGAACCAAAAATCTCAAATTTGGACTCAAACCAAAGGACATATTTACTCCGGTCTAATGTCCATTGCTCGTGTTTCTTGTCCCAAGCAAGTCTCTTTTTCTTATTGGTGTCCTTTAGTAGTGGCTTCTTTGGAGCAATTTGACCATGAAGGTCTGATTCACGCAGTCTCCTCTGAATAGTTAATTTTGAGATGTCTGTTACTTGAGCTCTGTGAAACATTTATTTGGGTTGCAATTTCTGAGGCTGGTAAATCTAATGTATTTATCCTCTGCAGCAGAGGTAACTCTGGGTCTTCCTTTCCTGTGGCGGTACTCATGAGAGCCAGTTTCATCGTAGCACTTGATGGCTTTTGCGACTGCACTTGAAGAAACGATCAAAGTTCTTGAAGTGTTCCGTATCTTAATTTTTTATGGCTGCAGGGACAGTTTTGAGTAGCTTGGATGAAAAGGTGCCCATTGTAAATGGCCAGCTCCTCAGTCGCTAATATATTAATATTATTATTAGCATTGGATAGGAAACACTCTGATGTTTCTAAAACTACGCCTTCCACTAGATGTCAGCAGTCAATATAAAACTTTGTCTGATGACTAATGTGAAGGGGAGTGGAATGAGACAGGAAATAGTCACCAGTGCCACAAGTTGACCATTCTTTCACCATGCGCGTTCACAGACCTGCGTTCCACCGGTCATCTGAAGTTATTCTAATTCTCCGGTTGGAACGTTATTCAAGATATGTGTAAACAACATTCTAAAGATGGATTCAGTACATCATTTGACTGTTATGGAACTTTTAGACATTTCATCACGTTATTTATTTTTTATTTTACCTTTATTTAACTAGGCAAGTCAGTTAAGAACAAATTCTTATTTTCAATGACGGCCTAGGAACAGTGGGTTAACTGCCTGTTCAGGGGCAGAACGACAGATTTGTACCTTGTCAGCTCAGGGGTTTGAACTTGCAACCTTCCGGTTACTAGCCCAACACTCTAACCACTAGCTACCCTGCCGCCCCACTAGGCTACCCTGCCGCCCCACTAGGCTACCCTGCCGTTATAGTGGACGAGCTTTGTGACTTTGGAATTGTTTACCAAACGCGCTAACCAAAGTAGCTAATTTTCGAACAAATCAAGCATTTATTGTGGACCTGGGATTCCTAGGACTGCGTTCTGATGAAGTGCATCAAAGGTTAGAAACATTTATCATGTATTTTCTGGTTTCTGTTAACTCCAACATGGCGGCTAATTTGGCTTCTGTTCTGAGCACCGTCTCACTTTTGCATGTGTTGCTTTTTCCGTAAACTTTGAAATCTGACACAGCGGTTGCATTAAGGAGAGGTATATCTATAATTCCATGTGTATAACTTGTATTATCATGTACATTTATGATGAGTATTTCTGTTGAAACAATGTGGCTGTGCAAAATCACTTGATGTTTTTTGGAACTAGTGAATCTAATACGCCAATGTAAACTTTATATAAATATGAACTTTATCAAACAAAACATGTGTAACATTGTGTAACATGATGTCCTATGAGTGTCATCTGATGAAGATAATTCAAGGTTAGTGATTAATTTTATCTCTTTCTGCTTTTTGTGAATGCTATATTTCGCTGGAAAATAGCTGTGCTTATTGTGGTTTGGTGGAGACCTAACATAATCGCTTGTAGTGCTTTCGCTGAAAAGCCACCATGGCCTATTTATTGCCTTACCCCTCTTATCCTACCTCATTTGCACATGCTGTATATAGATTTTTCAACTGTATTATTGATTGTATGTTTGTTTATTCCATGTGTAACTCTGTTGTTGTATGTGTCGAACTGCTTTGCTTTATCTTGGCCAGGTCGCAGTTGCAAATGAGAACTTGTTCTCAACTAGCCTACCTGGTTAAATAAAAGGTGACACGTGTGTGTGTGTGTGTGTGTGTGTGTATATATATATATATATTTTTTTTTAATGGGGGGGGGGGGGGGGGGGTAAAGGTTACTACATGATTCCAAATATGTTATTTCATAGTGTTGATGTCTTCACTATTATTCTACAATGTAGAAAATAGTAAACATAAATAAAAAGCCTTGAATGAGTAGCTGTGTCCAAGCTTTTGACTGGTACTGTATGTGTATTTGATGTATTGATACAGGGCTCACCCCATGCTAAAATAAAGGTTCAATAATGTAAGTAATAGTAAACTTGAGTTCTGAATTTTTTTAAATCCTCAAAAGTGGTAGAGTCAGATGACCTTTGGAGCAAACTCCAAAGAGACAACATTCAAGTCATCCATCCCCCACTCATTCAAACATAGGAACGAACTGGTTCCTCCAGTCTGACCCCTCTGCCATCTCTGGCTCCACACCCACCCGGTCATCTAGAGGTGTGAAGGTTAGTACCTTTTATGGGAGTGTGTAAACTTACACAAAAGCTATGGTAATAAAAAAAAATGTATGTTCTCTATAGTTACGTACGTGAAAATGTATCAATTGACTAAGTCGGCCACATCTGGGCAAACTCGTAAGCGACACACGGGAGACGTCATACATAATATTTTGTATCTCTCTCATCGTTGAATGTAGCAGTCTGAAACTTTGCACACACACACTGTTTCCATGTTGTGGACAACATCTAAATTATCACCAGCTTCCTATCTCAATGTTTGGCCTTTCTTTTGCATTTCAAAAGGTGATGCAACAAAAATAAGAAACGCATGTTTAAAAAAATATTTTACCAGATCTAATGTGTTATTCTCCTACATTAATTTCAAATGTCCAAACTTCAAAGTGTTTCCTTTCAAATAGTATCAAGAATATGCATATCCTTGGATAAGGTGCTGAGCTACAGGCAGTTAGAGTTGGGTGTGTCATTTTAGGCGGAAATTGAGATGAGGAGTCCAATCCTTATGAGGTTTTTAACTGCATTTCACGGTAAAGTCTACACCTTGTATTCAACCCATGTGACAAATACATTTTGATGGATTTTATTTGAATTTGAGCTGGGAGTCAAGATGGGCACCTGGCGATGAACTCAGAGTTCATCAGTCACCAACTTTACCGGACGATTAGCATCCTCCTTTAGGTTACATATTGATTTATTAACGTTATTCAGAAACAAAAACTTGCCGCGGGACAGGAGTCTGGGAGAACAACCTCTCACAAAAGACTTCACTAAACACACAGCCGGGAGGCAGGAAACGTAGCGAAGAGAAGGACAGGAAAAATAAAGTGAGTCTTCCCCCTCATCCCCGGTTTGTGTCGCTCTTTGTTTGAACCATGCCAGGCTGCAGCCTTTCTCAGCAAGGGCCTTAAGGGCCATGAAGAATAATTATTGTAGGAAGTGTCGCCCCCACGTCAAAGGAAGCAGCCACCTCTGGCCTCTGGACACCTATGCTGACAAGGCCACTGTCCTGCCTGCCTCTCAGGGCCAACGTCCTGTGACAGGATGCAAGTCGAGAACATAGGCTACACACAACAAACCCCTTGTATGATTAGCCTATTGGGCCCTGAGGTTTTATAAGTCAGTGCCCATTGGTCAGAAATCCTGGACCCAACTACAGCCTAAATGTGATTGATGGCAGGCGTTATTCCTCACCCTGTGACCTGAGCAGGATAAACTCCGGA
This sequence comes from Oncorhynchus mykiss, assembly GCF_013265735.2. Taxonomy (NCBI): domain Eukaryota; kingdom Metazoa; phylum Chordata; class Actinopteri; order Salmoniformes; family Salmonidae; genus Oncorhynchus; species Oncorhynchus mykiss. Next base: position 86,426,332 of record NC_048566.1, on the reverse strand, counting down.
ACCACATGTATAAAGTATTTCATAGATGGTGTGTCCCATCATTTACAAGTTATGCTTCAACAAGGGTTCTTCAATGTCCTATTTTCATAAACAACCCAAGGCAGACACCAAGTGGGCTACAATGCATTTAGTGAGAAGGGAAAAAAATACAGTTCTCATGAGACTGTCACTGAATGAAGGCCATCAAGTCTTTTAAAATGTGTATTATCCAAGCCCATACCGAAATTGACTACAGCCAGTGACAATCTACGCCCAGTGCTTCATTCATAAAATGTAATGGACAATAAGCCTAATTCAGATTGATTTACATTCCCTATTTAGTAACCATTGATATGGTCTTGATTAATATAATTTGATTAACACAGACAAACCATTCCAATAGCTACTATAAAACATGGACTCACAAAACCAATTACTGGAATTGAAAGGCTGCGCAACACTGGATGATTAGAGGTAAAGCAATACATCTACATGATACGTCAGCCTCTCGCACATGTGGACAGACACACACACCATTAAAATAATATCACTCATCCCAGAGCTATCGTAACGACATAGTAGTGGCCTACATAGAGTAAACCACCAGACCAATCATACTAAAACACTTAAGGATTTAATCACATGGGCCATCCATCTCTCCCTGGTGTTTTCATCCTGGAGGGACATTGATAAATGGAACACTGAACTTGCCTAAGGCCAATGGCGGTGCTATCAGTCTTTGTCAGTCAGTCAGTCACACACACACACACACACACACACACGTTTGAGAGTCAGAATTCTAGGAAGCCATCTAAATACTTGTATCTTCGATGGCACTGACTGAAGGAAGTAGGAAAGCAACATTCTCCAGGAGAGAGAAACTCTGAAGAAAGATCCAGGAATGGGTACAGCATGGTACAATCAATCAGTAAGAGTTTAAGATTAATGTCTGGCATGAATATCAAAAACACACCTCTGAGCACTCACCCCCCTGCAGCTCCCCAACTGGCGTGTGCTCAGTGCCTGATAATAACACAGCCTACCGGCTAGACAGAATAATCCTATTGGGACAGGCAACACTACAGAGGAAAAGAGGGCTCCCAACAATAGAGACAACACACAGGCTCAGGCAAGGTAACCCCACCAAAAAGGGATGCGGCTGGGCCCACATAATCTACCATGCTGGGGAGCCATCCGGACCTGGGGGCACAGAGGAATAGAGGGCGTAACAGACAAGCCCCTGACTACGATCCCTTTGTTGAGAGAGCCTTCAGTAAACACATGTTCGTACACACACACACACACACACACACACACTAGTTGTAGTGCAGCATTCATGCCTTGATCCCTTTTAGGGAGCAGACAGACACCTTGAATTCCTTGCTCAGTTTCTGGCACCACACTTCATAGTTGCATAAGCCCAAAATGTTATGTTGTTTTCTGTAAAGCTAAACATCACAGAATGCACAGTGATATGGGTGTACTGTGGACCACCTCTGATATGCATGAGAGGCCTCATATTGGCGTGAACCAAGCAGTTTGGCTGAAATAATTTATTGCAATGTCTTATCCTTGCCCCATTGGGAACTATGAGTTTGAGCATGTCAACTTTCCTATTTAGAAGGAAAAAAAGTGATTTTGAGGGACGTCAAACATGTGCATTTCCCTTTAAAATGTGTTTCTTCTTTCTAACCCTAGATGGCTCTCACCATGTGCACGTATTTGTTCATTTGGGTCATTTAAATTTCCGTCCTCGACTTTAACATTACACTCCTTTTTGGTCAATTTCTCACTGATGAGACGAACAGCAAAATAATGTCCAACAGCAAAATAATCACTATAATTCAGGCTACTTCCTCTACTGGCAAAGAGTAGACAGCAAAACTCATTATTTCGCCAATTGTTTATTGCCTCCTCCCAAACCACCGAAAGTCAACCTTCTCTGAAAAAGGTTAATCAGGATAATCTGACATCGTCGCGCCATAACTACAGCTGGTGAAGGTTCAGGGTGGCTGCCAACTCGACAAGCACTAGTTACTGACACAACGGAGCAACTAACAGTAGTTATGCTTGATTGAAAGTTTCTGACAAAGCTTCATCTACAGCTAATAAAGTACAATTGGCTGACAAACCAACTGTCCAACTCTTAACCAAAGACTATGAAATTGCTAGCAATCTCATTACTCTGATGTCAACTACCGAATCGTCGTTTGTAGGCATACAAGAAACTGGCTGGGGTTATGGGTAAGAGTAACCGAGTTGGACCTCCGCCGAGATCCGTTCGCTCACACTGGGTGCTCGCGCTGCGCTGTCTTGATTGAACACAGACTGACATCGCAATACAACTTAACGCACTTATGTCATTTTCGTACATGTCATTAAGGAATATGTCGGCTCCTTACCTGCCATGAAACCAGTCCTTACAAATGTCGCATTCAATCATAAACCGGCTAACATCATACGACTGCTGGCAGACACAATACAGCGAGGCTGCCGCCATCTTCATAGTGTCCCCAAACAACGCAGGCAGAAAGTTGGGCGGGGACTATGTCCACCACACACTCAAAAAGCCGAATGCGAAACGATAAATTACGGAAACGTTTCAGAAGACAAAAAAATGACCACTCAGTCTAGAACGTCATATGTTTATGACAATCAATCATCTCTCACTATTAAACCCAAATTACGAATGCAACACCATAATGTCGGATATATACACGAGCATGCACTTTATATGTTGTCCTAAACTTTAAGAAATGATTTTGTTTGCTTCATAGTGTAACATGCCAGAGCTATTGGCCCCAGGTGCTCCAAATTGTAAATTAAAGGTAGACTCAGCGATATGACATAGATGCAGGACGTAAACAGCATAATGGGTAAATTTCGGTAACAACTAAGAGCATTTAAACGCGAGGCTCAACTGTTTTGGTCCCCTGGCTACCACCCTTTAACAGGGTGAAGCGAACCCATACACATGTACAGATACTGTGTGTGACTGTGTGAGGGTGCGAAGTATTGTATCTCGCGCATCTGAATGGGCGCGTTCCTATGCCCAGGCGTTGCTGACGCCTGCCAGATCTTACAAAGTCTGGATAGGTATTTTACGTATCAGCTAACCACGTAATATGCTATAGCAACATGTCAGTCGATTACACAGTTTATGATGTGGCACGCAACCATTGGTTGATGCACGCAAAGTCTGAGCAGGGGAACACAACCAATATCTGTGGTGTTGCTTGTAGCAACATCATTTCGCTGAGTATACCTTTAATGGCATTGTAGACCTATTTAGATCTATTCAGTCTTGAGATCACCTCAGCAACGGAACGGTATGGGGGCCATGACAAGATTCACTACATATACAAGAGTATGTGGACACCTATTCAAATGAGTGATTCAGCTATTTCAGCCACACCCATTGCTGACAGGTGTATAAAATCGAGCACACAGCCATGTACTCTCCATAGACAAACATTAGCAGTAGAATGGCCTTACTGAAGAGCTCAGTGACTTAGAACGTGGCACCGTCATAGGATGCCACCTTTCCAACAAGTCAGTTCGTCAAATTTCTGCCCTGCTAGAGCTGCTGCAGTCAACTGTAAGTGTTGTTATTGTGAAGTGGAAACGTCTAGGAGCAACATTGGCTCAGTCACGAAATCGTTGGCCACACAAGCTCACAGAATGGAACCACAGAGTGCTGAAGCGTGTAGCAAGTAAAAAATGTTTTGTCTGCCCTCGGTTGCAACACTCACTATCAAGTTCCAAACTGCCTCTGGAAGCAGTGTCAGCACAAGAACTGTTTGTCGGGAGCTTCATGAAATGGGTTTACATGGCAGAGCAGCCGCACACAAGTCTTAGATCACCATGTGCAATGACAAACATCGGCTGGAGTGGTGTAAAGCTTGCCACCATTGGACTCTAAGTAGTGGAAATGCATTTTCTGGAGTGATGAATCACTCTTCACCATCTGTCAGTCTGACAATACAGTAAAAAAAAATTTTTTTTTTTTTAAATACCTTAAAAAAAAGAACAATAACAAGGCTATATACAGGGGGTACAGATTCAATGTGCGAGTGCACCAGTTAGTCGATATAATTGAGGTAATATGTACATGTAGGTAGAGTTATTAAAGTGACTATGCATAGAGAATAACATCATTTGCCAGTCTGACGGACAAATCTGGGTTTTGAAGGTTCCTTGAGAACACTACCTGGGCAAATGCATAGTGCCAACTGTAAAGTTTGATGGGAAGGAATAATGGTTTGGGGCTGTTTTTCATGGTTTGTTGAGATCGGTGTGGAAGAATTTAACTGGCGTACACAGAGCCCTGACCTCTACCCCATCGAACACCTTTGGGATGAACTGGAACACCGACTGTGAGCCAGGCCTAATCGCCTAACAGCAGTGCCCGACCTCACTAATGCTCTTGTGGCTGAATGGAAGCATATCTTGCAGCAATGTTCCAACATCTAGTGGAAAGTCTTCCCAGAAGAGTGGAGGCTGTTATAGGTGCAAAGGGGAAACAACTCCATATTAATGCCCATGATTTTGGAATGAGATGTTTGACAAGCAAGTGTCCACATACATTTGGTAATGTAGTTTATGTGATGTAATACCAATTTTCAGGGACCGTTTGGCTCAGGAGCACTACTTCTGAACTACTGGCTAAAAAGTATACAAAAGTACCAGAGAATCTCTTTAATCAAATGTTCTGCCAAATGGCAGCCCCACCACTTGATTTGCTGAGGATGGGGCTAGAGAAATGTAATAGAGGGGTTCAGGGGTGCAATGAATGACCATCCATGGCTTTTCACTTTGAAGTTACAATATACAATGTTTTACATTGTTTGTAAAAACAAATCTTATTCTAGGTTATGATGAGGGTAAAATAGGACAGCCCATGGGTTAATTTTTAACATTTAAATAACCATTGAGCAACAGCTAATATATTTGCACATACATATATTTTACCTTTATTTAACTAGGCAAGTCAGTTAAGGACAACTTCCTATCTTCAATGACGGCCTAGGAACAGTGGGTTTAACTGCCTTGTTCAGGGGCAGAACGTCAGACCTTGTCAGTTCGGGTTTCAATTTTGCAACATTTCGGTTACCAGTCAAACCACTAGGCTAACTGCCACCCCAAATTAGGCCACAATATTGCAGATTGCTTTAAAGATTTGTCTATGGCAGGATACAACTAATGTACATATGAAGCAGGTCGTTATATTAGCATTATTTTATTATGTTTTATTTATTTAACCTTTATTTAACTACGCAAGTAATTTAAGAACAAATTCTTACCTTCAATGACACCTAACAAAAGTCCTGCGAGACGGTGTCTGGGTTTAAAAATAAAAATACATGATTAAAAATATAGGACAAAACACACATTACTACAAGCGAGACAACACAAAATTACATATAAGGAGATACCTAAGACAACAACATAGCATGGTAGGAGCACAAAAAACAGGGTACAAACATTATTGGGCACAGACAACAGCACAAGGGGCAAGAAGGTAAAGACAACAATACATCACGCAAAGCATCCACAACTGTCAGTAAAAGTGTCCATGAACTATTCGTAAGTGGATTTGGGCTATATTTATAAACCATTAACGGTATCCCACTATACTGTTCTTCAATTTTGGGTAAAGACCACCACCTAGTGTAATTTTGATGAAACAGTTTAGGCTATAGTAATTATCCGACAGTGACGGGTTTGGGGCGTTGCCTTTATATTACGGGGACCAATCGGAGATCTGGCAGAAACTTTGTAAACAAGTCTTGCACGTTGTGTGAAAAACAATTTATTTTATCATTACAAAAGAGATTTATCGTTGGAAACAACGCAGGACTTGAAGACTTCACTAAGGTAAGACTAAGGGAAAACTAGGGTATATTTTGTCACAAAACATTTTTCTACAAAATATATATCTTTCTACATCAATCATAGGCTGATAGTAATAACGTTAGGCTGTTGATGGATTTAGCTCGAGCGCAAGTACAATTTTTGGCAGACATCCGGTGAGAGTTAACAAATTCCGTGAACAGCATAAATTACACAATTAATGTCCCCCTTTTCACTATTGTAACACAAAAAAACATGTTTTCAGTAGCTTTGGGATACAACATCGGGAGCACAGACTCTCGATGTTGTGTCCCAAAGCTACATTTTCAGCTGTAATTGTTCTTCAATAACAACCAACCACAAAACTGTCGTGATAATCGCCAGCCCATTGTTGCGCAAATCTGTAGTTCTCCCGCTGCTGGAGCAAAGAGGCTCCGCAAGATTCTGCATCTCGCTGCTTTGTTACGACTGTCAAATGTGTGGCTGTAGGTGTCCGCTACAGCTGTGGCTCACACAAGTCCATTGCTGCTCATCAGCCACGGCGTTTTTTGTAACAATATAAAAGTTACTTTACCATTAATCCTATGCAGCGTTAAATGCTTTTCGAAATTGAGAAAGGTTGTGGGTTTGTTCCAGATGTGTTCAGATTGTGTGAACGAGCCTGCATAGTCCAAATGATGCGCGTGACAATAGAGCTGGTGTAATGCTCCTGAACAAGGCAGTTAACCTACTGCCCGTCATTGTAAATAACAATTTGTTCTTAACTTACTTTCTTAAATAAATAAAAAAGATGGACTTGAACATCTGAGTCTTACTTGAATGAAGTCTTACTTGAATGGAGTCTTGCTTGAATGGAGACTGACTGGACTAATGACTTAGGCTACTTGGATGTGTCTATTTCCCTAATATATTTCTTGATGGAATTAATAGTTAACAAATGGAAGGAAGGAAAAATAGGGAGGCTATTAGTAGTGCTTCGGTTTTGGTTCGATTATTAAAAAATAATCATGATTTTCAATTATTGTTTTCAACATTAAATGCACTATGTTGAATGTTGTAATGACAGAATAAAACAATTAATAAAAGGCCCATTATGGTAGTGACTGCCCATGACAGCTTATCATTTATCAACTATCAGTTATTCATATTACTTTAAGAAAATATTTCAGTTGATATGTATATTATTTGTTTTATTTGATTACTTTATTATGCTGTCTGACAAAATCACTATTTTAGTAGTTTTTCAAAGTAAATAAGGCATACTTTTATGACTGCTGAATACCAGCTATCACTCAGTTAGATCATGTATTTTCAGGTAGAGATACCTAGCGAAGAAACTGCTATATGTATGTATCCCCTCCTGATCAAGCATTCTTCTCTCTTACATAGCAGGCTTAAAAGAAACACAGACCGGACAAGTTACCATGCAATAGATTATGGTAATTGTAGTTAATTACCAAGTTTTCTGCGCAAACTATGTAGAACATTTGCAAGTTAGAAACCTCAACTGACAAGTTGAATCAGGCGTGCTAGATGTGGAATAGTCAAAACACATGGAACAGCTGGGGGTCCCAGAGGAGAGATTTGTACAACAATTCCACAGTTCAAAGATGTAAAATACCAAAGGAAAACTTGGTGTGATTTTCTACTTCAAGTTATTAGTTCAGAACAGAAAAGCTCTAGTAGGTAATTTTTCTTCCTGTCGTTACTCTGCTACAGACACCAGTGGGGAGGTGGGAAGATGTAGAAGCCATCTTAGGTCTGGGGCTAGAACAAAGGATGTGGGCACCGCCTTCATTGTACAACATGACGTCTGTAGGCACTGTACATATTCGGTACGCCACCTCTAGTGAAGGACGGGGGATTCGGGGGGAGGGTTAAAGCTTCCTGTCAGAAGGGCTCAGGATTGGAACACTTTGTCTTCTGGCAGGAAGGGAGAGGTTTGTGTGTAGGCCTAGTTATTTATAGTTATATAGTAGTGTCTACCTTGCAGGATACTTATTTTTACTATTTTCTACACTGTAGAATAATAGTGAACAAATAAAAACTATGAAATAACAATATGGAATCCTGTAGTAACCAAAAAAGTGTTAAACAAATCAAAATATATTTTATATTTGAGATTCTTCAAAGTAGCCACCCTTTGCCATGATGACAGCTTTGCACACTATTGGCAATCTCTCAACCAGCTTCATGAGGAATGCTTTTCCAAAAGTCCTGAAGGAGTTCGCACATACAGTTGAAGTCGGAAGTTTATATGCACTTAGATTGGAGTCATTAAAACTAGTTTTTCAACCACTCCACAAATGTCTTGTTAACAAACTATAGTTTTGGCAAGTCAGTTAGGATATCTACCTTGTGCATGACACAAGTGATTTTTCCAACAGTTGTTTACAGGCAATTGTTTCAAATATAATTCACTCTATTACAATTCCAGTGGGTCAGAAGTTTACATACACTAAGTTGACTGTGCCTTTAAACAGCTTGGAAGATTCCAGAAAATTATGTCATGGCTTTTGAAGCTTCTGATAGGCTAATTGACATCATTTGAGTCAATTGGAGGTGTACCTGTGGATGTATTTCAAGGCCTACCTTCATAATCAGTGCCTCTTTGCTTGACATCATGGGAAAATCTAAAGAAATCAGCCAGGACTTCATAAAAATAACAGTAGACCTCCACAAGTCTGGCTCATCCTTGGGAACAATTTCCAAACACCTGAAGGTACCACGTTCATCTGTACAAAGAATAGTACGCAAGCATAAACACCATGGGACCACGCAGCTGTCATACCGCTCAGGAAGGAGACGCGTTCTGTCTCCTAGAGATAAACGTACTTTGGTGTGAAAAGTGCAAATCAATCCCAGAACAACAGCAAAGGGCCTTGTGAAGATGCTGGAGGAAGCCACTGTTCCAAAACCGACATAAAAAAGCCAGACTACGGTTTGCAACTGCACATGGGGACAAAGATTGTACTTTTTGGATAAATTTTCCTCTGATGAAACAAATGATGAAACAAAAATAGAACTGTTTGGCTATAATGACCATCGTTATGTTTGGATGAAAAAGGGGGAGGCTTGCAAGCCGAAGAACCCCATCCCAACCGTGAAGCATGGGGTGGCAGCATCATGTTGTGTGGGTACTTTGCTGCAGGAGGGACTGGTGCACGTCACAAAATAGATGACATCATGAGGATGGGAAATTATGTGAATATATTGAAGCAACATCTCAAGACATCAGTCAGGAAGCTAAAGATTGGTCGCAAATGGGTCTTCCAAATGGACAATGACCCCAAGCGTACTTCCAAAGTTGTGGCAAAATTGCTTACGAACAACACAGTCAAGGTATTGGAGCGGGCATCACAAAGCCCTGACCTCAATCCCATAGAACATTTGTGGGCAGAACTGAGAAAGTGTGTGCGAGCAAGGAGGCCTACAAACCTGACTCTGTTACACCAGCTCTGTCAGGAGGAATGGGACAAAATTCACCCAACTTATTGTGGGAAGCTTGTGGAAGGCTACCCGAAACGTTTGACCCAAGTTAAACAATTTAAAGGCAATGCTACCAAATACTAATTGAGTGTATTTAAACTTCTGATCCACTGGGAATGTGATAAAATAAATAAAAGCTGAAATAAATAATTCTCTCTACTATTATTCTGACATTTCACATCCTAAAAATAAATTGGTGATCCTAACTGATTTAAGACAGGGAATTTTTACTAGGATTAAATGTCAGGAATTGTGAAAAACTGAGTTTAAATATACTTGGCTAAGGTGAACTTCCGACTTCAACTGTATATCTGAGTACTTGTTGGCTGCTTTTCCTTCACTCTGCAGTCCAACTCATCCCAAACCATCTCAATTTGGTTAAGGTCGGGTGATTGTGGAGGCCAAGTCATCTGATCGACTACATCACTATGCTTCTTGGTCAATTATCCCTGAAACAGCCTGGAGGTGTGTTGGGTCATTGTCCTGTTGAAAAACAGATGATCGTCTCACTAAGCGCAAACCAGATGAGATGGCGTGTCGCTGCAGAATGCTGTGGTAGCCATTGGTTAAGTGTGCCTTGAATTCTAAATAAATCACTGACAGTGTCACCAGCAAAGCACCATCACGCCGCCTCCTCCATGCTTCACGGTAGGAACCTCACATGCAGAGATAATCCGTTCACCTTCTCAACATCTCACAAAGACACGGCGGTTGGAACTAAAAACTCAAATTTGGACCCATCAGACCAAAGGACAGATCTAAAGTCCATTGTTCATGTTTCTTGGCCCAAGCAAGTCTCTTCTTATTATTGGTGTCCTTAAGTAATGGTTTCTTTGCAGCAATTCAACCATGAAGGCCTGATTCACGCAGTCTCCTCTGAACAGTTAATGTTGTTATGTGTCTGTTTCTTTAACTCTGTGAAGCATTTATTTGGGCTGCGTTTCTGAGGCTGGTAACTCTAACGAAGTTATCCCCTGCAGCAGAGGTAACTCTGGGTCTTCCATTCCTGTGGTGGTCCTCATGAGAGCCAGTTTCATCATAGCGCTTGACGGTTTTGTGACTGCACTTGAAGAAACATTCATAGTTTTTCAAATGTTCCGCATTGACTGACCATGTCTGAAAATAATGATGGACTGTCATTTCTCTTTACTTATTTGAGCTGTGGACTTGGTATTTTACCATAATATGGACTTGGTATTTTACCAAATAGGACTATCTTCTATATATCACCCCTACCCTGTCATAATAGAACTGATTGGCTCAAACACATTAAGAAGGAAAGAAATTCTACAAATTAACTTTTAACAAGGCACACCTGTTAATTGAAATATATTCCAGGTGACATGAAGCTGGTTGAGAGAATGCTAAGAGTGTGCAAAGCTGTCATCAAGGCAAAGGGTGGCTACTTGTAAGAATCTCTAATATAAAATATATTTGAATTTGTTTAACACTTTTTTGGTAACTACGTGATTCCATATGTATGATTTCATAGTTTTGACTAAATACCCTTGAATAAGTAGGTGTGTCCAAACTTTTGACTGGTACTTTTGGAAGTTTACATACGCCTTAGCCAAATATATTTCAACTCAGTTTTTCACAATTCCTGACATTTAATCCTAGTAAAAAGTCCCTGTCTTAGGTCAGTTAGGATCACCACTTTATTTTTAGAATGTGAAATGTCAGAATAATAGTAGAGAGAATGATTTGTTTCAGCTTTTATTTCTTTCATCACATTCCCAGTGGATCAGAAGTTTACATACACTCAATTAGTATTTGGTAGCATTGCCTTTAAATTGTTTAACTTGGGTCAAACGTTTCAGGTAGCCTTCCACAAGCTTCCCACAATAAGTTGGGTGAATTTTCACCCATTCCTCCTGACAGAGCTGGTGTCACTAAGTCAGGTTTGTAGGCCTCCTTGCTCGCACACGCTTTTTCAGTTCTGCCCACAAATTTTCTATGGGATTGAGGTCAGGGCTTTGTGATGGCCACTCCAATACCTTGACTTTGTTGTCCTTTAGCTATTTTGCCACAACTTTGGACATTGTTCTTCTGGAAGACCCAATTGTGATCAAGCTTTAACTTCCCGACTGATGTCTTGATGTTGCTTCATTATATCCACATAATTTTCCTCCCTCATGATGCCGTCTATTTTATGAAGTGCACCAGTCCCTTCTGCAGCAAAACACCCCCACAACATGATGCTGCCACACCCGTGCTTCACGGTTGGGATGGTGTTCTTCGGCTTGCAAGCCTCCCCCTTTTTCCTCCAAACATACTGATGGTCATTATGGCCCAACAGTTCTATTTTTGTATCATCAGACCAGAGGACAGTTCTCCAAAAAGTACAATCTTTGTCCCCATGTGCAGTTGCAAACCGTAGTCTTCTTCCTTGCTGAGCGGCCTTTCAGGTTATGTCGATATAGGACTCGTTTCACTGTGGATATAGATACTTTTGTACCCGTTTCCTCCAGCATCTTCACAAGGTCCTTTGCTGTTGTTCTGGGGTTGATTTGCACTTTTCACACCAAAGAACGTTCATCTCTAGGAGACAGAACGCGTCTCCTTCCTGAGCGGTATGCCGGCTGCGTGTTGCCATGGTGTTTATACTTGCATACTATTGTTTGTACAGTTGAATGTGGTACCTTCTGGTATTTGGAAATTGCTCCCAAGGATGAGCCAGACTTGTGGAGGTCTACAATGTTTTTTCTGAGGTCTTGGCTGATTTCTTTTGATTTTCCCATGATGTCAAGCAATGAGGCACTGAGTTTGAATGTAGTCCTTGAAAAACATCAACAAGTACACCTCCAATTGACTCAAATGATGTCAATTAGCCTATCCAAAGCTTCTAAAGCCATGACATCATTTTCTGGAATTTTCCAAGCTGTTTAAAGGCACAGTCAAATTAGTGTATGTAAACTTCTGACCCACTGGAATTGTGATACAGTGAAATAATCTGTCTGTAAACAATTGTTGGAAAAATTACTTGTGTCATGCACAAAGTAGATGTCCTAACCGTCTTGCCAAAACTATAGTTTGTTAACAAGAAATTTGTAAAATTGTTGAAAAACAAGTTTTAATGACTCCAACCTAAGTGTTTGTAAACTTCCGACTTCAACTATATATTAGAGCCAGAATACAGTGATACGGTGTGTCTGAGATTCTAGTATATACAGTACATGATATCAAATTTGAATGGACGCGAACACATATTTTGCAGATGTATTCGAAGATGCAGTAATATACTTATGTTTCTAGCAGTGCGGTATTCTGAGGACCAGCGGGGGCTGGGGACATGACGTGTCCCTGCCTGGCCCTTTTCACAACTGTCTTGGTGTGTTTGGACAATAATAGTTTGTTGATAATGTGGACACCAAGGAACTTGAAGCTCTCAACCTGCTCCACTACAGCCCCGTCGATGAGAATACACTAACAATACAAAACAATACCCACAAATCCCCAAAATAATAAAAAATAATCTGAACAAGCAATGTCAGTCTGGAATATATATACACTACTGTTCAAAAGTTTGAGGTCACTTAGAAATGTCCTTGTTTTTGAAAGAAAAGCACATTTTATTTCTCCATAAAAATAACTTCAAATTGATCAGAAATACAGTGTAGACATTGTTAATGTTGTAAATGACTACTGTAGCTGGAAACTGCATATTTTCTATGGAATATCTACATAGGCGTACAGAGGCCCATTATCAGCAACCATCACTCCTGTGTTCCAATGGCACGTTGTGTTAGCTAATCCAAGTTTATCATTTTAAAAGGCTAATTGATCATTAGAAAACCCTTTTGCAATTATGTTAGCACAGCTGAAAACTGTTGTCTTGACTAAAGAAGCAATAAAACTGGTCTTCTTTAGACTAGTTGAGTATCTGGAGCATCAGCATTTGTTGGTTCGATTACCGGCTCAAAATGGCCAGAAACAAATAACCTTCTTCTGAAATTCGTCAGTCTATTCTTGTTCTGAGAAATGAAGGCTATTGCCAAGAAACTGAAGATCTCATACAACGCTATGTGGAGAATATATTTTTCTATTTTACAATCACCAAAATAATTTCCCTTAGAATGCCTTTGTTATACTTGTTCAGCAGCTCGAACCCAAAAATGATCATTCACAGGAATATTTTTTCTTTGTGTGAAATCACAACTTTGCAGTGTGATGCAGACAGAAATGGCATTATCTGGAATCTTTTTTTTTAAATTTTCAAGAAGGAAATGACACATTTTTTTCACTTTCATAAGTCAATGTTGGGCAATTCCATGGTAACAGAATGATGCTGAGACTCAGATTTTCCATTTAAAATGTTTGTCAAACAAAAACCAATGATTGCAAAACCAAAGACTACTTTTAACAATTTAAAACTTTTCAAAAACAAATTTACTTGAAGAACAGTGGAGATTCAAAGTTTGGTAACAGAGTGACGGTTTGTCCTGCCATTCTGTTACCAAACTTTGCATCTACACAGTTCTTCAAGTAAATGTGTATACATTTTGAAGTGAATAATCTGAGTCTCATCTGTTATTGTGTAATTGCCCTTCAGATATCAAACCGCTTTAGTAGAAACAGATTGACGTCACCATTTCCTGTCGTATCTCAAATCCCAACAAAGAGATATCACCGCAGTGACACAGAAATAAGTATACAAACATTAAAGGGTCTTTTAAATTTTTTTCTTTTAATTTTTATACGTTGTACTTGTGACAGCTTCAAGTTATAATTTGTAACATAAAGCCTATGGTAAAATACTAATATTTTCATTTGTTCAGAGCAATACGCCAGAAAGCTTTTTGACAGGGTACAGTAGGTTGTGAAGTGATCAGTAAATGTTTTTTTGTGTGTGTGTGGCAGTCATCGCAGCTGCTTTAAGGAGTGGCTCATTGTTTTTTTTTCTCTTTCTTGTAAATGCTACTGATGCGTTTGTGGTAGTGCTGAGAATTCCCCTATATATATTTGCAAACCTTTCTAAACCTGTTTTTGCTTTGTCATTATGGGGTATTGTGCGTAGATGAGGGGAAAAAATAATTTAATCCAATCTGATTCACGCAGTGTACTCTGAACAGATGTTGAGATGTGTCTACTTGAACTCTGAAGCATTTATTTGGGCTGCAATTTCTGAGGCTGGTAACTCTATTGAACTTATCCTCTGCAGTAGTGGTAACTCTGGGTCTTCCTTTCCTGTGGCGGTCCAAATAAGAAAAACCTTGGTGTAGGTGTGTCCAAACTTGACCGGTACTGTGTGTATGTGTGTGTGTGTGTGTGTGTGCACGCACAAGTGTGCCTGTGCATATTGCTGCAGCTCCATCCAGGCTGTACGTGTGCTGTAGGTGGCTGGGGAACAGATGCTCCTTGGTCTGAATGTGTTTCTTGTGCTCGGCGGTGTGGAGGTGACTGGGTATCAGGACACACTCCTCCTGCTGCTCGCTACATAGCGCAGACATTTTCCATTCTGTCAGAGCGAGCACACTGGCTTCTTCCAAACTCAGCGCCACTTCATTAAATGACTTCAGATGTTGAGATGTGTCTACTTGAACTCAGAAGCATTTATTTGGGCTGCAATTTCTGAGGCTGGTAACTCTATTGAACTTATCCTCTGCAGTAGTGGTACATCTGGGTCTTCCTTTCCTGTGGCGGTCCATAAGAAAAACACTGGAGTAGGTGTGTCCAAACTTGACCGTGTGTGTGTGTGTGTGTGTGTGTGTGTGTGTGTGTGTGTGTGTGTGTGTATATATATATACAGTGCCTTGCGAAAGTATTCGGCCCCCTTGAACTTTGCGACCTTTTGCCATATTTCAGGCTTCAAACATAAAGATATACAACTGTATTTTTTTGTGAAGAATCAACAACAAGTGGGACACAATCATGAAGTGGAACGACATTTATTGGATATTTCAAACTTTTTTAACAAATCAAAAACTGAAAAATTGGGCGTGCAAAATTATTCAGCCCCCATCCATGTTCATCTGTACAAAGAATAGTACGCAAGTATAAACACAATGGGACCACGCAGCCGTCATACGGCACTTCCGGCGCCGACAGAGATGGCCGCCTTGCTTCGCGTTCCTAGGAAACTATGCAGTTTTTAGTTTTTTTACATGTTATTTCTTACATTGGTACCCCAGGTCATCTTAGGTTTCATTACATACAGTCGAGAAGAACTACTGAACATAAGAGCAGCGTCAACTCACCATCAGTACGACCAAGAATATGACTTTCGCGAAGCGGATCCTGTGTTCTGCCTTTCACCCAGGACAATGGAATGGATCCCAGCCGGCGACCCAAAAAAACGACTTCGTAAAAGGGGGAAACGAAGCGGTCTTCTGGTCAGACTCCGGAGACGGGCACATCGTGCATCACTCCCTACCATTCTTCTCTCCAATGTCCAGTCTCTTGACAACAAGGTTGATGAAATCCGAGCAAGGGTAGCATTCCAGAGGGACATCAGAGACTGTAACGTTCTTTGCTTCACGGAAACATGGCTCACTGGAGAGACGTTATCGGAGTCGGTGCAGCCAGCTGGTTTCTCCACACATCGCGCCGACAGAAACAAACATCTTTCTGGTAAGAAGAGGGGCGGGGGCGTATGCTTCATCGTTAACGTGACGTGGTGTGGCCACAACAACATACAGGAACTCAAGTCCTTCTGTTCACCTGATTTAGAATTCCTCACAATCAAATGTCGACCGCATTATCTACCAAGGGAATTCTCTTCGATTATAATCACAGCCGTGTATATTCCCCCCCCCCAGGCAGACACATCGATGGCTCTGAATGAACTTTGTTTGACTCTTTGCAAACTGGAATCCATGTATCCGGAGGCTGCATTCATTGTAGCTGGGGATTTTAACAAGGCTAATCTGAAAACAAGACTCCCTAAATTGTATCAGCATATCGATTGCGCAACCAGGGCTGGAAAAACCTTGGATCATTGCTATTCTAACTTCCGCGACGCATATAAGGCCCTGCCCCGCTCTCCTTTCGGAAAAGCTGACCACGACTCCATTTTGTTGATCCCTGCCTACAGACAGAAACTAAAACAAGAAGCTCCCGCGCTGAGGTCTGTTCAACGCTGGTCCGACCAATCTGATTCCACACTCCAAGACTGCTTCCATCACGTGGACTGGGATATGTTTCGTATTGTGTCAGACAACAACATTGACGAATACGCTGATTCGGTGAGCGAGTTCATTAGAACGTGCGTTGAAGATGTCGTTCCCATAGCAACGATTAAAACATTCCCAAACCAGAAACCGTGGATGGATGGCAGCATTCGCGTGAAACTGAAAGCGTGAACCACTGCTTTTAATCAGGGCAAGGTGACTGGAAACATGACCAAATACAAACAGTGTAACTATTCCCTCCGCAAGGCAATCAAACAAGCTAAGCGTCAGTATAGAGACAAAGTAGAATCTCAATTCAACGGCTCAGACACAAGAGGTATGTGGCAGGGTCTACAGTCAATCACGGATTACAAAAAGAAAACCAGCCCCGTCACGGACCAGGATGTCTTGCTCCCAGGCAGACTAAATAACTTTTTTGCCCGCTTTGAGGACAATACAGTGCCACGGACACGGCCCGCAACTAAAACATGCGGACTCTCCTTCACTGCAGCCGACGTGAGGAAAACATTTAAACGTGTCAACCCTCGCAAGGCTGCAGGCCCAGACGGCATCCGCAGCCGCGCCCTCAGAGCATGTGCAGACCAGCTGGCTGGTGTGTTTACGGACATATTCAGTCAATCCCTATCCCAGTCTGTTGTTCCCACATGCTTCAAGAGGGCCACCATTGTTCCTGTTCCCAAGAAAGCTAAGGTAACTGAGCTAAACGACTACCGCCCCGTAGCACTCACTTCCGTCATCATGAAGTGCTTTGAGAGACTAGTCAAGGACCATATCACCTCCACCCTACCTGACACGCTAGACCCACTCCAATTTGCTTACCGCCCAAATAGGTCCACAGATGATGCAATCTCAACCACACTGCACACTGCCCTAACCCATCTGGACAAGAGGAATACCTATGTGAGAATGCTGTTCATCGACTACAGCTCGGCATTTAACACCATAGTGCCCTCCAAGCTCGTCATCAAGCACGAGACCCTGGGTCTCGACCCCGCCCTGTGCAACTGGGTACTGGACTTCCTGACGGGCCGCCCCCAGGTGGTGAGGGTAGGCAACAACATCTCCACCCCGCTGATCCTCAACACTGGGGCCCCACAAGGGTGCGTTCTGAGCCCTCTCCTGTACTCCCTGTTCACCCACAACTGCGTGGCCACGCACGCCTCCAACTCAATCATCAAGTTTGCGGACGACACAACAGTGGTAGGCTTGATTACCAACAACGACGAGACGGCCTACAGGGAGGAGGTGAGGGCCCTCGGAGTGTGGTGTCAGGAAAATAACCTCACACTCAACGTCAACAAAACTAAGGAGATGATTGTGGACTTCAGGAAACAGCAGAGGGAACACCCCCCTATCCACATCGATGGAACAGTAGTGGAGAGGGTAGTAAGTTTTAAGTTCCTCGGCGTACACATCACAGACAAACTGAATTGGTCCACCCACACAGACAGCATCGTGAAGAAGGCGCAGCAGGGCTGTATCACCGCCTGGTACGGCAACTGCTCCGCCCACAACCGTAAGGCTCTCCAGAGGGTAGTGAGGTCTCCAGGACACCTACACCACCCGATGTCACAGGAAGGCCATAAAGATCATCAAGGACAACAATCACCCGAGCCACTGCCTGTTCACCCCGCTATCATCCAGAAGGCGAGGTCAGTACAGGTGCATCAAAGCTGGGACCGAGAGACTGAAAAACAGCTTATATCTCAAGGCCATCAGACTGTTAAACAGCCACTGGAGTAGGCTGTTTAACATTGAGTGACTGCTGCCAACACACTGACTCAACTCCAGCCACTTTAATAATGGGAATTGATGGGAAATGATGTAAAATATATCACTAGCCACTTTAAACAATGCTACCTAATATGTTTACATACCCTACATTATTCATCTCATATGTATACGTATATACTGTACTCTATCATCTACTGCATCTTTATGTAATAAATGTATCACTAGCCACTTTAACTATGCCACTTTGTTTACATACTCATCTCATATGTATATACTGCACTCAATACCATCTATTGTATCTTGCCTATGCCGCTCTGTACCATCACTCATTCATATATCTTTATGTATATATTCTTTATCCCCTTACACTTGTGTCTATAAGGTAGTCGTTTTGGAATTGTTAGCTAGATTACTTGTTGGTTATTACTGCATTGTAGGAACTAGAAGCACAAGCATTTCGCTACACTCGCATTAACATCTGCTAACCATGTGTATGTGACAAATAACATTTTATTTTATTTGAAGGAGACGCAGTCTGTCTTCTAGAGATGAACGTTCTTTGGTGTGAAAAGTGCAAATCAATCCCAGAACAACAGCAAAGGACCTTGTGAAGATGCTGGAGGAAACCGGTACAAACGTATCTATATCCACAGTGAAATGTGTCCTATATCGACATAACCTGAAAGGCCGCTCAGCAAGGAAGAAGCCACTGCTCCAAAACCGCCATAAGAAAGCCAGACTACGGTTTGCAACTGCACATGGGGACAAAGATCGTACTTTTTGGAGAACTGTACTCTGGTCTGATGAAACAAAAATAGAACTGTTTGGCCATAACCAGTATGTTTGGAGGAAAAAGGGGGAGGTTTGCAAGCCGAAGAACACCATCCCAACCATGAAGCTCGGGGGTGGCAGCATCATGTTGTGGGGGTGTTTTGCTGCAGGAGGGACTGGTGCACTTCACAAAATAGAGGGCATCATGAGGGAGGACAATTATGTGGATACATTCAAACAACATCTCAAGACATCAGCCAGGAAGTTAATGCTTGATTGCAAATGGGTCTTCCAAATGGACAATGACCCCGATCATACTTACAAAGTTGTAGAAAAATAGCTTAACGACAACAAAGTCAAGGTATTGGAGTGGCCATCACAAAGCCCTGACCTCAATCCCATAGCAAATTTGTGGGCAGAACTGAAAAAGCGTGTGTGAGCAAGGGGGCTTACAAACCTGACTCAGTTATACCTGCTCTGTCAGGAGGAATGGGCCAAAATTCACCCAATTTATTGTGGGAAGCTTGTGGAAGGCTACCCGAAACATTTGACTGAAAATTTGTATTTGATGCTACCAAATACTAATTGAGTGTATGTAAACTTCTGACCCACTGGGAATGTGATGGAAGTAATACAAGCTGAAATAAATCATTCTCTCTACTATTATTCTGACATTTCACATTCTAAAAATAAAGTCGTGATCCTTACTGACCTAAGACAGGGTATATTTACTTGGATTAAATGTCAGGAATTGTGAAAAACTGAGTTTAAATGTATTTGGCTAAGGTGTATGTAAACTTCCAACTTCAACTGTATGTATGTATGTACAGTGGGGCAAAAAAGTATTTAGTCAGCCACCAATTGTGCAAGTTCTCCCACTTAAAAAGATGAGAGAGGCCTGTCATTTTCATCATAGGCACACTTCAACTATGACAGACAAAATGAGAAAAAAAATCCAGAAAATCACATTGTAGGATTTTTTATGAATTTATTTGCAAATTATGGTGGAAAATAAGTATTTGGTCACCTACAAACAAGCAAGATTTCTGGCTCTCACAGACCTATAACTTCTTCTTTAAGAGGCTCCTCTGTCCTCCACTCGTTACCTGTATTAATGGCACCTGTTTGAACTTGTTATCAGTATAAAAGACACCTGTCCACAACCTCAAACAGTCACACTCCAAACTCCACTATGGCCAAGACCAGAGAGCTGTCAAAGGACACCAGAAACAAAATTGTAGACCTGCACCAGGCTGGGAAGACTGAATCTGCAATAGGTAAGCAGCTTGGTTTGAAGAAATCAACTGTGGGAGCAATTGTTAGGAAATGGAAGACATACAAGACTACTGATAATCTCCCTCGATCTGGGGCTCCACGCAAGATCTCACCCCGTGGGGTCAAAATGATCACAAGAACGGTGAGCAAAAATCCCAGAACCACACGGGGGGACCTAGTGAATGACCTGCAGAGAGCTGGGACCAAAGTAACAAAGCCTACCATCAGTAACACACTACGCCGCCAGGGACTCAAATCCTGCAGTGCCAGACGTGTCCCCCTGCTTAAGCCAGTACATGTCCAGGCCCGTCTGAAGTTTGCTAGAGAGCATTTGGATGATCCAAAAGAAGATTGGGAGAATGTCATATGGTCAGTAAAAACTCAACTCGTCGTGTTTGGAGGACAAAGCATGCTGAGTTGCATCCAAAGAACACCATACCTACTGTGAAGCATGGGGGTGGAAACATCATGCTTTGGGGCTGTTTTTCTGCAAAGGGACCAGGACGACTGATCCATGTAAAGGAAAGAATGAATGGGGCCATGTATCGTGAGATTTTGAGTGAAAACCTCCTTCCATCAGCAAGTGCATTGAAGATGAAACGTGGCTGGGTCTTTCAGCATGACAATGATCCCAAACACACCGCCCGGGCAACGAAGGAGTGGCTTCGTAAGAAGCATTTGAAAGTCCGTGTTGCCCAGCAACAGCCCCAAAACATCACTGCTCTAGAGGAGATCTGCATGGAAGAATGGGCCAAAATACCAGCAACAGTGTGTGAAAACCTTGTGAAGACTTACAGAAAACGTTTGACCTCTGTCATTGCCAACAAAGGGTATATAACAAAGTATTGAGTTAAACTTTTGTTATTGACCAAATACTTATTTTCCACCATAATTTGCAAATAAATTCATAAAAAGTCCTACAATGTGATTTTCTGGATTTTTTTTTGTTCTTCTCATTTTGTCTGTCATAGTTGAAGTGTGCCTATGATGAAAATTATAGGCCTCTCTCATCTTTTTAAGTGGGAGAACTTCCACAACTGGTGGCTGACTAAATACTTTTTTGCCCGTCTTTATGTGGTGTAAGCCCAGCCAATTCCCCTAACCTCTATTGTCATGTCATTTTTCAGATGGTTGTGGTTTACTCAGAGATAGTCTTGGGTGATTCTATCAAAACTCAGAACCATCCTGTGCTGATTTTTTTGTAATCTTGTAACAGTAGTCTTGTTTATTTTGTTTCCTTAGCTGATATTTTGACCAATGCCTTCAACTGTCTATTTAGTATTTCTCTTGTGTGTTGAAGCAGTGCTAAAACATAGCCCAGATGGGATTTAATTCAAGATTAATTATTAATGGGACTTGCGAAGCAAACGTCATACGTCCCATTTTAAATAGTATTATTATTATTTGTAACGCTACTCCTCCAACATTTAAGCTAGAAAAGTCATAAATGGTCTGGAATAATGTGCTCGAATACAAATTTTTCATATCTTTTTTACTTTTTAAAATATTAAACTTTGTCATTTTTTAAATCCATCTTCATTCACTTTCATGGCATTTCCTCAAGATTATAAATGCCCCATTGTGATAGCATCACTTCCGACATTCCATTCACTGCAAATGCAACAATGTAACTTTTGACACAAATCAGCTTCTCTGCTATTCAAATCTTTAATTTGAACAAAAATATCTCATTCTGATACAAAATTACAGCTGTTTTTATAACTGCAACAACATTTTCTGTAACTTTATTTATAAACAATGGACATTTGTACCACTTCCCCAGCAAGTTAGACAGAACCTTAGAGCATTTGAAACCTTCCTCTATTTCTCTGCTTTTCAATTAAAAAATTGGAACAGATATCTTCTACCAATAAAAGTTTACAGCTGTTTCTCAGAATTTAGATTGACAAAAAGATAGCTAAGTGTCTCATCATTGAGCAGCCCAAATGGAGCCGTTGCTATGGATACTCACAGATGACAAGGTACAAATCTGTTGTTCTGCCCCTGAACAAGGCAGTTAACGCACTGTTCCTAGGCCGTCATTGAAAATAAGAATTTGTTATTAACTGTCTTGCCTAGTTAAATAAAGGTAGAATATTGTATATATTTTTTTAATGCAGAGGAGCACATGCGGCAGTGTAGTCAACAATGATGATGAGGATTAAGAGTGACCACAACTACTGACCAAAACCACACAACTACTGACCACAACCACAAAACTACTGACCACAACCACTGACCACAACCACATAACTCAACATAACTACTGAACTACACAATTGCTGAACCACACAACTAATGACCACAACTTCTGACCACAACTACTGAACTAGACAACTAATGACCACAACTACTGACCTCAACTACAAAACTACTGACCACTACTACTAACCACAATCACACAACTACTGATCACAGTTACTGAACCACAAACCTTCTGACCACAACCACACAACTACTGACAAAAACTAATGCCCACAACCACAAAACTACTTGCCACAGGACGACGACACCGATCCCGTAGAGGTTAATTGCTTAATTAACTTAGAACCACACCTGTGTGGAAGCACCTGCTTTCAATACACTTTGTATCCCTCATTTACTCAAGTGTTTCCATTATTTTGGCAGTTACATGTATATCTTTATGTAAGGTAATTAATGGTGGTTAATGTCCATGTGAAAGTGATTATTATTGGTAATGCATTTTACACAGCAGACAGTGTCATTGTATGTTTGCACTTTCCTCAGCTGTTTGTTAACCTTCTTGAAAGGATAGGACATCACTTAAACTGTATTCAGTTCTCTTTCAAACATGCATACTCATTACCACTGGGTGGCAGCAAAGTTCTACCAATACACAACATAATGCAGTCTAAATAAATTGATGGCTGTGAAAAGATATGAACCTCAAGCATGTTTACTTAACACTGAGTAAAGTATCATCTCTTTATCTATTACCAACCACACTATGTAATTTCACCCCTTTGCAACTTTATCAACGATTATTGGGGACTTTGATAGGCACTGATGCAACAATTTATGTGACTTTAATATCAATTCTACCCTCTTTCTACATTGTGTTTTCAAATTCTGAAGAAGTGTGGCGTGCACCATTTGACCCTTATTAAGTAATGATTGTGAGTCAGTCATTTGCCACTGCTTCATTATTTTCTCCCATGCGACATATTCAAATAATTTGCGAAAACTATACTGTGAGAAGAACTGTGCTCTTGTTGTTGTGTTATTCTTCATTATTTTCTCTTAATCCTTCTGTGCGACTCCAGGTAGGGAGTTTGGTTAGTTCTCTGCCCGCTTGTCTTCCTGGCCGAAACAACCCCAGAGTGTGGAGCTCAGGTCTGTAGCTCGGTGATGTACACATTCCCTGTGAAAAAAAATCCCAGCAAAATACTGCATGGCTCAGGGCTTGAAATTAGTCCACAATGTCTACATAAACAGACGCTGTAGCTGGCTGGAGCTCGTCTGGGCTGAACCAGCTCATTGAAAGGGCTTCTCCGCCAGCCTGGAAAAAGAGGGCAAGGAACTCTGATTATTGCTCCTCCATAATCCCACACCCTGGTCCTCTGTGTGCGTGTCTCCCTCTCTCTCTCTCTGTGTGTGTGTGCTCTCTGTTAACCCTCACTGAGATACCCCTCACCTTCCTGCATTGAGGGGACCAGAAACCTTCCTGTGGATAAGTTGCCTTGCCTTTTTGCCTTGACACAGGAAGATGAATAGCATAATTAGTGAAGGAATTTGGGCCCAACCTAGGTTAATTAGAACAAATAAATTGACTCGATTGGGGAAAGGTCACGGCACAGGACAGCTGTCACATGGAGCCTTCAAAAACTCACACAACATGACGGCTGCTAGAGGGGAAATGAACACCTCTCTCTGTCCAACATTTTTGTGTCTCTCTTGTTTTTCTCTCTTCACCCCTTCTCTCAACACTTGGGCTGTGACGCTGAGCTGTGTAGTGCATTAGGAGAGGCTGCATCTCTTCTTAACGCCAATGTTTCCATTCTGGTGTGTGTGTGTGTGTGTGTGTGTGTGTGTGTGTGTGTGTGTGTGTGTGTGTGTGTTTATGTTCAGAGAGTGCCTGCTCAGTGTGAGATGCCAGGTAGCGGGGGGAGGAGGAGGGGTGTGGGAACCACAGGGCAGACTGGGAACCTGTGGAAAGTGATGGATTCCTGACCCAGGAGAGCTCTATCTCTCACTGCTGCCCCCGGCCTGTCTGCGGCCTGCCCCCGGCCTGTCTGCGGCCTGCCCCCGGCCTGTCTGCGGCCTGCCCCCGGCCTGTCTGCGGCCTGCCCCCGGCCTGTCTGCGGCCTGCCCCCGGCCTGTCTGCGGCCTGTCCCCGGCCTGTCTGCGGCCTGCCCCCGGCCTGTCTGCGGCCTGTCTGCGGCCTGCCCCCGGCCTGTCTGCGGCCTGCCCCCGGCCTGTCTGCGGCCTGCCCCCGGCCTGTCTGCGGCCTGTCCCCGGCCTGTCTGCGGCCTGCCCCCGGCCTGTCTGCGGCCTGCCCCCGGCCTGTCCGGCCTGCCCCCGGCCTGTCTGCGGCCTGTCCGCGGCCTGTCCGCGGCCTGTCCGCGGCCTGTCTGCGGCCTGTCTGCGGCCTGCCTGCGGCCTGTCTGCGGCCTGTCTGCGGCCTGCCCCCGGCCTGTCTGCGGCCTGCCCGCGGCCTGTCTGCGGCCTGCCCCCGGCCTGTCTGCGGCCTGTCTGCGGCCTGGCTGTCTTGACCGACTTGCACCGCAACACTCCTCATTTCACTTTTACAGTACCTCTTCCAAACAAGCAGTAAATCAGGACACCACAGTTGCTTTTCTGCATTGAAAAATTAAATGTAAATGCCCTTGATGTCGACTTTGCAATAGAAGGTTACCATTGTATAACTAGGGTTTGTTGAAGTAGCTTAGTCTAGCCCCCCCCCCCTCCAATCCATGATATAATCCATGATATATGGCCGAGAGTAGAGTTGACCGATTTTTTTTTTTACACCTTTATTTAAGTATTGCTGTTACATTGCACAACCTTCAATGTTATGTCAAAATTAGCGGGCTGCGCGCTAATAGCGTTTCAAACCTCACTCACTCTGAGACTTGGAGTAGTTGTTCCCCTTGCTCTGCATGGTATATGAAATACAAATGGTATAGAGAGAAATAGTCGTATAAATACTATATTAACTATAACCTAAAACTTCTTACCTGGGAATAATGAAGACTCATGTTAAAAGGAACCACCAGCTTTCATATATTCTCATGTTCTGAGCAAGGATCTTAAACGTTAACTTTCTTACATGGAACATATTGCACTTTTACTTTCTTCTCCAACACTTTGTTTTGCATTATTTAAACCAAATTGAACATGTTTCATTATTTATTTGAGTATTATATTAAGTTAAAATAAGTGTTCATTCAGTATTGTTGTAATTGTCATTATTACAAATACATTAAAATTTTTTTTTTAAATGTTTAAAAAAAAATCGGATGATTAATCAGTATCGGCTTTTTTTGTCCTCCAATAATCAGTATCGGCGTTGAAAAATCATAATCGGTCGACCTCCAGCCGAGAGAGGGTTAAAAGTAAGCCCTCGAAGAATAAGAATGACTAAATTTCTTTACATTTTGCAATGGGACTCAGTTTCAGGTGTGTAAGGCTCATAGATCCATCATCACCAAGTGTACACTGCTTACATCAGCATGCTTACATCAGCTGGTTAATAATGGGCATTAATTGAATTTGTGATCCAGACTGGAATTAATACACTGATAATCTGAGTAATGCACTAATATAAAATATTTATATAGTGTTATTTAAGGGAAAACAATGTGGTTGCAGATGTATATGAATTGGCTATAGAAACACGTATAGAGCAGCTGATGCTGACTTACCCGCGCGGCCCATTCTGTACCTACAGCATGTTTTCTGCAGACCTCTTTTTAATGACCTAATCGTCTAAATGAGTAAATTGTGCAATTCATCGGCAAGATTCTCAACACAGCCATTGCCTGCTGCACAACATACCAACCTTCTGTAAACACATGAACAAACCTGCTGGACCCTGCAGGGGGACATTAGCTCACCCCCCCCCCCCCCCCCTCCAATACATAGCTGGACCAGGTGTTGCACAGAATCACTTTACTAGGTCACAGCTCTGACCATGCTTCCGGCGAGATAGGACAGGGGTCAGACTCCCCCGGGCCTGGGTGTGGGGATGCAGAGTCGCCCGTGGTGCAAGGCCCAGGTTTACCCCGCGCTAGTCCCAGAAATCCCCCCCTCAGCAGCACCCAGTGCAGGGGAACAACTATGGCCTTTGTTGGCCGCCCAGTGGATCTCTCACACACAGTTAACATAGACTTTTCCCACTGCCTCTGCCAAGAGTCTGAAGTCATTTAATGAAGTGGCGCTGAGTTTGGAAGAAGCCAGTGTGCTCGCTCTGACAGAATGGAAAATGTCTGCGCTATGTAGCGAGCAGCAGGAGGAGTGTGTCCTGATACCCAGTCACCTCCACACCGCCGAGCACAAGAAACACATTCAGACCAAGGAGCACTTGTGCGTGCACACACACACACACACACACACACACACACACACACACACACACACACACACACACACACACACAGCACCGGTTAAGTTTCGACACACCTACTCCAGTGTTTTTCTTATGGACAGCCACAGGAAAGGAAGACCCAGAGTTACCACTACTGCAAAGGATAAGTTCAATAGAGTTACCAGCCTCAGTCATTGCAGCCCAAATAAATGCTTCAGAGTTCAAGTAGACACATCTCAACATTTGTTCAGAGGACACTGCGTGAATCAGATTGGATTAAATTATTTTTTCCCCTCATCTGTGTCTCTACGGACAATTCCTTCGACCTCATGGCTTGGTTATTGTTCTGACATGCACTGTCAACTGTGGGACCTTATATAGACAGGGGAGTGCCTTTCCAAATCATGTCCAATCAATTGAATTTGCCACAGGTGGACTCCAATCAAGTTGCAGAAACATCTCAAGGATGATCAATGGTGATCAATGGTACAGGATGCACCTGAGCTCAATTTCGAGTCTCATAGCAAAAGGTCTGAGTACTTATGTAAATAAGCTATTTCAGTTTTACATTTTTTATAAATTTGTAAAAATGTCTTAACCTGTTTTCACTTTGTTATTATGGGGTATTGTATGTAGACTTGAGGCTGGGTGGTTATTGGTTACTGTACTGTGGAATGCTCCCGACTGTCACTGTAAGCCCTACATCAGTGGCTGAAAATTGACTCAGCAGCTGCTGAAGCCTCATGCTCCAAACCTGAGCGTACAACCTGAACACTGAAGAATAACACAATGTTTCTACTCAACTCAACAGCTACAACATTCCCTTCATGGTGAAGTTTCAAAGAATGCCTTGTGTTGATTTTGTTTGGCATTGTTGGCAGTTATGTCCCTAGTCAATCATAGTAGGCCTGCTTATAGGCAAGTATATGGCTCCAGTGATCTCTTTGTTTATCTGTGCACAGCTTTATCTTTTCATGTCCATTTGTATGTGTGTGTGTGTGTGTGTCTATATATACACTGCTCAAAAAAATAAAGGGAACACTTAAACAACACAATGTAACTCCAAGTCAATCACACTTCTGTGAAATCAAACTGTCCACTTAGGAAGCAACACTGATTGACAATACATTTCACATGCTATTGTGCAAATGGAATAGACAACAGGTGGAAAATATAGGCAATTAGCAAGACACCCCCAATAAAGGAGTGGTTCTGCAGGTGGTGACCACAGACCACTTCTCAGTTCCTATGCTTCCTGGCTGATGTTTTGGTCACTTTTGAATGCTGGCGGTGCTTTCACTCTAGTGGTAGCATGAGACGGAGTCTACAACCCACACAAGTGGCTCAGGTAGGACAGCTCATCCAGGATGGCACATCAATACGAGCTGTGACAAGAAGGTTTGCTGTGTCTGTCAGCGTAGTGTCCAGAGCATGGAGGCGCTACCAGGAGACAGGCCAGTACATCAGGAGACGTGGAGGAGGCCGTAGGAGGGCAACAACCCAGCAGCAGGACCGCTACCTCTGCCTTTGTGCAAGGAGGAGCAGGAGGAGCACTGCCAGACCCCTGCAAAATGACCTCCAGCAGGCCACAAATGTGCATGTGTCTGCTCAAACAGTCAGAAACAGACTCCATGAGGGTGGTATGAGGGCCCGACGTCCACAGGTGGGGGTTATGCTTACAGCCCAACACCGTGCAGGACGTTTGGCATTTGCCAGATAACACCAAGATTGGCAAATTCGCCACTGGCGCCCTGTGCTCTTCACAGATGAAAGCAGGTTCACACTGAGCACATGTGACAGACGTGACAAAGTCTGGAGACGCCGTGGAGAACGTTCTGCTGCCTGTAACATCCTCCAGCATGACCGGTTTGGCGGTGGGTCAGTCATGGTGTGGGGTGGCATTTCTTTGGGGGGCCGCACTGCTCGCCAGAGGTAGCCTGACTACCATTAGGTACCGAGATGAGATCCTCAGACCCCTTGTGAGACCATATGCTGGTGCGGTTGGCCCTTGGTTCCTCCTAATGCAAGAAAATGCTAGACCTCATGTGGCTGGATTGTGTCAGCAGTTTCTGCAAGAGGAAGGCATTGATGCTATGGACTGGCCCGCCCGTTCCCCAGACCTGAATCCAATTGAGCACATCTGGGACATCCTGTCTCGCTCCATCCACCAACGCCACGTTGCACCACAGACTGTCCAGGAGTTGGCGGATGCTTTAGTCCAGGTCTGGGAGGAGATCCCTCAGGTTACCATCCGCCACCTCATCAGGAGCATGCCCAGGCGTTGTGGGGAGGTCATACAGGCACGTGG
Source organism: Oncorhynchus mykiss (assembly GCF_013265735.2). Lineage (NCBI taxonomy): Eukaryota > Metazoa > Chordata > Actinopteri > Salmoniformes > Salmonidae > Oncorhynchus > Oncorhynchus mykiss. The sequence continues at coordinate 86,397,246 of NC_048566.1, read as the reverse complement.
AGGCCACACACACTACGGAGCCTCATTTTGACTTGTTTTAAGGACATTACATCAAAGTTGGATCAGCCTGTAGTGTGGTTTTCCACTTTAATTTTGAGCGTGACTCCAAATCCAGACCTCCATGGGTTGATAAATTTGATTTCTATTGATATTTTTTGTGTGATTTTGTTGTCAGCACATTCAACTATGTAAAGAAGAAAGTATTTAATAAGAATATTCCATTCATTCAGATCTTGGATGTGTTATTTTAGTGTTCCCTTTATTTTTTTGAGCAGTGTATATATATTTATTTTTTTACTGACTGTATCTGTGTGTATGTATTTAGTCCTTTTCAACTGTCTATTCACTCAGCTATCCGTGTGCAGATTGTAGTCATTTTTTCTATTCTATTGTGCAGCTGTCCGTTATTTCAAACACTCAAGTGTCATTTGCCTCTGATTTCATCCCTTTCTTCCTCTCCTCTTTCTATTGGTGCGCTGGCGTACAGTGCTCTTCTTGATCTCATTGAGGGTGTATCAGCAGGCGGATTCATTATTTTCTTTCCTAAAAGCACGTTTTTTTTCTTCCATAGCAGCTGTAAGCCCCTTTTTAAAGCCACGCACAATGTGTTTTTGTCCCTCATCCTGCTTTTCAGTGAAGAGTGCGGGAGCCGGGGTCTCTCTCTCTCTCGCTGCATCTGCGGGTGTGAGGCGGTCCCGGACCCCTGGGGCATAATGAAGCATGCCCACAATATTAGAATGAAATGTAATAATTAATGGCGGCCTCGGCGAGGTGCACGTGGCCAGTGGTTCGCCTTGCGCCCAGCAGCTCCAGATAGCCTCCTGCTGCCCAGCCTCCAAAACAATGCACCGTCCCGGTCCACTTACCCAGCTCCACTCCAACACACTTGTTGTTGTCCCATCTTGTCCCATTCTCCCTACCGCTGGCTTTTCAAAGTAAATTTGCAGTGGCTAGTCGCCTGTATCATATGAAAGGGATACAAGGCAAACAGCTCTTACAGATTGTCTACTTGGCATTCCTTCATACCTCCTGTATCAATATATTTCAGCTTCTTTAAGGGGAATTATATTTACAGCTGGAGATGTTACCTTCCATAGTTTGGCTGTTATGACTGATTCATTATGTGCATTCCATGCCGGGTTCCTCGTGATCATTAAATGGTATGGTCATCCCTAATAAATAAATCAGGGGAGAGTTGAGAGTGACCAGTCACTCTGCAGCTTCTCCATGCCCTTCACTTTTACTGAGATCCTGAGAAAACACTAGCACAGAGCATGAATTAGTGCTACTGTACATGTCCACTCCAGCCTGGGAGTTGGATACATTAACTTTATAAGGAGTCACAAAGAGCATATGAAATGCCCTCTCTGTGCCTACTGGCTCCCTGAGAGTGACAGAAGTATGCTTGCTTGGATGGTTGGTTGGTGATGGAAATGCTCATTTTAATGCCTGGTTCTTTGAAGAGCTCTGGTCTGAATTCTGTTCTTGTATGACATTATGTGGTGTGAATGCTGGTAGTTTAGGATGGAAGGCAGCAGGGATGGGGTGAGCGAACAGAGCCTTGATTGATCCCACAGACCTCAGAGCTTCCATGTAAGGGTTAGTGTGTGTCTTGTGGTTTTTGCATGCAGGAGACACTGGTCGGCATGGGACAATGCGTAATGGAAAAGACCAACTCCATCACTCTTCTTCCTCCCCAGAGTCTTTCCACCTCCCAGATGTCCCCTTTGATGGTGGCTGCATGGCGCCCTGGCCGATTAGACAAAATAATTATGCTAATGAGTATGTACGTGTTCTGGAACGCGTCACCATGGAGACCAGGGGTCTGTTGGACGAGCCCCCGTGTCTCCCGTCTGTCTGGCTGTTTTTCTGGGATGATGGATGATGCAGGGAGATGGACGTGTCCTGCAAGTGCACACATGTGTCTGACTGGGGAAGACATGGAAAAGGTGATGGATCCATTCAGAAGGGGGACCCTATAGGGCCTCACATGTCATCGATGTGAAAAGAAGCTGATTGTCAACGGCCTGAGAAATTGAGATGGATTATTTTAATGAGCAACAGGTTGTCCATGGATGCATTATGTCCCTGGTCCAAGTTCATTCCCACAGTCGCCTTATGCTCTTCTCTCAGGTGACCTCGGACTGGGACTCCATTTAAGTTCACAGACCTAATGGCTCGTCAGGAGAGATGCTATCTAGCTCAACCTTACACAATGAGCACTCCTGATTGGCTGACACACACTGGGTACTTCTGATGTGAGCTGGCTCACCTCTCTGACGTCCGTGGCTTTTCCACCCAGCTTTAAGAGTTAACAGCGGTGTGGTGACTCTAGAAAGCATAGAGAGCTGTGTGTGTGGGGATTTAGTGTATGTGGAGTTCCGTCTCCTCTGAGGCTGTCCAGTCTGTCTGATATACACTTTATAAGGGGCTTGGAAGAAGAGGGAGGGATGGAGAAAGAAATCTAAGTGTGCTTAGAGTGTGCCAGTTCACCAGTTTGGTGGTCTTCTTCTGAAGGTTGTTAATTAGTGCAGAATGCAGACTACAGTTCTACTGCCAGCTCTGATGAAAAGAGAGAAGGGAGAGGGAGAGCTGGAGAAAGAGAGAGAGAGCGCAGGGGAAAACTGAATGGCTGCCAAGACTGAGGAATTTGTGATAGGTTCAGAGTGGTTCCAAATGCCGGAGTGGAGCGTGGAGACTCCCAGTGCTTAATGCCTCCTGACCCGTGTGTTTGCAGCAGGCCCACTAGCCACACAGAGCAGAGCAGGCACAGCACAGCGGCTTTGTTTACATCAAGGGAGGGGAGACAGGGAGGCCCACACGGACTCCTGCATTGACCACACATCAATCTCCATCTGCCGGCCTCGGGGACGAAGACTCTCACTGAAAGCACCAGCCTTGAATTTGTTTAGGGCTTTTGTTTCCTTCCACATGGAAATGCATGTTTATGCATATTTCAAATTTGTGAGCAGAACATGATGATGAGTTTTACTGTACTCCTGACACTTTGTGAAGTTGGAACCAAATGGATGATGCCACCACAACCATGTGACTGTGTAGCTAACAGATTACTGTACAACTGACCACACAGTATCACCATGTTAAATCCACTACCCCTAGATCCCCCTAGAGACCACTTCAAACTGACTAGAACTCCTGTTTTGGTCCCTGCTGAACATGGCACGTCTTTACATACTTCAACAGCTATTAGATGAGGATAGCTCTGCTAGATGCAGAATTGTTTTAGCAGAAATGTGTTTGGAATAATCCAGGGTTTGCACCTGTACTCTAATTTCTGTAATCACTGACATATTAACAATTTCTAGCAGGCTTAAAGGCCACATAAGCATTTTATCAAAGGCCTTCACCCAAAACCTGCCTCCGAGGGACAACAACACAAAATGAAAAATGTCACAATGGATTGGATTTGAAAATCCAACAATTGTATTGGAAGGGGGTGGCGTTCAGGAGCTGTGTGGGGTTGTCCATGTGGGTGTTTGGTTCTCCTCTGTGTCTTTCTCACTCAATCAGTAAAAAAAGCACATCCCCTTAATTATCAAAATAGCCTTTCCAGACTCTGAAGTCAGGAGGACTTCGAGTTCGGTGTCAGCCAGACTAATTTCTCTCTGCCAGACCTTATAAAAGCAACAACACCACCCTGCAGGGCCCCACGCCACCACACTCAGGCAGGCCGGGCCCAGTGGCTAGAATGGAAAAGGGCATTGTGTCATTCTAGTTGCGAAGAAGAGGATGCAGGAGAAGTTACTGTAGCAGGCCGGCTCAGGCTGCCTGATGTGTTCCTGTAGCATGTTGTTTGTTTATTGATCATCATTGTTTTCTCTCTCGGCTCTCCCTGACAGTCCCAGCCACCTGCTTGTCCTCTCGCGCGGTATCATCATACCTTCTAGACTCGTTCATCATTCTTCTTCTCATCGAAAATATATTTATTTGTGTACAATGGGAACTTTGACTGTCCTATCAGAAATTAGCACACACACACTCTTTCTCACTGAAACACATCCACACTCCTGTATAGACAGTACAAAAGCTCTCTATCCCTGGCCTATTTCATTTGCAATGTTTTGTGTGAAAGACTGCAGACAGTGCTGGAGGGGGGTCTTGTGAGTGCAGCAGCAGGCCCTCTGCCCTGCATATGGCTAGCGCTGGTTTCCCGGGACACAAGTGCTGCGTGTGGCTGGAGGGTGGTGGGGCGGCCGGCGATGGAGGGGCAGCCGAGGGGCAATCGAGGCTGGGCGGCCGGTCTATGGGCCTCGTGTCCCCATTACCACCTCCAGCCATGGACAGCATCTGCGCCCTGCTTTGCATGCTAAACACACCCCGCAGAGAGGGCGTCTACAGTACACTATGGGGCTACGGGCTGAAGAAAAGCATTCCTGAGGCTGTTCCGTGTTGGGAGGTGGAACTCTTCAAGTGTCTCTCTCTCTCCCTGTGATGAATGCGCAACTGCTGACAATACTAGCTGTAGTAATGTCCTCCCTCACTCATATGGGTAAAACATTTAATTTCTATTTTTGTTTATATGACGTTCCTAAGCCTATTCCTCAGGTGAAGCAGCCCAGGAAGTTGTCAGAGTTGTCCTTAGCTGGCGTTAGAGGTCGTTCCATTGTGTTGAAAGGAAAAACACAGAGAGAACACACACGCCTAATGTTATGGTATTGTTTTTCCATGGTTTTCTCTTTTGTCCCTTTTCCTTCCATTATTGTAACTGTTAGGTCACCCCTGCTCAGTAACAATGTGGCAAACACCAAGCACATGTCACGTCATGTGAGTCAGCTGACCAGGAATGGCTGGCGTGTGCCACAGGTTACAGTCAGGCTGACAGACACTACCCAAAGGAAACACACACACACACACACACACACACACACACACACACACACACACACACACACACACACACACACACACACACACACGGGGTATTTAGTTAATTTTTTGAATTCCATGCATTAAGCTTGTGTTTACTTGTCATGTGAGGAACAACTGTCTGCTGGGAAGACATAAGGCCAAAATATTCAGAAATGTTGGGTTGTTGAGAGAATATCAAGGAGAACTTTTAAGGATAATATTTAACAGACGTTGTACTTAGGCTTGGATTGTCATGTTATTCCTGTTTTCTCTGGAGATGATTTTGGGGTTACCAAATGTCTCTGTTACTCCAGTCACTAGGTAAATGTAGGCCTATATGACTCTTGGATGAAACTGTAGATCTATTGAAAGCAGTTTGCCATTATTCGGTGCGTTCTCTGAGACCTCACTCTTATACTCAGAATTGTTTCTGTAATCTGTAAGCATCAGCAGATGGGGGGGGGGGGGGTCATTGGAGTTGTTGGATGCTCTCACCTTCATTATCATCTTCATGTAATTGCTTACAATCACATGAATCATTAAGACCTTTTATTTCAATACCTATGAAGACATGGTTCTTAGTTTCCTCCATCCATTGATATGTTGAGTACTGCTTGGCACATTTGGTTCCCATAACCCCCAATAGGATCCCGGCAGAATGACTCTTCCTTCCCTGTCTCATTCCCGTTTCATACCCATAGCTCCTTCAGTCTCCAAGCTGGAAACCTAAACTGTGTAGAGTCTTTATTTTTCATCTTGATGTTTCAGCTAGAAATCTAATGAAAAGTGACAGCTGTTATTACAGAGATGGCTTCCATTAGCAACCACTGCACTACTCCTGTGATTCTCTAAATGTCCTTTTCCATTCTGAGGGCCTTTTTTCTCCCACATAACTAAATTGTGGAAGATTGCTCTCTTTTTGTAACTTTGTGTGTAATAATAAACGTAGGAAATTAATACTTTTGTCCCACTTAATGTTCACATTATACATATCAGGAGTAAGTACATTACTTGCGTCTTGAGTTTCAAAGGGACCATCTTGAACGTATCCACAGGAGAGATGATTGAGGTATTTCCATACCATTATGCCAATCACGACAACACAAAATATATGTATTTTCATTCCCCTAATGAAATTGTTATTTTTATCTTGCTGCTTGACTTTGAATACATACAGGGATAGACTTATTTGCATTTAAAAAAAAAATACTAGCAGCTATATGTACAATTTTACTTTACCTTTATTTAACTAGGCACAGTTAAGAACAAAGTCTTATTTTAAATGACAGCCTAGGATTACAGTGCCTTGCGAAAGTATTCGGCCCCCTTGAACTTTGCGACCTTTTGCCACATTTCAGGCTTCAAACATAAAGATATAAAACTGTATTTTTTTGTGAAGAATCAACAACAAGTGGGACACAATCATGAAGTGGAACGACATTTATTGGATATTTCAAACTTTTTAAACAAATAAAAAACTGAAAAATTGGGCGTGCAAAATTATTCAGCCCCTTTACTTTCAGTGCAGCAAACTCTCTCCAGAAGTTCAGTGAGGATCTCTGAATGATCCAATGTTGACCTAAATGACTAATGATGATAAATACAATCCACCTGTGTGTAATCAAGTCTCCGTATAAATGCACCTGCATTGTGATAGTCTCAGAGGTCCGTTAAAAGCGCAGAGAGCATCATGAAGAACAAGGAACACACCAGGCAGGTCCGAGATACTGTATATTGCACAAATCTGGCCTTTATGGAAGAGTGGCAAGAAGAAAGCCATTTCTTAAAGATATCCATAAAAAGTGTCGTTTAAAGTTTGCCACAAGCCACCTGGGATACACACCAAACATGTGGAAGAAGGTGCTCTGGTCAGATGAAACCAAAATTGAACTTTTTGGCAACAATGCAAAACGTTATGTTTGGCGTAAAAGCAACACAGCTGAACACACCATCCCCACTGTCAAACATGGTGGTGGCAGCATCATGGTTTGGGCCTGCTTTTCTTCAGCAGGGACAGGGAAGATGGTTAAAATTGATGGGAAGATGGATGAAGCCAAATGCAGGACCATTCTGGAAGAAAACCTGATGGAGTCTGCAAAAGACCTGAGACTGGGATGGAGATTTGTCTTCCAACAAGACAATGATCCAAAACATAAAGCAAAATCTACAATGGAATGGTTCAAAAATAAACATATCCAGGTGTTAGAATGGCCAAGTCAAAGTCCAGACCTGAATCCAATCGAGAATCTGTGGAAAGAACTGAAAACTGCTGTTCACAAATGCTCTCCATCCAACCTCACTGAGCTCGAGCTGTTTTGCAAGGAGGAATGGGAAAACATTTCAGTCTCTCGATGTGCAAAACTGATAGACATACCCCAAGCGACTTACAGCTGTAATCGCAGCAAAAGGTGGCGCTACAAAGTATTAACTTAAGGGGGCTGAATAATTTTGCACGCCCAATTTTTCAGTTTTTGATTTGTTAAAAAAGTTTGAAATATCCAATAAATGTCGTTCCACTTCATGATTGTGTCCCACTTGTTGTTGATTCTTCACAAACAAATACAGTTTTATGTCTTTATGTTTGAAGCCTGAAATGTGGCAAAAGGTCGCAAAGTTCAAGGGGGCCGAATACTTTCGCAAGGCACTGTAGGTTAACTACCTTGTTCAGGGGCAGAACGACAGATTTTTTTTACTTTGTCAGCTCGGGGATTTGATCTTGCAACCTTTTGGTTACAAGTCCTAAGCTCTAACCACCCCACATGAGGTTTTAACAAAGAATTACAGAAATTGGTTGATCTACAGTAGACCTATGTGTGATCTCAATGTAGAATTTGACCTGTAAGTGTATTTTTGATCATACATTTAACTGTAACATGATGTATGAAATTGGAATGTTCAAGTATGTGTAATGGAAATTTGTTACATTAGTACTGTAGCCTATATTCCGATTTGATTAGAATTACGACATGTACAGTGCACATGTAGTGGTCAGTGCTATCAGGGATCCTTGGGATCTCACTACCCTTAAACATAACATAACCCTTACCTAGCCCTAACCTTAACCCATACCTTAACCATTTTAGAGATCAACTTCAATAGGGTGACTTCAGACTTGGGACATCCCAAGGATAGCAAGGACCATAAAATGTAACCACCATAGTTATCCCATATGGGACTTCAGTTTCACATTTTAGTTTAAACCCTAATCTGACACACCTGATTTTCAGGGGGGGACCTTGTCATAGAGTACAGCCATGTGAATAATGACACCATAGTCACCCTTTACCCCAGGTGGCAAATGTGAAGAATATGATAACAATACAGACTGCTACACTTTCCTCATCAACAGACCTATGTTGTATGTCTTATTTAATTGCGGCTTTGACGAGCAGATGCCTAGTATAAGAGAAGAGGGGCCATTCAGCCTTTGTATAATTACAACTCGACACAATTATGATCCCATTTTGAGACCCCCTCTAATCTTAGTCGGGTGCCTTTTTAGACCGGCCAAAGAATGAGCTTTATGATGTTTTAAAAGCACACAGACTGGGTGGGTGCTCCAGACGGCAGTCGTTGGAAACTCCTGTAAAACAGTCTCTCCTTAAAGGGGATGCATTTTTTTTTACTTTGCTGTTTGAGAGTTGACTTGGTGTTTTCAAACAGGAATGCTGCCTGTGCGTGTCTGCTGCAGTTCATATGTGTCCGATTAATGCTGATGAAAACACCCTTAAAGCGTGGAACAAAACAAACACCAATAAAAGGGTAACAATACAATTTACATTGAGATTCTCGAGCATTGCCAATGAACAACAGAACCCTCCATGGAATCCTCTGCGTCATTTGGTTACATTTACTGTATGGTGGTTTACATTGAATGTTAGCCTTGATTTTGCTCTTTGAATTCTGTTAGATTTCCATTGAAGCTAGTAATTTGGGTTATTCTATATCCATATGTAGCTGTTTAATGTCCCTTTCAATCGCCTGTATGGTGCCAGGGTACTGCATGGCATTGGAAAGGAGAACCAAGCACTCATTTCCATCCCTGTGTGTGTGGCTCTTCTAGTGAATAGATTCACAGACAAGGGAATACTGCTCATATCTATAAAATATTTTCTCATATTACTCCTGTTTCTTCCTAGATGCCTGTTGAATGTTGATGGGAAAACTCAGTGTCATATTTGTGCATATGACGAGGAAACAGTTAGATCCAATAGATACATTTGGGATTCACATAGGCATCCTTCATTGTTACGTTCAATATTTTCTCTTCTCTTTTTCAGGGCTGTTCTGAGTGTTTTCAACAATAGTTTTGTGCCTTTTTCCCCTTCCTTTAAAGTCACGGTTCTTTGAAACCAAAGTCTGGATAGAAGCCAACTTTATTTTTGCTCTGTAATTTTCCATTTTTCCAAGGGCACAACTCAATCAGATAGAGATATGACTGTTCTGTTATATAATCCATAGCATTATGAATTTTGTCTTCACTTCCTATTTCCTGGAAGGGCTCGGACCTGCTCCATTCCCTATTGGAGATGTTGTGTAACGCTCCGCCATCATCCAAGAAACCAGAAACTTTTAAACTATGTCATCAAGGCAAAGTGGAGCTGCTACTTCCCAGAGCTGAGAACTTCCAGCCAGCCAGCCCCAGCACACACTCCTCCCCCCAGCCATTTCCCTGCAGCCAGACATAGCTGTCTTGTCCCTACTAGCTCTTCGGAGCAAGGGAACAGGAGGCCCCATCACCAGGCCAGCTGTTCCAGAGTCCCTTGCAGCCCCTGGGCCTCACATTCCCTCTTTTCAAGGGAGCTTTGTAGTTCAGACATATTGGAACAGTTGAGTTGAAACCTCTAATGCTCCTGTCATGGTGAAAAAATAGACAAGCTTGTTGTGCTGTGCTCAGTATCTCTCTCCTGTTGAATCCTGTTACTGTACACACGATGGCCCAGTGTCTCACAGCCGCCTGTGTGAAGAGGTGGCTGTTTGCTGGCAGTGGTGTCCCAGGCATCCTCCATTAACTGGTGCGGAAGGCTGTTTTACATACTGTGCATTGTGAACTGTAAAGCTGTCAGCTGTTGGAACATTGGGATGTACTGTACTGCACCTCTCCCTCCCCAACTACACTCTCCTGCTCCCAATTTCAACTGGAAGAAATACATGTGGATTGCACAGCAAACTCTCACTCAGAATGACCCAAGCCCAGTTTAGCTAATCCCTACCATCGTGACGCAGAGTTGTTATAATGCTTCAGCAAATACACATTACTCCAGGGGCGTTAGTAGACACAATGCAAGTAACCTAATTTATGTCCCTCTATGTCAAGCCCTGACCATAGAGAGCATTTTCTATTCTCTATTTTGGTTAGGTCGGGGTGGGGGGTGTGTGTTCCTATCTAGGTGTTTTTTGTTTTCTATGTTGCCCTGTATGGTTCCCAATCAGAGGCAGCTGTTTATCGTTGTCTCTGATTGGGGATCATATTTAGGCAGCCTTTTCCCACGGGGGGTTTGTGGGATCTTGTTTTTGTGTAGTGCCTGTGAACACTGCATTTACTTCACGTTTTGTTTGTTCTGTATTGTTTTTGGTGAGTTTCATTTATTAAAACATGTGGAACTCTACGCACGCTGCGCCTTGGTCCATTTATTCCAATGATTGTGACACTCTAACTGTCCTCTGCTGATCCTACAGCTATTGTATGCAGTAATAATGTGCCTATGAACCAGATTTGTACTGTTAGCACTGAGCACTGAAGTCCACTGTGTGCAGCTCACCTGGCAATAACATAAATGATATGAGCATATCTACTTCTCTTAAACCTCCCAGTTATTATGCAATGAAAACAAGTAAGCATCCCAGAATAAAAGTGCTCAAAATAGCCCATATTAACATATGTAGCTTTAGAAACAAGGTTAATGAAATCTAGTAATGGATGACATTCATATTCTGATCTCTGAAACTCACTTAGATAATATCTTTGATGATACAGTGGTGGTAGGTAATACAAGGTTATAACATTTACAGAAAATATAGAAATGCCAATGGTGGAGGTGTTGTTGTTTATATTCAGATCCACATTCATGTAAAGATTAGCGAGGATCTCATGTTAAATGCTGTTGAAGTAATACGGCTACAGGTTCATCTGCCTCACCTAAAGCCCATTCTTGTGGGAAGCTGCTATAGACCACCAAGTGCTAACAGTCAGTATCTGGATAACATGTGTGAAATGCTTGATAAGGTATGTGATGTCAACAGAGAGGTATATTTTCCGGGTGATTTTAAATATTGACTGGCTTTCATCAAGCTGCCCACTCAAGAAAAAGCTTCAAACTGTAACCAGTGCCTGCAACCTGGTTCAGATTATTAGTTGATTTATTTATTTGATTTAACCTTTATTTAACCAGGCAAGTCAGTTAAGAACAAATTCTTATTTACAATGACTGCCTACCAAAAGGCCTCCTGCGGGGGCTGGGATAAAAAAATTAATGTATAAATATAGGACAAAACACACATCACGGCAAGAGAGACAACACAACACTACATAAAGAGAGACCTAAGACAACAACATAGCAAGGCAGCAACACATGATAACACATCATGGTAGCAACACAACATGACAACAACATGGTAGCAACACAAAACATTGTACAAACATTATTGGGCACAGACAACAGCACAAAGGGCAAGAAGGTAGAGACAACAATACATCATGCAAAGCAGCCACAACTGTCAGTAAGAGTGTCCATGATTGAGTCTTTGAATGAAGAGATTGAGATAAAACTGTCCAGTTTGAGGGTTTGTTGCAGCTCGTTCCAGTCGCTAGCTGCAGCGAACTGAAAAGATGGGCGACCCAGGGTAGTTACAAACAGCACAGGAATGAAATCATCAACATGTATTGATCACATCTTTATTAATGCTGCAGAAATTTGCTTGAAAGCAGTATCCAGATCCATCGGATGTAGTGATCACAATATAGTAGCCATATCTAGGAAATCCAAAGGCTGGGCCTAATATAGTGTATAAGTGTATATTTTGTAGCGATTCCTATGTTGTTGATGTAAATAATATTTGTTGGTCCGCGGTGTGTAATGAGGAGCAAACAGACGCTGCACTTGACACATTTATGAAATTGCTTATTCCAGTTACTAATAAGCACATACCGATTTAAGAAAATTATTGTAAAAACTGTTAAATCCCCGTGGATTGATGAGGAATTTAAAAATTGTATGGTTGAGAGGGATGAGGCAAAGGGAAGAACAAATAAGTCTGGCTGCATAACCGATTGGCAAATGTATTGCAAATTAAGAAATCATGTGACTAAACTGAATAAAAAGAAGAAGAAACTACACTATGAAACAAAGATAAATTACATCAAGAATGATAGTAAAAAACTTTGGAGCACCTTACAGTACATTTTGGGAAAAACTTAGGCATGATATGCCAGCAGCAAACGCTGACACTACACATCCAAGTATATCTGACCAAATTATGAAGACAAGCATTGTCATTTTTTATTCCTTAAAGTAAGTGTGGAAGAGGTGAAAAAAGTATTGTTGTCTATCAACAATGACAAGCCAACAGGGTCTGACAACTTGGATGGAAAATGACTGAGGATAATAGCGGACGATATTGCCACTCCTATTTGCCATATTTTAAATTTAAGCCTACTAGAAAGTGTGTCCCCAGGCCTGGAAGGAAGCAAAAGTCATTCCTCTACCTAAGAATAGTAAAGCCCCCTTTACTGGCTCAAATAACTGACCAATCAGCCTGTTACCAACCATTTTGAAAAAATGGTGTTTGACCAGATACAATGCTATTTTACAGTAAACAAATGGATATCAAACTCAGCATGCTTATAGGGAAGGACATTCAACAAGCACAGCACTTACTGATGATTGGCTGAGAGTTGATGATTGATGAGAAACATATTTGGGGGGGCTGTTTTGTTAGACTTCAGTGCGGCTTTTGACATTATCGATCATAGTCTGCTGCTGGAAAAATGTATATGGCTTTACACCCCCTGCTATGTTGTGGATAAAGAGTTACTTGTCTAACAGAACACAGAGGGTGTTCTTTAATGAAAGCCTCTCCAGCATAATCCAGGTAGAATCAGGAATTCCCCAGGGCAGCTGTCTAGGCTGCTGTCTTACTTTTTTCAATCTTTACTAATGACATGCCACTGGCTTTGAGTAAAGCGTGTCTATGTATGAGGATGACTCAATACTATACATGTTAGCTACTGAACTTACTGTAACACTTAACAAAGAGCTGCAGTTTGTTTGAGAGTGGGTGGCAAGGAATAAATTAGTCCTAAATATTTCTAAAACTAGAAGCATTGCATTTGGGACAAACCCTAAACCTCAACTAAATAGTGTAATAAATAATGTGGAAATTGAGCAAGTTGAGGTGACTAAACTGCTTGGAGTTAAACCTGGATTGTATTTTTTTTTTTAAATTGAACCTTTATTTAACTAAGCAAGTCAGTTAAGAACAAATTCTTATTTAGAATGACGGCCTACCCCAGCCAAACCCGGACGACGCTGGGCCAATTGTGCACCGCCCTATGGGACTCCCAATCACAGCCGGATGTAATACAGCCTGGATTCAAACCAGGGACTGTAGTGACACCTCTTGCACTGAGATTCAGTGCCTTAGACTGCAGTGCCACTCGGGAGCCCTGGTAAACTGTCATGGCCAAAACATATTGATACAACAGTAGCTAAGATGGGAAGAAGTCTTTCCATTATAAAGCTCTGCTCTACCTTATTAACAGCACTATCAACAAGGCAGGTCCTACAGGACCTAGTTTTGTCGCACCTGGACTACTGTTCAGTCGTGTGGTCAGGTGCCACAAAAAGGGAAAATTGCAATTGGCTCAGAACAGGGCAGCACGGCTGGCCCTTGGATGTACACGGAGAGCTAATATTAATAATATGCATGTTAATCTCTCCTGGCTCAAAGCGGAGGAGTGATTGACTTCATCACTACTTGTGTTTATGATAGGTATTGACATGTTGAATGCACCAAGCTGTCTGTTTGAGCTGCTGGCACACAGCTAGGACACCATGTATACCCCACAAGACATGCCACAAGAAGTCTCTTCATAGTCCTCAAGTCCAGAACAGACTATGGGAGACGCACACTACCACATAGAGCCATGACTTCATGGAACTCTATTCCACATCAAGTAACTGATGCAAGAAGTAAAATTAGATTGAAAAATAAACCCAGATAAAAAAAACAACTTATGGAACAGCGGGGACTGTGAAGCAACACAAACATAGGCACAGGCACATGCACACACACACACGACAACATGCACACGTACACATGGATATTGAACTGTAGATTTGTGGTAGTGGTAGAGTAGGGTGCTGAGGGCACACATTGTGTTGTGAAATCTGTGACTGTATTGTAATGTTTTTAAAATTGTAGAAACTGCTTTAATTATGCTGGACCCCATGAAGAGTAGCTGCTGCCATCCATAATAAATACAAATACGCAATAGGCCTAAAGCCACTAAGCCAGGCCTATGTAATGTCCATGAGAGTACATATTGAAGATGCAGCCTCAACTGACATTGATTTAGAGTTGAACCAAGACATGAGGGTCACTCTCTTTCCACCCGAGCACTTTCCCATTGAACAAAAGGCAAAGAGGACGTCTGGCCTACAGGTGTATGTCCGCAGGGAAGGATCAGGATGGCAAGTAAAGCTGTTAATGACACTGTTAATGACACTGTAAAGCACTTTACCTCAAAAGTGGGAAGTGAACTAGCAGAAGATTAAGGATTTCCCCTTCTTAACTCTGCAAACAGACATTAGGCAACTCTTAGACAGTGAGTTTCACTGTTGTTCCACATATCAATGGTTGGGTGTTTTATACCAACATCACTCAGTATTAAAGCAGCTAACGCCAAGGACTAGTTAATGAAGCAGACTCAGACTTCAAATATGGAAACTTGACATTAATGATGACACTACAGGGAATTGTACAGTTATTGTTGTCCATATGACATTCATTGATTGTATGCACATATTGTGATCTCAGTTGACGGAAAATAAGTTCCCTGAGTATACAGGTGAAGAAACAGACTGTCTAGTTCAGAAACAAAAACAAAAGTTGAACCAAGCACTTTGTCCATGAGGTGCAATGAACCAGGATGTGTTTCTCTAGGTCAGCGGTAAGCAACTACGATAGATTCAGCCGCTGGCTGATTTTTGTCTGTGCGAATGGGCCGGAACATAATTACAGTGAACAAAAATATAGACACAACATGCAACAATTTCAAAGATTTTATTGAGTTACAGTTCATATGTGGAAATCAGTTAATTGAAGTACATTTATTAAGACCCAGGTTAGGATGATGAGCACGCAGATGAGCTTCTCTGAGACGGTTTCTGACAGTTTTGCAGAGATTATTTTCTTGTGCAAACCCACAGTTTAATCGGCTGTCCAGGTGGCTGGTCTCAGACGATCCCGCAGGTGAAGAAGCCAGATGTGGAGGTCCTGGGCTGGCAAGAAATAAGCTTTGTGTGTATATGAAGTATTTATTGGATCTTTTATTTCAGCTCATGAAACACGGGACCAACACTTTACATGTTATGTTTTATATTTTTGTTCAGTAAATACAATGCAAATTGACCACAACTAAGCCCAAAAAGAGATTTCTATTTAAAAATGATAATCATTTCATACCATTTCATAAATTGAGACATGATCACATATGTCTTTCTTTATTCGTGGGAATACTTGGGAACAGATTTTTTTTTAAATAAAAAAAGTGTTACATATCTATTTTTTATCATTATCACTCTCGGGACGGTTTTGGCCCACAGGCCGTCTGTTTCCGACCCCTCCTCTATCTTATTGAATGTTCAGGTGACCCTATTGCATTTTGTCAGAGCAGCAGTACATCAGGGGACTCTCTCAACCCTACATGGCTAGGCTTGTATCCGGATAACACTTTCCTCTTTGGGGTGTGTGTCCAAGGCATTTGTTCACTTTCTGGTGGTGCAGTGTGTTATAGAGACCACCCTTCGGTGGGTGACTGATGGATGTCATTTTTGCACGTTTCCACATAGAAAATCGGTTTGCACTCGGGTTTTCAAATGACACATGGCACTCTGTTCAGAGGTGCTAAAGTACTCTCGGCCGGCAGACGCCCGACAATCCTACCGGTCTGTTTGTGCCATAAGGGACATATAGGCCCCTATATAAATGACTCACTCCTGAAATCTTTAGGGCCATATACACACCTCCCAAGAGTTTGTAGCCGTCGTGTAGCCTTCACACTGATACGCATACAATTTATAATGCCATTTCCCAGTGATATGTCTGAAGAAGATGTGGGTGATTGTGATAGTTTTCCATGGAGCTGGGTTTGACTTGCTGAACCCCAGGACACATGCCAGCCTTGCACGTTATTCTGCCTCATTTCTATAGAATGGCATGGCATTCAAGAAAGACCTGTTTTCAGCTCTTATCAACATGCTTTATCTGGGGTTATGGTATTGCAGACCTCCAGTCTGTTGTAATGGCTCTCTTTTCCTTGTTACAGTGAAACGGCTATTTGCTTAGGCTACTTATCACCCGAAAATCAGTTCAAGTCACTTTACCTCACAATTGGCTTCATGGGAAAATCAGTCTGAATCAATCTGATCAGGTGCCAGGCACTTTGAACATCCACCCCAACTGATGCCGCATGTGTGTGCATGTGAAAGACGTGTCCGCCAACAACAAAGCTGGTTCTCAAACCAAAAATTCTATTCACAACAAACAAACTGGATTCATAGCACGGAGGACCTCTGGTCAATGACATGCAGCCCTTTTTAAATTCCTCTGAGAACAAGTCTCTGAATGGTCAGTCATTGATGGGGATTTTCTACGTATAACGACATACTTCTCTATCATTCCACTGAGGATACAGTGCAACACTTAATGAATGTCCTCTTGTTGGAACAAAGGAGTATGTCCACACAATGACGAAGAGAGAAGCCTGTGCAAAATGTCTGTTGGATATGCAGTACCCTGCATGACCTTCAGACGGAACTGATGCATTTTTTATACAGCTCTTTCTGGTTTGCCGCATCTCTCTGTGGTCGTATACACACAGCGTGGTGGGCACATACACTGTCTACCAGAATTAGATCGGAGAAGCCATACTAATAATACAAGATAGAAAAATAAATTCCAGTCACCTGAAGGCACGAACACTAATGAGACATGCATGATCTGGTGTTACATTAGTAACATGGTCTAAAGGTTATCATTTGTACCATGCTACAATGACAGCACTAGGGTTGAATGGCGGGAACCCGGTTACTGAGATTTACCGGAATTTACAGCGCAAAACCACTCCCAGGATAATTAACTGTGAGAAACTGGTAAATTATAATACATTATACTGAACAAAATGGGGACACAGGCCCAGCCAATCAGAGTGAGTTTTTCCCCACAAAAGGGTTTTATTACAGACAGAAATACTCCTCATGATAAGCTGTAGTCCACACCATCTACCAAGAAAGTTTTCATTAATATTTTTTGTTGCCGTCTACTTACCACCACAAAGCTAGCACTAAGACCGCACTCTTCGAGCTGTATATCACCATAAGCAAACAAGAAAATGCTCATCCAGAAGCGGAGCTCCTAGTGGCCGGGGACTTTAATGTAGGGAAACTTAAATATGTTTCACCTCATTTGTACCAGCATGTGTAACCAGAGGAAAAACAACTTTAGACCACCTTTATTTCACACACAGAGATGCATACAAAGCTCTCCCTTACCCTCAATTTGGCAAATCTGAAAATAATTATATCGTCCTGATTCCTGCTTACAAGCAAAAAATAAAACAGGAAGCCAGTGACTCGCTCAGTACGGAAGTGGTCCGATGACGCGGATGCTACGCTACAGGACTGTTTCACTAGCACAGACTGGAATATGTTCCAGGATTCATCCCATGGAAATGAGGTGTACCACCTCTGTCACCGGCTTCATCAATAAGTGCATCGACGACGCCATCCCCACAGTGACCGTACGTACATATATCAACCAGAAGCCATGGATTACAGGCAACATCCGCACCGAGCTAAAGGCTAGAGCTGCCGCTTTCAAGGAGCGGGACACTAATCCGGACACTTAAGAAGAAATCCTGCTGTGCCCTCAGACGAACCATCAAACAGGCAAAGTGTCAATACAGGACTACGATTGAATCCTACTACACCAGCTCTGATGCTCGTCAAATGTGGTAGGCAATAAATAGGCCATAGGAGCAAATAGTTTCAATTTAGCAGATTAACACTGGAGTGATACATGTGCAGATGATGATGTGCAAGTAGAGATACTGGTGTGCAAAAGAGCAGAAAAGTAAATAAAATAAAAACAGTATGGGGATGAGGTAGATAGATTAGGTGGGCTATTTACAGATGGACTATGTACAGCTGCAGCAACTTCAGCGATTTTTGCAATTTGTTCCAGTCACTGGCAGCAGATAACTAGAAGGAAAGGCGGCCAAATGAGGTGTTGGCTTTGGGGATGGAACGTGTGCTACGGTGGGTGTTGTTATCGTGACCAGTGAACTGAGATAAGGCGGAGCTTTACCTAGCATAGACTTTTAGATGACCTGGAGCCAGTGGGTCTTTAACCCTGTGGCACCCCCATAGAGACTGCCAGAGGTCCGGACAACATGCCCTCCAATTTGACACACTGAACTCTGTCTGCAAAGTAGTTGGTGAACCAGGCGAGCCAGTCATTAGAAAAACCAAGGCTATTGAGTCTGCCAATAAGAATACGGTGATTGACAGAGTCGAAAGCCTTGGCCAGGTCGATGAAGACGGCTGCACAGTACTGTCTTTTATCGATGGCGGTTATGATATTGTTTAGAACCTTGAGCGTGGCTGAGGTGCACCGGTGACCAGTTCGGAAGCCGGATCGCACAGCGGAGAAGGTACGGTGGGATTCGAAATGGTCAGTGATCTGTTTATTAACTTGGCTTTCGAAGACTTTAGATAGGCAGGGCAGGATGGATTTAGGTCTGTAACAGTTTGGGTCTAGAGTGTCACCCCCTTTGAAGAGGGGGATGACCGCGGCAGCTTTCCAATCTTTAGGTATCTCGGTCGATACGAAAGAGAGGTTGAACAGGCTGGTAATAAGGGTTGCAACAATGACAATGGCGGTGGATAGTTTTAGAAAGAGAGGGTCCAGATTGTCTAGCCCAGCTGATTTGTACGGGTCAAGGTTTTGCAGCTCTTTCAGAACATCTGCTATCTGGATTTGGGTGACGGAGAAGCTGGGGAGGGGGGGGGGGCAGTTGGCCAGGGTTGGAGTAGCCAGGAGGGAGGCATGGCCAGCCGTTGAGAAATGCTTATTGAAATGTTCGATTATCATGGATCTATCAGTGGTGACTGTGTTACCTAGCCTCAGTGCAGTGGGCAGCTGGGAGGAGGTGCTCTTGTTCTCCATGAACTTTACAGTGTCCCAAAACTTTTTGGAATTAGAGCTACAAGATGCGAATTTCTGCTTGAAAAAGCTAGCCTTTGCTTTCCTGACTGACTGCGTGTATTGGTTCCTGACTTCCCTGAACAGTTGCATATCGTGGGGACTATTCAATGCTATTGCAGTCCGTCACATACAAGACCACTGGTAATCTCCCTCGATCTGGGGCTCCACGCAAAATCTCACCCCGTGGGGTCAAAATTATCACAAGAACGGTGAGCAAAAATCCCAGAACCACACAGGGGGAGCTAGTGAAGGACCTGCAGAGAGCTGGGACCAAAGTAACAAAGCCTACCATCAGTAACACACTACGCCGCCAGGGACTCAAATCCTGCAGTGCCAGACGTGTCCCCCTGCTTAAGCCAGTACATGTCCAGGCCCGTCTGAAGTTTGCTAGAGAGCATTTGGATGATCCAGAAGAAGATTGGGAGAATGTCATATGGTCAGATGAAACCAAAATTGAACTTTTTGGTAAAAACTCAACTCGTCGTGTTTGGAGGACAAAGAATGCTGAGTTGCATCCAAAGAACACTATACCTACTGTGAAGCATGGGGGTGGAAACATCATGCTTTGGGGCTGTTTTTCTGCAAAGGGACGAGGACGACTGATCCGTGTAAAGGAAAGAATGAATGGGGCCACGTATCATGAGATTTTGAGTGAAAACCTCCTTCCATCAGCAAGGGCATTGAAGATGATACATGGCTGGGTATTTCAGCATGACAATGGTCCCATTGCAAATGTTGAACCAATAATATGGCTAGTAATACTTGAAAAGCTAAATCAAAGTCCAAGTATACATGTTTGACGATATTCTTGCAGAAAAATATAATATGATTGCAAATGTCTCCTTCACGATTTGCCCAAATGTACCTGGGTGACTTCACACTAAATGTCATGTAGTGTGCTCATACTTCATGTTAATCGTCTTTGCGCGCACACTGCTGCCATCTTGTGGACACAATCGGAATTACAACCAGAGTGATGGCTATAAGTGGGACCTTTGTTGTATTTCAAAGATGGTGGTAGAAAAAAACGGTTGTTTTCTTAATTGTTCTTCTACCAGATCTATAGTGTTATATTCTCCTACATTCAATTCACATTTCCACAAACTTCAAAGTGTTTCCTTTCAAATGGTACCAAGAATATGCATATCCTTGCTTCAGGGCCTGAGCTACAGGCAGTTAGATTTGGGTATGTCATTTTAGGTGATAATTGAAGAAAAAGGGGCTATCCCTAAGAAGATTTTTAGGACACATCACTCCACTCTATACCCCTCTGTAAACTGGTCATCTCTGTATACCCATCGCAAGACCCATTGGTTGATGCTTATTTATAAAACCCTCTTAGGCCTCACTCCCCCCTATCTGAGATATCTACTGTCATCCTCCACATACAACACCTGTTCTGCCAGTCACATTCTGTTAAAGGTCCCCAAAGCACACACATCCCTGGGTCGCTCGTCTTTTCAGTTAGCTGCGTGACTGGAACGAGCTGCAACAATCACTCAAACTGTTTTATCTCAATCTCTTCATTCAAAGACTCAATCATGGATACTCGTACTGATAGTTGTGGCTGCTTTGCATGATGTATTGTTGTCTCTACCTTCTTGACCTTTGTGTTGTTGTCTGTGCCCAATAATGTTTATACCATGTTTTGTGCTGCTACCATGTTGTGTTGCTACCATGTTGTTGTCATGTTGTTTTGCTACCATGATGTGTTGTCATGCTATGTTGTTGTCTTAGGTCTCTTAATGTAGTGTTGTGTTGTCTCTCTTGTCGTGATGTGTGTTTTGTCCTATATTTATATTTTATATTATATTTCATCAACTTGAACACCTGCGTTATTGCCAATTTGTTTAATTAACTTGTTGAAATCAATCCCAATTTATAATAGCTACAAAAAAACTTGGACTACATTTTTATAGTAGGCCTAACTAATAATTAAGAACACATTGAAGTTGGTAGTGGCACATCTGTCTGTCAGAGGAAGCGGTCTGAACAGTTGGAGACATTGTTAGAGGGGACGCCATTCAGGGAGAGAGGCAAGGAAATTTGGATGCTTGTAGAGGCCTGAAGGGTTGTCTGTCTGAGCTGAGCCCTACAGGTGTGCTGCCATCTGGAGTCCCAACCGTTGAACCAACTTCCCAGATAACAGGCTGTCAGCAAACCAATCACACACTTTGATCTGGTGGCATCCCTCTATATCTCTCTCTTTCACTTTGTTTGAAAGTGGAGACAGTTGGCAGTGTCTGTGAGACTTAGTGTTGCTGTGTACCACATGTATGGTGATGCGGGTATAGAATCGTGTGTGTGTATGTGTGTGTGTGTGCGTGTGTGTACGCACGTGCGCATGTGCTCATGTGTTTGTTTACAGAGGCGTCATGCCCATAGGGGGCACAAGGGCACGTGCCTCCTCAGATATGTTCTGTTTTTAAATGAATTACTGAACTTAATTTTTAAACCCTTTTTATATATCATATATCATAATTATTTATAAAATAATATAAGTATTTTGCAGAGGGATTTACATTTTAGTAATTTAGCAAACACTCTTATCCAGAGCAATTAGGGTTAAGGGCTTTGCTCAAAGGGTATATTGACCGATTTTCACCTAGTCTGCTGGGGGATTCAAACCGCCGACCATTTAGTTACTGGCCCAACGTTCTTAAGTGCTAGGCTACCTGCCACTCTTTGCCTGGCACCCTGACTGCCTTTTATAAACATTTCATGCAGTTCTATGTCATTTTACATACCAGATTTATATTTTTTATACCACACAAATTACTGATATTATAGGCTAAGAATGAATGGAGAGATATGCGTATGTGTTCATCTTATCATATTTCTCTAATGCCAAATCAGTGTGTCCTGTTTGCAATGAAACTATCCCTGTTTGCAAATAATTAAATCTGAGAAGTCATTAGGAATCTGAGCATGGTACTTTGACAAGTTAGGCCTACCAAAAGAGCAGGCCTACCGACGCAGAAAAATGTAAGCTTTATCTGGCTATTCTTCTTCTTGTGGCTTAATCAAACGAGAGGAGGTCACAAGTGTTTCCCTAAAAACTGTCTGGGTTTAAACATCTTGTATTGTACAGAAAGTGAATAGCATAATCAGTTGATAGTGACAGAATTAAATTACTGCCCAAGCAAAGTAAGCCTCTGAATGTCAAAGAAACTAAATAATGATATCCCCATATGCATCAGTGTCATGTCTTTCCCGGATATTTTACTGCTTGTTTCTAGCATTAAGCATTGCGGACCAAAGCGCTGTTATAGATCGCTTTATATAATCAGATCCGTTTTATTTTCTTTCAAATATTTTTTCCCATTTTATTTACTAAAAGGTAGGCCTATGGCATAACCCCTCAATTTGAGTCTTGGTTTTAACTTAACAGCCCTTCACTGACAAGGAGGTAGGCTATTTAAAGAGTGCATGGTGGGTGGCGGAATTGACTGACATATCTATTGATATAGCAGCCTATGACCTAATTTAATCTGTCAAACAGGTAGACCTACCTCTTATTTCTAGGAAGAAATAGGCTCCAACACAAAGTCTAATTAAAGTTTTAAAGTTTTTAGTAAAGTCTAATTAAAATGATGGTTGAAATTAATTAAGCCTACTCAAATGTTCCTACTTTCAGAACCATGAGCTGTCCTTTTCCGATTGATTTCGCAGCGGCTGTTGCTTCAAGTTTCAGCACCACAATGTAAATGACAAAAAATCTGGCTTATTGTGAGGTCAAAAACTACATTATGGGCAAGGAACATATTGTTTTGAATCAAATCAATTTAAATTGGTCGCAAGCGATCAGTTGACCTCCGGTCCTCCTTCTCATCTTCGCTCGCTCCTTCTCAAACTGAACAAAACATAGGCTAGGTCACGCGCAAGATAGTGATTTTTTTTGGACTAGGCCTAATAAATTAAATAAATCTGAAGAAACCATTTGATCTCCTCCTTAACTGCCACTTTAGCACTACACAGCAGGGGCAGCATCAGGCACACATCAATATATAGCCTAATAAGCAAGTAATTCTAAACAACATTGACATTTCCTCAACTACATATCACATGAGACTCCCCTGGACTAGATTTAAATTCTACTCAAAACTCCCCTTGACTGAAATTGAAAAGCATGACCCTCCCCCATTTTCCTCCAGGTAACCATTCTGTGAATTTCAATCCATCCCTAAGTGGTTCCTTGCAAGATGCACCACGATGTAAAGATATGCTAGGCAGGACGCTAAATACTCTAGTGTGTGCAGACAGTATCGTCAATGGAGGAGCAGAGAGAGTGTTGAGTTGATTGTAGCAGGACAAGCAGGAGGTATGTTTGTAAATGAATTTGATCAAGCTATGTAGCCTATTGATTCCTTCTTGTTTCTCTGTAAAGACATCTAGCAATCTTATGAAGATGGCTTTAGCTGGTCATCCCCAAAGCCAACACCTACTTTGGTCACCTTTCCTTCCAGTTCTCTGCTGACTGGAACGAATTACAAAAATCACTGAAGTTGGAGACTTATATCTCCCTCACGACCTTTAAGCACCAATTGTCAGAGCAGCTTACCAATCGCTGCAGCTGTACACAGCCCATCTGTAAATAGCCCATCCAACCAACTAACTACCTACCTCATCCCCATATTTGTTTTTGTTTTTCTACTCTTTTGCACACCAGTATTTCTAGTTGCACATCCTCATCTGCACATATATCACTCCAGTGTAAATGGCTAAATTGTAATTACTTAACCACTTGGCCTATTTATTGTCTTACCTCCTTACTTCATTTGCTCACACTGTATACAGGTTTTTCTATTGTGTTATTGACTGTACATTTGTTTATCCCATGTGTAACTCTATGTTGTTGTTTTTGTCACACTGCTTTGCTTTATCTTGGCCAGGTGGCAGTTGTAAATGAGAACTTGTGCTCAACTGGCCTACCTGGTTAAATAAAGTTGAAATAAAAATAAAAAGCTAGCCAGCTAGATAGGTTTTCAATCTCCCAACCTCATAACTAGCTACCAAGCCTTTTCAGGCTGTCAATCAAGTTAGAGTAGCTTGTCTATTTTAGCTGGCATGCCTGTTGGCAAGGTTGCTAAAATAATTTATGAGACTATATACCAGTAGTGTTTTCATGATACCAGAAGTTTGACTTCGATACTAGATTTAGTATCACTATACTCGATACCATCACTATACTCGATACCATGGCAAAAAAATAAGGTATGCTAGCCAAGTCACAGAATGGCACTTGATCCAGACAGATAAACTCAGTTACTGCTTTGTTCAATCGTTGGGCATCTTTTGAGTTCAATATCATTACATTTGAATTGCTTTTACATTAAACATTAATCATAGACAGCCACAAAGCATTAATTCATTAATTATACAATCAATTTGACTTTGTTTTTACCATTCTAACTACCTAACATAATGCAAAAAATGTATCCACAATACAGGTGAATGCATATTCAATAGGAGTTTGTGCATGCATTGATTTATTGAGCTTGTTTTGGCTGATTTCATGGTGCTACAGATCACAAACAATCTGTCTCCCTTCCATTTATGACATATTTTATCCCACTGATCAACAACATTTGGATAGAAATAGCTTATTTTATAAAAATGTGCGCTCTCTCTTTAACAAGTATGACTTCATTCACAAGGTAAGAAGGAGCACAGTCAGTTCGCTGAGTCAATAGATCATCTTTGGGAGAAAGGTGAGAGACCGACCAAATAAGTGAATTAATAACGTTTTTGGTGACAATCAGCTTTGAAATCAGCATATTTTGCATTATGGTTTGCCTTCCACAACAAAGTACTAGGGTAGTGAATTGATGTTAGCTTCAGCTGTAATCTAGCAGAGCAGCCTGCAAAGCTGGAAGCTACCTGTATCTTCTTCGATTGAAATGTGTTCTAGCCTGTATGGACATTGTTTTGCGAACAGCAATTAAGTTTCAACATTTCTACGTTTAGTGTCTTATTATTCAAGTGTTTTATCTTCACTGAAGCATGAGCAAGGAACTAACACGATGCAGCCCAGACTCCCAGTGTAGGATGGCAGTGAGTAAGTGGAGCAGTCACGGTGCCCACTATAAAGGCTGTGCTGCAAGACAGGCTTGATCCGTGAGACACATTTGACAGAAGTACCAAAAGTTACAAAAATTCTAGTACCAAAACGTTTTTCATGTTCTAGTATCGAAAAGTACTGAAGTTTCGGTATACTGTGCAACACTGTATACCAGTGTGGAAGTTGTACTAAATTCATAAGGGATAACAGTTTTTAAAGAATATGTGCATCATTAATTAAAATGGCAGTTGAACAGGTAAAGATGTATGCTTAGATAATCTATGCATAATGATTATGGCTCTAGATTGCATGAAAAAGCTGCTTCAGGTGTTTGAAAAATGCACAATTCTCAGACTTCTGGAGGAGGGGCAACTCCTGCTATTAAACACAGACTTTTTCTAAACTGCATTTGTTTGGATGTACAATCATCCATACTGCAGGGCTAGGTGCAGAGCAAGCTAGTTTCCTTTTTATAAACCACACATTTTATTAGAACGCACATTGTCAAGTGCTAACATGATTTGTGCCACAGCTACAGATCCTTTGAAGGCTCGAGAGTAACACTAATGATGATTGTACCGTATGTCTTCACCAACCAGCTAATGGGATACTTAGCATTGTTGACAGTTCTCCATCTTATTAATGTTGCAGCTAAACAGGTCACATAAAAGTTTTGATGTCTGCAGACCAGACATAGATGCCACAGCATTCTCAAGGCATAATCGATAATTTACCATTTTTTGACCTCCACATGTAGCCTACCCACAATAATTTGCATCTTAGCTTTATAGTGCGATACCTGAGTGGCATTTACGTTCCTCTTTAGAAGTGGGTTGAGGAAGTAGGAATAGGAATGGGAGGCAATCTATGTTTAGACAGTTCTTTTTTGTGTGTTTTTTTTGTAAGTTCCTGCTTAACATTCTCTTTTTTTGTTCTCTTTATTTGGTGAACAACCAAGTACCACCATACTACACACTCTGTCATTATCACACTTTGTCCTGCACAGAGCATGTCACAATAAACCTGTTAAGCAACAGTGTCCCTAACTGGCTTTTGTTAACAGAACATTTTACAGGACAGGAGTTAGCTAACCCACTACTTCAGGCAGAAAGCAGATGTTAAACCTGAGTAGCAGAGCAGGTGTGGGATCCTATGTTTATCTCTATTGAAGGATGAGATCTTTATCCCTAATCTGGAAGGATGAATTTATGTGAATTTCATGACTCAGATTTCAGGCTGTTTGTATTGGAACTGTCAGTCACCAAAACAGGTCAATATTAACATGCTAATCTAGTAGCCGGGATGGAAAACAGCGAATCAATGTCTGTTGACTGTTGGAGGTAATTGTTTGACAGGATAGAATTTGCTTTTATTATAGTCTGAAATATTCAGAACAGAGGACACAAAAATAGGTTACACAGGAAATTGTATGCAAACAAAATGATTTCAAATATAGTTCCTATTCATGACAAAGTTGTTGACAATTGTGATAATGTCTTGTGTTACTTTCTGATAATTTTGTTAGTCCTTTACATCTTAAAGGACTTTTGAAAGAAGAAAATTAATTATAATTACAATAAAATTAGCCTGTTTTGTGATTGTCCTACATTTAAATGTTTTCTTACTTAGAAACTAAAACCTGGAGGTCAGAAACACAGGAATTGTTGAATTGTTTCTTTCTTGTTAATCAACCGCAATCCCAAAGTAATCTAACTAGGGAAAACCTGTCCTAGTGTCCTTATTGCTCATCTTCTTCGGTCCATTTTACACCAATTGTCCTTGAATCAGATAGGAAGTTGTGATACAAGCACGTATATATCAAGTTATTTTGGGCATCAGACCAAGCCTATTTTGTTATAAATCTTTGGTCTTCATTAGCTCAAAGATATTGAGGGTTTATGCAGTCCAATCAAAACTATGGTATTCAGTATGTGATGAAAGGGTTTGGCTGATGTATACAGTACTTATGATTATGTGTGTGTGTGTGTGTGTGTGTGTATGCGCTTGTGTGTCTGTGTTCATGTCTGTCTCTGCACTTTGACTGTTAGAGCACCTACAGTACTGTCTCTCCATTCCTTTCCCTTTACATTGATAAGAGCCTTTGTCCAAAAATGCAGTGAAACAACTTCGGTATAAGCAAACTTATTACCGTTTTGTGATTTAATATTAGTGTTTATTTCTATTAATTTGTAGATTTGTATTTGAAATTCAGTTTAGTTTTAGTTAGTTTTCAGACATGATTTACTAAAAACCTTTACATTTTTATATTAGTTAGTTTCAATTTTAGTTTTAGTGTTAGGGACAGAAAGTAGCCTATGCGTGGGAGGCTAGGAGCGATTTATGTGTTGTCAAAATGGCGAAAGTCCTCAATAGCGCTGCCCATGCAAACACAGGCTTTTGGCCACTAGAGGACTCCATATAACTCCATGCCCATGACATAGGTTTGGTTAGGTTTCAATTATTAATCGATCTTAATGTGACTTGGATTTAAAGGATATGCGCCTAGACTGGTGCAAGAAATAAGGAGGAAACTCTTGCCCATTTTTACACCAATCCAATGTTTTTTAACTTTAGTAATAGTTGTAAGAAGAATCAAGTACCTTTACCTTTATTTGACAGAAAGAGAGAGGAAAAAACAACAGATGAAGCCATGGCACATTTGACCTGTTATGTTTATGTAATATTAAACATGTATCATTGACTAACCCCTTCAAATACAGTTAATAAAAACAGCTGCAACAACAGAAAAAACATAAGCAATACATCAGTTCTTCACAAATCTATCAGTTCACAGCCAGCTTGTGTGTGTGTTTCTGTTCAACCAAACAAGATTTTCTGGTTTATCTTCAAGAAGACTCAATGTTCCAGAGAGGTGTTAGTTCAGTTTCTCAAGCCTGATGACAGTTGTGCACAAACAGAGAATATTCTCCCCACGAGCACTTGGGATGCAGGGGCAGAAACCAGATCCAGTGACACAGCTTTGGGTAAACAGTCATCCTTGCCTGCCAGAACTGGAGAGGTAACTCGGTAAACATGCCCCTCTTTACCTCTTCCAGGTATTTAAGCAGAGCACACAGGGCACTTAAAGGGGAAGTTCACCCAAAAACACTTCGGGGCCCTTTTTGACCACCTGTCTGGCTGTTTGTCAGCCTGTTTTTAGGTCTATTGTTTGTATATTTAGATTTCTGTACTTTTATATCAAAAGGCAAAATGTCCGATATTACCTAAAATGTATTAAACAATGTGTATTTATTGTTACATAAACAACACTTGGTGTCTGCATTGAATTGCCAAACAAATGTGTTGTTTAATGTAAAAAATACAAAAATAAAAAACTACTTTGTGCTAGCGCAATGGTCTTCCATATAGTCTGTAATCCAGTAGATACTCTTCTTCGTGGCTCTAAAATGAATAATTATAGGATGCGGGACAAATGATCGTTCTTACTATTGGTCTTCAAGAAAGGAAATCAGAAAGAAAGGGAGTAAACAAAGTAGGGATGCACCGATATGCCATTTTTGCTCGATATTGATATCCGATATTTTCCTTGACAAAAAACACGATACCGATAACCGATATTTACATTTTTTCGGCCTTTTAAGCATTCTAGTACAGTTACAGTGCCTTGCGAAAGTATTCGGCCCCCTTGAACTTTGCGACCTTTTGCCACATTTCAGGCTTCAAACATAAAGATATAAAACTGTATTTTTTTGTGAAGAATCAACAACAAGTGGGACACAATCATGAAGTGGAACGACATTTATTGGATATTTCAAACTTTTTTAACAAATCAAAAACTGAAAAATTGGGCGTGCAAAATTATTCAGCCCCTTTACTTTCAGTGCAGCAAACTCTCTCCAGAAGTTCAGTGAGGATCTCTGAATGATCCAATGTTGACCTAAATGACTAATGATGATAAATACAATCCACCTGTGTGTAATCAAGTCTCCGTATAAATGCACCTGCACTGTGATAGTCTCAGAGGTCAGTCAAAAGCGCAGAGAGCATCATGAAGAACAAGGAACACACCAGGCAGGTCCGAGATACTGTTGTGAAGAAGTTTAAAGCCGGATTTGGATACAAAAAGATTTCCCAAGCTTTAAACATCCCAAGGAGCACTGTGCAAGCGATAATATTGAAATGGAAGGAGTATCAGACCACTGCAAATCTACCAAGACCTGGCCATCCCTCTAAACTTTCAGCTCATACAAGGAGAAGACTGATCAGAGATGCAGCCAAGAGGCCCATGATCACTCTGGATGAACTGCAGAGATCTACAGCTGAGCTGGGAGACTCTGTCCATAGGACAACAATCAGTCGTATATTGCACAAATCTGGCCTTTATGGAAGAGTGGCAAGAAGAAAGCCATTTCTTAAAGATATCCATAAAAAGTGTTGTTTAAAGTTTGCCACAAGCCACCTGGGAGACACACCAAACATGTGGAAGAAGGTGCTCTGGTCAGATGAAACCAAAATTGAACTTTTTGGCAACAATGCAAAACGTTATGTTTGGCGTAAAAGCAACACAGCTCATCACCCTGAACACACCATCCCCACTGTCAAACATGGTGGTGGCAGCATCATGGTTTGGGCCTGCTTTTCTTCAGCAGGGACAGGGAAGATGGTTAAAATTGATGGGAAGATGGATGGAGCCAAATACAGGACCATTCTGGAAGAAAACCTCTCTCGATGTGCAAAACTGATAGAGACATACCCCAAGCGACTTACAGCTGTAATCGCAGCAAAAGGTGGCGCTACAAAGTATTAACTTAAGGGGGCTGAATAATTTTGCACGCCCAATTTTTCAGTTTTTGATTTGTTAAAAAAGTTTGAAATATCCAATAAATGTCGTTCCACTTCATGATTGTGTCCCACCTGTTGTTGATTCTTCACAAAAAAATACAGTTTTATATCTTTATGTTTGAAGCCTGAAATGTGGGAAAAGGTCGCAAAGTTCAAGGGGGCCGAATACTTTCGCAAGGCACTGTAAATTGTCACGCCCTGATCTGTTTCACCTGTCCCTGTGATTGTCTCCACCCCCTCCAGGTGTTGCTTATTTTCCCCAGTGTATTTATCCTGTCTCTCTGTGCCATTTCGTCTTGTATGTTTAGTCAAGTCAACCAGCGTGTTTTCCCTGTACTCCTTTTCTATTTTCTTTTGCTAGTCCTCCCGGTTTTAACCACTGCCTTACTCTGGACTACTTTCCCAACTGCCTGATCATCCTGCCTACCCTGACCTTGAATCTGCCTGCCCTTCGGTACCTATTGGACTCTGAACTTGTTTTGACCTTTTGCCTGAACACGACCATTTTCTTGCCTACCCCTTTTGGATTAATAAACATTTTAAGACTCCAAACATCTGCCTCCTGTGTCTACATCTGTGTATCGCCTTGTGCCTTGATAGTACGAACTGGCCATGACAGACCCAGCAGACTTGGACCAGCTCCGCCACGCTGACTCCCTGCATGGCGCCACCATTGGGAGACATGAGGAGTTGTTACGGGGCCTTTTGGAAGGGCTCAGTTCTTTGACGGAACGCCACGACCATGGGTTAAAGGCTATTATGGAGCAAATCAGGGAGTTAGCTCAGAGGCTGCCTGCCACCAGCTCCCCGAGAGCCTCGCTTACCTCTTCTGGAGCGATATTTGGGGAATCCTGGTATCTGCCAGGTTTTCTTTCTCAGTGCACGCTTATTTTTGAGCTACAGCTATCTTCGTTTCCTTCAGACCGATCGAAGCTGGCATATATTATTACGTTAATGTCAGGAAGGGCACTCTCCTGGGCTACGGCAGTTTGGGAGCAACAATCTGCCATTTGTGGTCATCTGTAGGAATTCATGGCAGAGGTGAGAAAGGTATTTGAATCTCCGGTATCTGGGAGAAAGGAGGCCAGTAAACTGCTTGACTTACGTCAAAAGTCCCATTGTGTGGCAGCGGTTGATTTTTGCACGTTGGTCACCGAGAGTCCCTGGAATCAGAGGTCTCTTTTCGATACTTTTCTGCACAGATTATCTGAGGAGGTAAAGGATGAGCTAGCTGCTCAGGAATTGCCGGTGGACCTCGACTCCCTTATTTCTCTGACCATTAAAACCGATGGACGCCTAAGGGAACGCAGGAGTGAGAGGAGGTCTGGTCTCGGGCACACTCATACACCCGCTATGGCTCATTCACCTTCGAGGGAATCCGGAAGTTTCTGAAGGAAGCTTTTCCGAGAGGATTCGAAGCCACTCGAGCACTCTCATGAATCTACGACGGGTGAGTTGCATACTCCAGAGCCTATACAGTCGGGAAGAGCTAGGTTATCAGTTGGGGAACGCTCACGTAGGATTAATAGTATGTTGTCTGTACTGTGGAGGGGCAGGACATTTTATACCTACCTGCCCTATTAGGAAACCCTTGTCTCTAGTGGGTACCAGTACTATGGTGAGTCAGACTGGGAGTTCCCTAATTCCCATCACCCGCACACCCTTTTTTGTGCTGTGGGGAGACCAATCTAAGTCTCTCCGAGTGCTCATTGACTCTGGGGCTGATGAATGTCTTATGGATGCCACTAT
The DNA here is from genome assembly GCF_013265735.2 of Oncorhynchus mykiss. Lineage (NCBI taxonomy): Eukaryota > Metazoa > Chordata > Actinopteri > Salmoniformes > Salmonidae > Oncorhynchus > Oncorhynchus mykiss. The sequence goes on along the minus strand of NC_048566.1, from coordinate 86,365,277 downwards.
TGCTTCGGAACTCGGTATTTCCACTCAGCCTCTCTCTGTTCCAACGGATGCTAGGGCACTGGACGGCCACTCTAGTACTGTGCCCGTTCAATTACGGGTTTCTGGTAACCACAGTGAGGGGGGGTCATACCCTGATCTATTTCACCTGTTCCTGTGATTGTCTCCACCTCCTCCAGGTGTCGCTTATTTATCCCTGTGTTTCCTGTCTCTCTGTGCCAGTTCATCTTGTAGGTTTAGTCTTCGGCACCTATTGAACTGGTTTTGACCTTTTGCCTGTACACGACCATTCTTTTACTACCCCTTTTGGATTAATACAACATTGTAAGACTCCAACCATCTGCCTCCTGTGTCTGCATCTGGGTCTCGCCTTGTGCCTTGATATAAATAGTTACACACACACATACTGACCAAAAAGTTATTTTGTTGGCATTTACGTATGTCCCCATTCCCAGTAAAACATAATTAAAGCCTATTTCTTTCACTTACTTGCTGCGCTGTTTCGTTGTTCATTTGTTCAGTCTCAACCAGGATTTCATCATACATTTCAAGCAGTGAAGTTTCAACTCCGTCTGTCTTGTCCAGCTGTGTCTGTAACATTTCACGTAAACCCCGTTTCTTGTCTGCATCGAAGTAGTGGTCCTTGTACCTAGCATCGAGCCTTGCTTGTTCACAGCCTCTTGTAGAGTACTTTCGCAAGTTTTAACCCCACGGTACGTGTCGGCAGTTTTGTTGAGCAGCCTTTTCAATGCCATGACAGAGGCATGGTAGTCCGGGTAGCTGTCCGGGTCTGATATGGTAGTCCGGGTCTGATAGTCCGGGTAGCTATTTTGTTAACTATTTAGCGGTCTTATGGCTTGGGGGTAGAAGCTGTTCAGGGTCCTGTTGGTTCCAGACTTGGTGCATCGGTACTTCTTGCAGTGCGTCATGTAATAATTGCCATGGTAATGTTCATTTAAATTATGCTAACTGATGTCGCTCATCCAATGGAATGTCTTTTTGTAATTTGAGTTGATTCAACAAATCACAGCACAAATTGATGGGTACACTTCCTGCTTTAACTTTATGGTATTACTTGCTGCTTTGCTCCTATGGGTACACTTGCAATAGCCGGCAGTCCACACATTATGGCATCACTGTCTTGAATGGGAACACCAGTTCTATTCAATGAGGGATTCGATGAATCTTGCCCGGGCTCCCGGAGTAGGCGTGTTTTACACCGGGTGAAGTTTTGGAACTGGGCTGCCTCCCCAGTGTGAGCCAGCACATGGAGTAATGAGTAGGATTCTGTCGGAAGATCTTAAATGCAGACTACTCGCGTCCACACTCAGCTCCTTCTCAAAACCGATTGGATGAGAAAGCCAGAGGAGAAGGATATGAGGAGGCAAAGAGTATGCAATTGGGATCTTCCCTGTGTTATGCATAACCCCATGGTTCTCAAAGCCTGTACCTAGAGAGCTACCATCCTACAGGTTATTAATCCAACTGAATCCTAATCAAGCTCACCTGTTGGAGTGAGAACTTACAAGACAGTTGCTCTCCAGGAAAATGTTTGCAAATCCCTGGTCTAACTAATGCTGAGTGACAGTGTGAATGGCATAGTAACTGTAATTGTTTTATGTTTAATAATAACATTAAATTCAATCTTTCCTCCTGGCTACCCCAACACCGGCCAACAGCTCCGCACCCACCGCAGCTACTTGCTCAAGCCTCCCCAGCTTCTCATGCACCCAAATCCAGATAGCAGATGTTCTGAAAGAGCTGCAAAACCCGGACCCGTACAAATCAGCTGGGCTAGACAATCTGGACCCTCTCTTTCTAAAACTATCCGCCACCATTGTTGCAACCCCTAGTACCAGCCTGGTCAACCTCTCTTTCGTCCGAGATCCCTAAAGATTGGAAGGCTGCCGCGGTCATTCCCCTCTTCAAAGGGGGTGACACTCTAGACCCAAACTGCTATAGACCTATATATATTCTGCCCTGCCTATCTAAAGTCTTCGAAAGCCAAGTTAATAAACAGATCACTGACCATTTCGAATCCCACCGTACCTTCTCCGCTGTGCAATCCGGTTTCCGAGTTGGTCACGGGTGCACCTCAGCCACGCTCAAGGTTCTAAACGATATCTTAACCGCCATCAATACAAGACAGTACTGTGCAGCCGTCTTCATCGACCTGGCCAAGGTTTTCGACTCTGTCAAGCATGTATTCTTATCGGCAGACTCAATAGCCTTGGTTTCTCAAATGACTGCCTCACCTGGTTCACCAACTACTTCTCAGAAAGAGTTCAGTGTGTCAAATCGGAGGGCCTGTTGTCCGGACCTCTGGCAGTCTCTATGGGGGTACCACAGGGTTCAATTCTCGGGCCGACTCTTTTCTCTGTATTTATCAACGATGCCGCTCTTGCTGCGGGTGATTCCATGATCGACCTATACGCAGATGACACCATTCTGTATACATCGGGCCCTTCTTTGGACACTGTGTTAACTGACCTCCAAACGAGCTTCAATGCCATACAATACTCCTTCCGTAGCCTCCAACTGCTCTTAAACACTAGTAAAACCATATGCATGCTTTTCAACCGTTCACTGTATATCTCACTGGTCATCCACAAAGCCAACACCTTCTTTGGCCTCACAGTGCTTTGCTTTATCTTGGCCAGGTCGCCGTTGTAAATGAGAACTTGTTCATCAACTAGCCTACCTGGTTAAATAAAGGTGAAATACAATTTTTTTTTAAATATATTATATATTTTTTAACTACAATGTTATTTATTGATATTGTTATTCATTTAAGATGCTATTAGTCTCCAACTTCCTGGAATCCAATATAGCTGCTGCTGGGGTCAGGGTATGTATGTAATTGCTGCCACCACAGAGGCTGGGAGTACCATCGTTGGCCTCGACCTAGATGTTCTCCCCTCAGCATCCACTCCAGGGTGAGCCGATAAGAGACCAGTCTATATTGTCTCGAGAGACAGAAAATAAATACATGACAATGTTATATACAACAATCAAGAAAATAAGTAGGCGTAGGCCTATACCAGTGTCGGTCAGTGCCGTTTAAGAATGGGGAGGACAAATATTTTTTGTTCATGAACATGGACTTATTTCTATTACAGCATATTGGATGATTGTCATTCATATTCCATTCACCCAGTTCAATGTAGCAGCGATAGGTTTAGGCTATTACATGATACTCAAATTTTCCCTATATCCATCATGAGGTTGCTACAACCTAGCCTATGAATGAAAGTTTAAAACGTAGGCGCACACAGGTTGAGAGAAATTTGAGGTGAAAGTGTTTACATTCAATACCACCTTGCACACTCTTGCCTGCATCTATCTGATATAGGGTGTAATGATTAGTCCAACAGTTGCAATTCCAATTGGACAAATTCAGGTATGCTTTTCCCCATTTTGTTCTGTTTGCTTCCATTGAAGAAACGTTTTTCATCAGAACAGTTCACTTTCATAGCGGCCACGTTGTATTCCTTCTCGCATGTGTGCGCTCTCCTCCTCTCATCTTGTCCCATTGCTTGTGGACTTCAATGCAGGAGGACAGAGGACAGAGACCTGGCCGTGTGGTGCCAGGACAACAACCTTTCCCTCATCGTGATCAAGACAAAGGAGATGATTGTGGACTACAGGAAAAGGAGGACTGAGCACGCCCCCATTCTCATCGACAGGGCTGTAGTGGAGCAGGTTGAGAGCTTCAAGTTCCATGGGGTCCACATCAACAACAAACTAACAACGTCCAAGCACACCAAGACAGTCGTGAAGAGGGCAAAACAAAACCTATTCCCCCTCAGGTGATTGAAAAGATTTGGCATTGGCTGTCAGATCCTCAAAAGGTTCTATAGCTGCACCACTGCTTGGCCTCCAACCGCAAGGCCCTACAGAGGGTACATCACTGGGGCCAAGCTTCCTGCCATCCAGGACCTCTATACCAGGCGATGTCAGAGGAAGGCCCTAAGACTCCAGCCACCCTAGTCATAGACTGTTCTCTCTGCTACCGCATGGCAAGTGGTACCGGAGCACCAAGTCTAGGTCCAAGAGCCTTCTAAATAGCTTCTAATCTAAATACATCTACTCAAATGGTTACCCAGACTATTTGCATTGCGTCCCCCCCCCCCTCTTTTACACTGCTGCTACTCTCTGTTGTTATCTATGCATAGTCACTTTAATAACTCTACCTACATGCACATATTACCTCAATTACCTCGACTAACCGGTGCCCCCGCACATTGACTCTGTACCGGTACCCCCTGTATATAGCCTCGCTATTGTTATTTTACTGCTGCTCTTTAATTATGTGTTACTTTTATTTCTTATTCTTACTTGTATTTCTTATTCTTTGTTAAAAATATACATTTAAACATTTTAAACTGCATTGTTGGTTAGGGCTTGTAAGTAATCATTTCACTGTAAGGTCTACACACGTTGTATTCGGCGTATGTGACAAATACAATTTGATTTGATATGTACGTATTGTCACTGTGGGGATGACGTCGGTTATGCACTTATTAATGAAGCCAGTGACTGATGTGATAAACTTCTCAATGTTATCGGATGAATCCCGGAACATATTCCAGTGCTAGTGAAACAGTCCTGTAGTTTAGCATCTGCTTCATTGGACCAGTTTCGTATTGGTACGTCCTGTTTGAGTTTTTGCTTGTAAGCAGGAATCATGACGATAGTGCCAAAGGGAGGGCGAGGGAGAGCCTTGTATGAGTTTGTGTGTGTGGAGTAAAGGTGATCTAGAGTTGTATTGCTTCTAGTTGCACAGGTGACATGCTGATAAAAGTGTGGTAAAACATATTTCTTTTTCCCTGCATTTTCTTGTTTGCTGATGGCCCCTATACAGCTCACCTAGCGCTGTCTTAGTACCAGCATCGGTTTGTGGTGGTCAAATCAAATCAAATCAAATTTTATTTGTCACATACACATGGTTAGCAGATGTTAATGCGAGTGTAGCGAAATGCTTGTGCTTCTAGTTCCGACAATGTAGTAATAACAAGTAATCTAACTAACAATTCCAAAACTACTGTCTTGTACACAGTGTAAGGGGATAAAGAATATGTACATAAGGATATATGAATGAGTGATGGTACAGAGCAGCATAGGCAAGATACAGTAGATGGTATCGAGTACAGTATGTACAAATGAGATGAGTATGTAAACAAAGTGGCATAGTTTAAAGTGGCTAGTGATACATGTATTACATAAGGATACAGTCGATGATATAGAGTACAGTATATACGTTTGCATATGAGATGAATAATGTAGGGTAAGTAACATTATATAAGGTAGCATTGTTTGAAGTGGCTAGTGATATATTTACATCATTTCCCATCAATTCCCATTATTAAAGTGGCTGGAGTTGAGTCAGTGTCAGTGTGTTGGCAGCAGCCACTCAGTGTTAGTGGTGGCTGTTTAACAGTCTGATGGCCTTGAGATAGAAGCTGTTTTTCAGTCTCTCGGTCCCAGCTTTGATGCACCTGTACTGACCTCGCCTTCTGGATGATAGCGGGGTGAACAGGCAGTGGCTCGGGTGGTTGATGTCCTTGATGATCTTTATGGCCTTCCTGTGACATCGGGTGGTGTAGGTGTCCTGGAGGGCAGGTAGTTTGCCCCCGGTGATGCGTTGTGCAGACCTCACTACCCTCTGGAGAGCCTTACGGTTGAGGGCGGTGCAGTTGCCATACCAGGCGGTGATACAGCCCGCCAGGATGCTCTCGATTGTGCATCTGTAGAAGTTTGTGAGTGCTTTTGGTGACAAGCCGAATTTCTTCAGCCTCCTGAGGTTGAAGAGGCGCTGCTGCGCCTTCTTCACGATGTTGTCTGTGTGAGTGGACCAATTCAGTTTGTCTGTGATGTGTATGCCGAGGAACTTAAAACTTGCTACCCTCTCCACTACTGTTCCATCGATGTGGATAGGGGGGTGTTCCCTCTGCTGTTTCCTGAAGTCCACAATCATCTCCTTAGTTTTGTTGACGTTGAGTGTGAGGTTATTTTCCTGACACCACACTCCGAGGGCCCTCACCTCCTCCCTGTAGGCCGTCTCGTCGTTGTTGGTAATCAAGCCTACCACTGTTGTGTCGTCCGCAAACTTGATGATTGAGTTGGAGGCGTGCGTGGCCACGCAGTCGTGGGTGAACAGGGAGTACAGGAGAGGGCTCAGAACGCACCCTTGTGGGGCCCCAGTGTTGAGGATCAGCGGGGAGGAGATGTTGTTGCCTACCCTCACCACCTGGGGGCGGCCCGTCAGGAAGTCCAGTACCCAGTTGCACAGGGCGGGGTCGAGACCCAGGGTCTCGAGCTTGATGACGAGCTTGGAGGGTACTATGGTGTTGAATGCCGAGCTGTAGTCGATGAACAGCATTCTCACATAGTTATTCCTCTTGTCCAGATGGGTTAGGGCAGTGTGGTTGAGATTGCATCGTCTGTGGACCTATTTGGGCGGAAAGCAAATTGGAGTGGGTCTAGGGTGTCAGGTAGGGTGGAGGTGATATGGTCCTTGACTAGTCTCTCAAAGCACTTCATGATGACGGATGTGAGTGCTACGGGGCGGTAGTCGTTTAGCTCAGTTACCTTAGCTTTCTTGGGAACAGGAACAATGGTGGCCCTCTTGAAGCATGTGGGAACAGCAGACTGGTATAGGGATTGATTGAATATGTCCGTAAACACACCGGCCAGCTGGTCTGTGCATGCTCTGAGGGCGCGGCTGGGGATGCCGTCTGGGCCTGCAGCCTTGCGAGGGTTAACACGTTTAAATGTCTTACTCACCTCGGCTGCAGTGAAGGAGAGACCGCATGTTTTAGTTGCAGGCCGTGTCAGTGGCACTGTATTGTCCTCAAAGCGGGCAAAAAAGTTATTTAGTCTGCCTGGGAGCAAGACATCCTGGTCCGTGACTGGGCTGGATTTCTTCCTGTAGTCTGTGATTGACTGTAGACCCTGCCACATGCCTCTTGTGTCTGAGCCGTTGAATTGAGATTCTACTTTGTCTCTGTACTGGCGCTTAGCTTGTTTGATAGCCTTGCGGAGGGAATAGCTGCACTGTTTGTATTTGGTCATGTTACCAGACACCTCGCCCTGATTAAAAGCAGTGGTTCGCGCTTTCAGTTTCACACGAATGCTGCCATCAATCCACGGTTTCTGGTTAGGGAATGTTTTAATCGTTGCTATGGGAACGACATCTTCAACGCACGTTCTAATGAACTCGCACACCGAATCAGCGTATTCGTCAATGTTGTTATCTGACGCAATACGAAACATCTCCCAGTCCACGTGATGGAAGCAGTCTTGGAGTGTGGAGTCAGCTTGGTCGGACCAGCGTTGGACAGACCTCAGCGTGGGAGCCTCTTGTTTTAGTTTCTGTCTGTAGGCAGGGATCAACAAAATGGAGTCGTGGTCAGCTTTTCCGAAAGGGGGGCAAATAGACAGTTCCGAAAAATATAGATAAACTCTCTCGGTAAATAGTATGGTCTGCAGCTTATGAGGTATTCTAACTCCAGAGAGCAAAAACTTGAGACTTCCTTAATATCTTTTGAGTCCCTGGGATCAGGGCCTGGTCCGGGGTAAGCATAATGTCCAGAGCTGCCAACTAGTTGAAGTATACATCGAGGTTGGTGATCAGTGTTCTGATGTCCAGAAGCTTTTTTCAGTCATAGGAAATGGTGGAAAACATTGTAAAAAAAAACAACACAAAATAGTAGAATTGATCAGTCACCGGCTTCATTAATAAGTGCATAACCAACGTTGTCCCCACAGTGACCGTATGTTAGATTAGAGGGGAAAGGTGGCTTTCCTCTGTGACAACATTATTGCTCCGTCCTTAAGACAGTCTGACCCATTCCAATCCCAGCCTAGAATTTGAACAGGTGATGTCAGAGCACCCTGTAATCCTTACATGTCACTCAGGGGCCTAACAAAAACAGTCATTAAAAGTAATTTACTCTCAATTGCGAAGGCTCTCAGTAAAAACGAATTGCGTACAGAAACCACTCACCTGATCTACAGAAGAGAAATGATGTAGTCATTTGTAATAAAGACACATTTAAACTCTTTTTATGAACAATGTGTGTCACCAAGGAAAAAAAGTTAACAAGCCCCCCCCAAAACCAACAGGCGAGGAAAAGCTACTGTTAAAAAGCCCTTCTCAGCTGTAAGAAAACACATGGCTCAATGTTTCTGTTAACTAAGTTTTGTTCTCTTCTCTCTTTTAATTTTGACATTTATGCGTTTTGGGATTTAGTAGAAAGATAAACTGGTTACATTTGGGCCTCAGCAGTGTGTGGTCCCACTGTGACAGTTTCCCAGTTATGTATCCTTCTGCTTCAGACAGCCGAGACATTGGTCTTCAGAGATTGGCCTGCTTTTCCATCAGTCGTCAGGTCAGATTTTATGGCCATCTGGTCGCCCATTGCAGAGGCAGTGCGGCTTTACCTTGTGAATATGTGTGAGTGCGACGTTTGACCTGTGCTTTCCAGGTCCTGACCTTCACCTCATTTCCTTGCGAGCAGCCATTCTGACAGCAGGGTTACGTTTATCTGATACCCCCAGATAAGTGCTACTTGAAAGTGCCAAATTTCGGGAAGCAGCCCTCTCTCCTTTGATTCTTTGGTTTCTGTTATGACCCTGCTCTGTACTCACCAAACCTGAGTCCATCTGGACAGCCCCCCCCCCCCGCCCTGCCACACCAACTTTGTCCCAGTTACTTTAGGCTACCTTAACCTTTGTTTGCTTATGCTTTTTACTTCTGTAATTAAAAACTTTGCCAGTTTAAAGAGGCATCTATTGGTTTTACATTCACATTGTTTTTACCTTCACTAGAATCTGAAATATCTTCATTGATATTGAACTTTAGACCTCTAGCTTTTTGGCCCTGTGTGGTAGTCCATAAATTAACCCTCCTTTGAGAGCTGGTCTGGAATTCCGGAACCTTTGAACTTTCCGGACTGCCGGCTGCTTTCAGAGTCCTAAGGAATCTTTCAGTGGCTCTTGGTGCCAGGAGAAGCCGACATCAAGCTTGAAAACTGACTTATGTGCCACTCAACAATATTTATTTGGCATAGAGGGGGAAGTGGTGTGTTAGGAAGCAACTATAGAGTATGTGTTGCAAAGTGTTTGAACAGAGGAGGTTGAAATCCATTCTCCACTTTGGCATGCCTGGCCGTTATTAACCTTGCTAGCTTGGCCCTGTGAAAAGACATAGCTGGGCTCTGTAGCTGAGAGCAAGGCCGGCAAGGCCGACAGCAGCAACCCCCTCACAGGTGCCTCTCTTCCCCCAGTGAAGGGCATAACAGCACCAGCTCCCAAGCTCAGCCCAGCCCACCCCAACCCTGCTCTGGCTTGCTCCTCTCTCACGATGAAATATGCCAATTTATGTACAACATACAGTGGGGCAAAAAAGTATTTAGTCAGCCACCAATCGTGCAAGTTCTCCCACTTAAGAAGATGAGAGAGGCCTGGAATTTTCATCATAGGTACACTTCAACTATGACAGACAAAATGAGAAAAAAAATCCAGAAAATCACATTGTAGGATTTTTAATGAATTTATTTGCAAATTATGGTGGAAAATAAGTATTTGGTCACCTACAAACAAGCAAACCAAGCTGCTTACCTATTGCAGATTCAGTCTTCCCAGCCTGGTGCAGGGGGACACGTCTGGCACTGCAGGATTTGAGTCCCTGGCGGCGTAGTGTGTTACTGATGGTAGGCTTTGTTACTTTGGTCCCAGCTCTCTGCAGGTCATTCACCAGGTCCCCCCGTGTGGTTCTGGGATTTTTGCTCACCGTTCTTGTGATCATTTTGACCCCACGGGGTGAGATCTTGCGTGGAGCCCCAGATCGAGGGAGATTATCAGTGGTCCTTGTATGTCTTCCATTTCCTAATAATTGCTCCCACAGTTGATTTCTTCAAACCAAGCTGCTTACCTATTGCAGATTCAGTCTTCCCAGCCTGGTGCAGGTCTACAATTTTGTTTCTGGTGTCCTTTGACAGCTCTTTGGTCTTGGCCATAGTGGAGTTTGGAGTGTGACTGTTTGAGGTTGTGGACAGGTGTCTTTTATACTGATAACAAGTTCAAACAGGTGCCATTAATACAGGTAACGAGTGGAGGACAGAGGAGCCTCTTAAAGAAGAATTTACAGGTCTGTGAGAGCCAGAAATCTTGCTTGTTTGTAGGTGACCAAATACTTATTTTCCACCATAATTTGCAAATAAATTAATTAAAAATCCTACAATGTGATTTTCTGGATTTTTTTTCTCATTTTGTCTGTCATAGTTGAAGTGTACCTATGATGAAAATTACAGGCCTCTCATCTTTTTAAGTGGGAGAACTTGCACAATTGGTGGCTGACTAAATACTTTTTTTGCCCCACTGTAAATGTACAAACTGATCTTCACAATACTGTACTGTGTGTAAATTATGCTTTATTCTTACTTGGTATTTAGTTTTCTGTCCTTCTCACATAACACAAAGACCGATAGAAATGTAACTGGTGCATTTTAGGGTGCTTTAAGACTTTGTTGCAGTCACACCTTATTTTCTGAGATTTCTTCATTTTCTCATGTGTTTGCTTTTCTCTCATGTGGCATGAGACAAACGGTACGCCTTGAAAAGCACCTATCGGCTTTGACTTAGGTGTATACACATTTTGTGTTTATATCCTATGATGGTTTGCTTTTGTTCTTATTTTGGGCTGTGGCCTTACAATAATTTCTTAGAATTTCACTTGACTTTCCGTAAGCATCATCCTCTGTATGAAAGTTATATCAGTGGCTTTGACTTAACTCTTGGTTTGACTTACCCTTGTCTCAGCTTATGTGATAATGCTCTTGCTTTATCCTGTCATAAATGTATTTTAGACATTCAATAACCTCACATGTATTGTAGGATAAGAGCTCAGCCATGTTAATTGTTTCAGGAGTTTGACAAAAGCACTTTTGAGTTTGAACACTTACAGCACATTACAGAAGAACAAGAAGTCCAGACTAACCTGTACTCCCTCCCAGACGTCTGCCTATACAGTGTAAGCATTGGGTTATGGGGTGAGGAAAGGGCCCTGTTACAAGCTGCAGCACGGCCTGTGTACACTCCTGCTCTGGCATGCAACAAAGTATGTGCCAGTTCCTATGACTCGCTCACTATGCCATGACACTTTTAGTTATCCCCCCCAACAAATGTCACTCACATTGAAAAGCTGCATTCATACAGGAATTCATTTAAAGTGTATTTGATGTGTCCATGTGACGTTAATGTCATAAAGCAGTAACATAGACTTACTAATAGAATATTTCATATTCATGTAATTTCTTCCCCATTTACCTTTTTAATGATTTGATGGTCTAGCAACATGGCATGATCTTATTGTAAGGTTGACCAGTTATTTACAGTACAAGTAAAAAGTGTGGACACCTTCTCATTCAAGCGTTTTGCTTTATTTTTACTATTTTCTACATTTTAGAATAATAGTGAATACATCAAAACTATGAAAAAACACATGGAATCATGTAGTAACCACAAAAGTGTTAACAAATCAAAATATATTTTAGATTCTTCAAAGTAGCCGGCCTTTGCCTTTAATGACAGCTTTGCACAGTCTTGGCATTCTCTCAACCAGCTTCATAAGGTAGTCACTTGGAATGCTTTTCAAACAGCCTTGAATGGGTTCCCACATATGCTGAGCACTTGTTGGCTGCTTATCCTTCACTCTGCGGTCCAACTTGTCACATCTGCTCCTGCCACACCCCTAGTGGACATCCGGTGTCTCCTTGACCTGCAGCCATTCCCTCTCCCTCTCCCTTTGTGTGTGATTGTGTGATTGGGGACAGGTGTGCTGGAGTCAGAAAAGTTCCCCACCAGCTGCAATCCGTTCCATAATCAAGACCTCTACAAGTGCAGTTAATTGCAGATTTCTGAGGCAAGTAACTCTAATGAACTTATCCTCTGCAGCAGAAAACTCTGGTTCTTCCTTTCTTGTGGCAGTCCAGTTTCATCATAGCAAATTATGTTTTTTGCGACTGCACATGAGGAAACTTTCAAAGTTGACATTTTCTGTATTGACTGACCTTCACCTTCACGTCTTAAAGTAATCATGGACTATATTTTCTCATTGCTTATTTGAGCTGTTCTTGCCATTAATATGGACTTGGTATTTTACCAAATCTTCTGTATACCAACCCTACCTTGTCACAACACAACTCATTGGTTCAAATGCATAAATAAGGAAAGAAATTCCACAAATTGACTTTTAACAAGGCACACCTGTTAATTGAAATGCATCCCAGGTGACTACAGTACCTCATGAAGCTGGTTGAGAGAATGCCAAGAGTGTGCATCAAGGCAAAGGGTGGCTACTTTGAAGAATCTCAAATATAAAATATATTTGGATTTGTTTGACACTTTTTTGGTTACTACGTGATTCCATATGTGTTATTTCATAGTTTGATGTCTTCACTATTAATCTACAATGTAGAAAATAGTAAAAATAAAGAAAAACCTTGTAATGAGTAGGTGTGTCCAATCTTTTGACTGGTACTGTATGTATGGACTGTGTGACAGCCTGCACTGGGGAATGGCAGTCCCCTTGATCACAGTCTCATGACTTATCGAACGAATGCTATTTCCAAATTATAGCCTGAAGGATAAACGGAGGCGTGAGACACGTAAGAATAGTGTGTACTCGATTAATAGTTATTCACTGGAACTGTATTTGTTTCCTCCAAAGGTCAGGGCCCATTGCCAAAACGTTGCTGTGTTAAGACAAGAGCCAGCATTTACAATGGAATTTGCCACCACATTATTTGCCAATGGTTGCTTGTGTTGACAAGTGACAAATGCATTGATACTTTGATCAATCTTATCAAACTGCCGGCAGTTAAGCACGAGAAGCTGGAGCATCCCCTTGGAATGGGTGCATTAAATGTCAACCTTGTCTGACTTGGTCAGAAGTTCGGCCATTCCACATTCCTGACTAAGGGATAAAGCTGCTCTAATCCCTTTTACCAGGTAGCCAGAGTTGGCAGCCGAGCCTGGAATTCCAGTGGCATTCCAATTTGGGGAAGTTGCTAGGGTCTGGATGGACAATTCCCACAACAAAGGAAGACTCTCATTCAAAGAAAATAGGGTTTAAGTTCTGTGAGAAAGTCAGCCGAAAGTCATGTGAATAGTGGCATATTTAGAGAGCTTTTGATTCGGCGGCTGCTCTAAAAAGGGCTGAGGCAATTGGACGTCCACAAGCCGGGAGGCTGATGCAAAGTGGAAGGTGGGAGGCCGGTCTTGATCTCATGACAAGTCTGGCTGAAGGGTGACAGTCCAGAGCAGATTGCAGCAGGCTTACCTGTCAAAGCCAAGCCAATGAGCTGCAGTCCTGCAGTACAGCCCCAACAGTACTGACTTCAGAGTCACAGAGAGCACAGTCTGGCATTTTATCTGTCTGGAGAATGCTGTATGGTGCTGCTAAAGACCACAGGCTCCATAGAAGTACAGGGGCATTACTGATCTGTCTCACTGAGTCCTCATAGCCCAGTGGCGTCGGTGTGAAAAACATGGAGATATACACTGAGTGTACAAAACATTAGAAACATGTGGAACGCTTTCGACAGCTCGTAGATCATGCCCCAACAAATTGTATGTTTTGTACATTGGCCGCTCTTTGTCCTGTCTGAGTAGCATTGAGACTGAATAAGACTCCATGCAACCTGAACAAAAGCCATTAATCTGGAGTACTGTACACGCAAACATGAATTCTTTCAGTTCAATAAAACTCTGTTAAGGAAGAATGGGTCTATTTCACTGGGTCCCAATCCCTAAGTTTATCGGGGAGATCTAATTAGCATAATGTCTGCTTACTGCTGGCCAGACGTTACTTTTTCAGTGATATACAAATAATGTTTGTGTTATAGCCTAAGTATGTCACAACCTGAGTTTTTTGTTGTCAGAATGGTCTCTCTGCTTGGATGATTGAAAAAGTTGATATGGTCTGTATGTATGGCCTAGTCAGTATGACGGAGGGTGTTCACATGGTAATGTATATCATGTTTTCCATATCAAATGGGTGGTCGTCATACACTCCCAAATCTACATATCAAACCAAGATTTTAAGACCCATTAGTTTATGATTTATCCCTCTCTGTCTATGCAAACACAGTATATTCTAACTCCCACTTATATTAAATAATGTGAAGAATTTGTCACATTATAGTATAATTGTAACGTGTGCGCTGGGAGTCGGGAAGCAAGTTCAGGGAGTGAGTACATAATGAATGAACAAAACATAACACAAAACAAGAAACACGAACAACGCACAGACATGAAACTGAAACAAACAACGCCTGGGGAAGGAACCAAAGGCAGTGACATATATAGGGAAGGTAATCAGGGAAGTGATGGAGTCCAGGTGAGTCTGTTGACACGCAGGTGAGCGTAATGATAACAATAATTAATCTAGAATATTTTTTTGTATTTTATCTATTTTTTTCTCCCAATTTCAATTATGATCTTGTCTCATCGCTGCAACTCCCCAACAAGCTGGGGAGAACCGTGTTCCTTAATAAACAACCGCCCCCTTAAACCGGAAGCCAGCTGGACCAATGTGGTGGAGGAAACACCGCTATTAACCTCCTGTATGTGTGTATGTGTGCGTGCATGTGTGTGTGTAGTTAAACGTTCAGTCAAGTTAGAAGACAAGGGCTCTGGGCCTGGGGGGGGGGGGGGGGGGGGGGGGGGTCTGGTTTTTGAGATGGTGAGAAGGGCATGTCAGCCTCTATTGGCTCCCTGCTGTTAGTGTTGTACTTGAATCAGTCACAGAGTCCCACAGTGTTCATGGGGCGGCAGGGTAGCCTAGTGGTTAGAGCGTTGGACTAGTAACCGAAAGGTTGCAAGTTCAAACCCCCGAGCTGACAAGGTACAAATCTGTCGTTCTGCCCCTGAACAGGCAGTTAACCCACTGTTCCTAGGCCGTCATTGAAAATAAGAATGTGTTCTTAACTGACTTGCCTAGTTATAAAGGTAAAATAAAAAAAATAAAAATGAACAGCCACACAGACAGACTGCAGATTCACCAGGCAGAGCAGGACCCTCTCTGTCATTCTCCCTGAACTCCAGACACTACAAGGCGTCCCTGTTTCTTTGTGTGGCGTCTGTGAAGAGGCGTGTTTATAGACACAGAACATAAATCAGCCATGTGTTAAGGCCAGTGTTGAAAAGTTACACATATGTGAAAGATGCTCTGTGTTGTAATGGCAGTACATTCAAAACACACACAAGCATGCACGCACGCACACACACATACATTCATAGAGACACATTGACAAACAGACACACGTGAATAGTAACTACCACATTCTCCCACTGTAAGATAGATTTTCCACACCACAGATGGTGCTCGCTGCTTTAACTAGATTCATCCTCAGTTGTTTCTGAATGTGACGGTGGGTTTTCTATGTGTAAGTTGCTCTTTGACAAGAGGCTCTTCTTATGTAATGCTTTCGAGTGCCTGCCCTTGTCTTTTAGCTGTACCCATAATTAGCACACAATAGGCCTATATCTCACATACCTGTTCGGCCCGTCACCCCCAAAAGGGAGACAGTGTCCCCTGACTGATGGCTAGAAGTGGGACAAGAAAACAGGAGCCACCGTTCCCTGATGTCACTGAGGAAGAATCTATCTTCCCCTTCACATAATCAACCAGCTGTGTCCGACTCGTCCAGCATGTCACCTATTTTACAATCCATCCCACACTGGGTCTACTCTCCCCTGGTTCCCACAGAGCCACGGTAACACTGCCCAGAGAAAAGGTGCCCATTTCCAGCGTTCCCAACCAGCTCACTGTTTCACCGCCTGGAAATCCCCCTCCGCACAAAGAGACACAAATATAATACTGCACCACTGCAGGCGGGGGAGGTATTCAGGGGCTATTCACAGGACAATATTGATACGGGAGGCACTTTTGTCTGTGAATCCTTCTGGGAATGCACTCAGTTGTTGTGGCTATATGGACCCGCATTCTATCCAAGTGCAACAGGTAGCTAGCTAGGTGTTACTTGTTATTGATTCAAGATAAGCGGAACACTTACGGACACTCCGTTTTCTTTCTTTTCCTTTTTCCGTAGTTTTTTCTGGGAACCTCACATGTGAGAAGCTGATCTGTCAGCTGATGTTAGCTGATCTGTCAGCTGATGTCAGCTGATCTGTCAGCTGATGTTAGCTGATCCTGTCAGCCGATCTGTCAGCTGATGTTAGCTGATCATGTGTTTTCAGCCTGCATATTCAAATCCCACCGATTTGGACATTGTCTGCAGGAAGTGTTGTACAGTATAGGCCAGTAGTCTGTGTTACCTGACTGTTTCTGTATTCAACAATGGTACAGGGCAATTTCATGATAACAGAATTAGGCTGATACTCAGATTTTTCACTTTAAAACCATAAAACTCTATGCACAAGGACTAATTTTAACAATATAGACAGAACATTTGACAAAAACACATTTACTTGAAGAACAGTGCAGATGCAAAGTTTGGTAACAGAATGACGGTTTGTGCTGTTGGTGCCGTAAATGTGTTTTTGTACAATTTTCTGTGTAAATTGTTAAACGTAGTCCTTGTGCATAGAGTTGTATGGTTTGTTAAACTTTGAAATCAATGAATTTTGTGTGACATATATTTAAAATTGAAAACTCCATATGTACTGGCTCACCTCTCCTTACCACATCATATTTCCAGCCCCATGAATGAGGCCCTCAAGCAGGAACTGACAGTAACACAGAGCCAGACAGCTCTAACAAATGTCTATACCAAGAATATGCAACTCTGATGGGGGAGGGGCCACAAAAAATCGGAACTCCTCATGGGATGCTGCAGTGGCTCACCGGTCTGCATCCATACCTACACATGTAGTCAGGCCCTAGCCTTTTGATGGCCCGAAGCAAAATTTTGATTCCCCCACCTTGCGACCAAAATATTTTAGTGGCCCCCCCCTTGACAGAGGAGAAAACAGATGTGCGTTATAAGAGTTAATTTCCTGCAATTCTATAAATTTTTCCATGGGGCATAGAGAACATTTTGCAGTTTTAAAGCAAGTTTGCTGCAAATCTACACATTTTGCCATGGGGTGGAGATAAGATTTTGCAATATTATGAATCATTTCATGCAATTCTATTAATTTTGCCATGGGGTGGAGAGAAATGTTTACAGTTTTTAATATGATATCCGAGAGTGACTAACAATTCAATGGGGCTCCCCTCGGACAATGATGACTACAAGTTTAGATAGCTAGCCGCTAGACTTATTCAATGTAACAAGAGAAAAACTGCTGATGCACATCCAAATGGAAATTGCACCTTGTGTATTGTACTATTCTAACGCTCAACAGTAAGTTGATACCCCAACTGAGCCCCCCCCCCCCCCCATCTCTGGTCTGTACAATAATAGACAAAATACGTTTATTTTGGTATTTCTACAGAAATATGTTGTAGAAGACAGGGCCTGGTTTTAGGCTGCAGCAGGAGAGGGCCTGTTGTTCTAAGAATCCTTCAGAGTGATGCCATACTGTTGCCTTTATGTGCTTTTTATAGCTTTTTATATATTGTTTGCACAATGTTTGCAACAGAAATGACTCCCATGGCTGCCTTTTATATGCCACTGTTTTATCATATGTTTTGAATGTGAATCAGGAAGCAATTGTGAAGGTTTGAAACAAATTATGTCTTGTGTTCAAACCTTAGACACTCATTCAGGATATGCTTTGTTAGGACCATAACTGTATGATGGAAGTGGATGAGAATGATGTTGACCAATGAAAAGCTCCAATTAGTTACTACTAAATAGGGTTGAAAAGGTAAATTGTCCACTCAGAACACTTCAAATGACTGGCGCTGGGGCGGCGATCATACAGAGCCATGTCAGATAAGAACTAATACAATGGAGTCCTTATAACAATTGCTCCATACAGAACAGTAATGGGGGGAAATTTGGACTGTTCTATGTCTGCAATTAAACCTTTAGCTGCGAGCCAAATTACGCAAATATGACTATTGAGTAAAAACAAAACACTGTTTTTTTAAACGATAACATATCCAGCCAGACATTGCAATTACACTGATATAGACCAACTCAATGTTTCAATTATTAGAAGTAAATAAATAAATAAGTCTGATTTGTGAACTAGATAAGTTGTTTTAAGTGTTTTATTTTCCCAAGTCAACATGGAGGTAATTATTTGATATTGAATTCATGAGCACATCATTTGTTTTTCTTAGGACATTTTCCTGAAGTGAACAGCTCTCGTACCTCAATTGTTATTAAATGGAAAAAAGAGCAATGAGGGACATGTACACATTATCATGTTAATAATTCATAGATAGCGATGGTCTTCCAGCTAATAATAATGTAGCAATATCAATAGAAATATTATTATCTAAATGTCAAAGCAATAATGAGAATTTCTTTGCAAGGTAATGGTCCTTACCATTTGTTGTAGTCATGTAGCATTTCTTAAAGTGGAAGCAATAGTTATTGTCCATATTCTAAGCTAAGTTTTCTAGTGTTTTATGTTGATTTGAATAAATTCAGTTAATGTCTGTTTAAGTGAGCTTTCACTGTCTGCTCAACGGACTTGTAGAGCATATGCAAATGTTATTTTTTCTGTCCTTTTGAATATAGGTTGTACTTCCTTTTCACTTCAAGCAAAAGTTTTAGGGGAATTCTGAATCACCAAGCCTATTTAAAGATGTTTGTGTTTGTATGGTTGTTGGGGTGTTTGTCGATTGTTGTTTTGCTATCTTGCCACATAGATGCCTGCCCATGTAGTCTTCTTCTGTTCAACTCGACTAATCTTTTATTGTCTGTTGGCCAGCTGTGTGAATTGACAGAGCAAGACAAAGTCAGTTTGTCCCTCAGATTTCAGCTTTCACGTGCACCCGGACACACAGACTGGGCTGGTGAACAGAGACCTGGTGTGCCGACTCTGTTACTCTCAGCCCCCCCCCCCCTCACTTTTTCTCACCCTCTCACTCACTCTCTCTCTCTCTTTCTCTCTCTCACTGTCTCTTTCTCTCACTCACACACTCTCTTTCAGTCACACACTCTCTTTCTCATTCTCTTGTGTTTTCTCTCTCTCATTCTCTCTCTCGTTCTCTCACTCTTGTTCTTCCTTTCTCTCTCTCTCTGCTCTGAGGTCTGCAGGGTGATGCAGATACTGCTCTGGTGGCTGTGATCCGATAGTCACTGATAGTTGTCTCTGTCACAATTAGGCCCAGATCTCAACAGCTCCACAGCCCCTCTGAGCAGTGCCTGCAGGTGCCTGAGAGAGAACCTCAATTGAGCATGCCTTGTCAACTTGGTCAAAGGCAGATGCAGAGGTTTTCCATATGGAGATATAAATCCGCTGGAATCCCCTTTTGATACCAGGCAATAAATATAGCAAACCCAGGATACAGGCAGGAAGCCTCAGTGAAGGAAGGTACTATTTTGGGTGAACAGTCCCATTGTCTATGATGTAGCGACGGGAGGCTGGGGGTGGGAGAGAGTGATGTTCTGGGGAGGCAGCATGGCTCCTCTCCCCTACCACTCCCTCCAGTGTTCCACATTCAGAGGGTCCCTCTGTCCCCTCTTCTGTGACTACATCATGGCAGTCACACTCTGAGACATGTGCAGAGGAGAGAAGGGGGTGTTATATAACTCATCTTCAGTGACTGGTGGAGAGAGCTGCCCCGTCTTAAAGGGTTTTGACTTTAGGATAGTTAACATAGCAGGATAGTTAACATAGCAGGTTTAGGATAATTAGTTTAAGGTTAGAAAAGGGTAAGGGTTAGCTAAAATGAAGGAAAAAAATCTACTTTTGTCTTAATTTGACAAGATCTGTATCCCTCCTAGCCATGATGCAGTGTGGCGTGGCATAACCAAACTTGAAGATCATAAGGCCAATAAAAGAGAGGAAGCGCCGATGGCAGATTTTCAGAACATGGCTGTTTGTTTGTCTGCCTTGTCACAATCATGCTGTTTTAAAAAACAATACCTCCTGCCAAGAGAGGGCGGGTTGATGAAGAGAAGGTTAGGCCTTGTACTTTTTGTGGACCCAGATGTGAATATATATACAGTAGAAAATCATCTAAAAAGCCGAGCTCAGGAAATGTGTTCTCAAACATATCGGTAGCCCTTTTCTGCAGTCAAATAACCTAGTGGCATCATGGGTGGAATGTTCTAATTTTTTTTTGATAATTTAATAATTAATAAATATGATTTATTTATTTTATGCTGAAAATCCAGTGTTTCTATGTCCAACAGTTTTGTTATATTTCAGTGTCCTGTGATGTGTATAAAGTGTAATATTGGGGTGCAAACTCAAAATGAAATACATTTAAACTCTTATGTCTGACATGGTACACGTGTCTTGTTTTTGTAAGCCCATAACCATGTGTGTGAGGTGTTTAAGACAACCAACAAACACTCTATGTGTGATAGAGTGATCCCTGATTGATCCCACTGCAGTAAAAGGTTATTCATGCAGTTCTTAGAAGTGCTAACCGTAAACATTTTCAAGGTTTTGTAACATTCTACTTTCTCTTTCAATGTTTATATGTAACAGTTTAGAGATGCCGCAGTCAAACGTGTGAGTTGTGACCTCACTAACACCACAAGGCCTCACACAACAACTGTGAGGGGAATTCATGTACTTTACGGGAATTGTGTGTTTTCAGTTTAGTATTACTGGGTCTGCAACTCTCATGGTCGTATCCTCAACTGAAAAGCCCCCCACTCCTAGGTTCTCTAAATCCTCTAGAGACGACTAGACAAATAAGCGGAGGTCGTTTTGAGACGCGGCTCAGCAAAGTATTTACTTCTTCACACGGCTGATGGTTCTCCAATGGGTGTAACATTGGCACAGGAGACATATCAGACCAAAGACAACACAACAACAAGTGTAGAGCTGTCCTCTGGCGGCGGTGTCCGCCCGGAAGGCAAAGCAAACAAACAAACAAGCTGTAGGTCATAAATGCCTAACAGTGGAGGTAGTTCATGTGCTGTCTGGGAGAATAAAAGGCCTCACACTCCATAGGCCTCAGCCGCAGCACAGAGCGCAGTGCAGCCACCCCAGCTCACATGTACACCCACTGGTTCCTGTCTCACCGATCGCTCTAGCCCAGCTGGTGACACAAGCACTTCCTACTCTCCCATTTTGTGTCTGCCATTGTGCTGTTCAATGTGTAGCAACTGGCAAAGGCATTACATTACACTCACAATGGAGAGCCAATCCCCTGTATATAGCCTCATTATTGTTATTTTATTGTGTTATTATTGTGTTTATTTAGTAAATATTTTCTTAACACTATTTTCTTAAAACTGCATTGTTGGTTAAGTTTGTAAGTAAGCATTTCACAGTAAGGTCTACACCTGGTGTATACGGTGCATGTGACAAATAACATTTGATTTGATTTGATATCCAGCTAAAGACATACAGGTAATAATGGAATCACTTGGTTTTTTTATTTTCTTTTTTATTTCACCTTTATTTAACCAGGTAGGCTAGTTGAGAACAAATTCTCATTTGCAACTGCGACCTGGCCAAGATAAAGCATAGCAGTGTGAACAGACAACACAGAGTTACACATGGAGTAAACAATTAACAAGTCAATAACACAGTAGAAAAAAAAAATAGTCTATATACATTGTGTGCAAAAGGCATGAGGAGGTAGGCGAATAATTACAATTTTGCAGATTAACACTGGAGTGATAAATGATCAGAGGGTCATGTACAGGTAGAGATATTGGTGTGCAAAATAGCAGAAAAGTAAATAAATATAAACAGTATGGGGATGAGGTAGGTAAAATTGGGTGGGCTGTTTACCGATAGACTATAAACAGCTGCAGCGATCGGTTAGCTGCTCAGATAGCAGATGTTTGAAGTTGGTGAGGGAGATAAAAGTCTCCAACTTCAGCGATTTTTGCAATTCGTTCCAGTCACAGGCAGCAGAGAACTGGAACGAAAGGCGGACAAATGAGGTGTTGGCTTTAGGGATGATCAGTGAGATACACACAATATGTAGCGAGGGCCAGCCGACTAGAGCATACAGGTCGCAGTGGTGGGTGGTATAAGGTGCTTTAGTAACAAAACGGATGGCACTGTGATAAACTGCATCCAGTTTGCTGAGTAGAGTGTTGGAAGCTATTTTGTAGATGACATCGCCGAAGTCGAGGATCGGTAGGATAGTCAGTTTTACTAGGGTAAGTTTGGCGGCTTGAGTGAAGGAGGCTTTGTTGCGGAATAGAAAGCCGACTCTAGATTTGATTTTAGATTGGAGATTTGATATGAGTCTGGAAGGAGAGTTTACAGTCTAGCCAGACACCTAGGTACTTATAGATGTCCACATATTCTAGGTCGGAACCATCCAGGGTGGTAATGCTAGTCGGGCGTGCGGGTGCAGGCAGCGAACGGTTGAAAAGCATGCATTTGGTTTTACTAGCGTTTAAGAGAAGTTGGAGGCCACGGAAGGAGTGTTGTATGGCATTGAAGCTCGTTTGGAGGTTAGATAGCACAGTGTCCAAGGACGGACCGGAGTATACAGAATGGTGTCGTCTGCGTAGAGGTGGATCAGGGAATCGCCCGCAGCAAGAGCAACATCATTGATATATACAGAGAAAAGAGTCGTCCCAAGAATTGAACCCTGTGGCACCCCCATAGAGACTGCCAGAGGACCGGACAGCATGCCCTCCGATTTGACACACTGAACTCTGTCTGTAAAGTAGTTGGTGAACCAGGCAAGGCAGTCATCAGAAAAACCGAGGCTACTGAGTCTGCCGATAAGAATATGGTGATTGACGGAGTCGAAAGCCTTGGCAAGGTCGATGAAGACGGCTGCATAGTACTGTCTATTATCGATAGTGGTTATGATATCGTTTAGTACCTTGAGCGTGGCTGAGGTGCACCCGTGACCAACTCGGAAACCAGATTGCACAGCGGAGAAGGTACGGTGGGATTCGAGATGGTCAGTGACCTGTTTGTTGACTTGGCTTTCGAAGACCTTAGATAGGCAGGGCAGGATGGATATAGGTCTGTAACAGTTTGGGTCCAGGGTGTCTCCCCCTTTGATCCTTGGGGATCTCAGACAATATGAAAGAGAGGTTGAACAGGCTCGTGATAGGGGTTGCGACAATGGCGGTGGATAGTTTCAGAAATAGAGGGTCCAGATTGTCAAGCCCAGCTGATTTGTACGGGTCCAGGTTTTGCAGCTCTTTCAGAATATCTGCTATCTGGATTTGGGTAAAGGAGAACCTGGAGAGGCTTGGGCGAGTAGGTGCGGGGGGGGGGGGGGGGGGGGGGAGCTGTTGGCCGAGGTTGGAGTAGCCAGGAGGAAGGCATGGCCAGCCGTTGAGAAATGCTTGTTGAAGTTTTCGATAATAATGGATTTATCGGTGGTGACCGTGTTACCTAGCCTCAGTGCAGTGGGCAGCTGGGAGGAGGTGCTCTTGTTCTCCGTGGACTTCACAGTGTCCCAGAACTTTTTGGAGTTAGAGCTACAGGATGCAAATTTCTGCCTGAAGAAGCTGGCCTTTGCTTTCCTGACTGACTGCGTGTATTGGTTCCTGACTTCCCTGAACAGTTCCCTTAACAGACTATTCGATGCTATTGCAGTCCGCCACAGGATGTTTTTGTGCTGGTCGAGGGCAGTCAGGTCTGGAGTGAACCAAGGGCTATATCTGTTCTTAGTTCTGCATTTTTTGAACAGAGCATGCTTATCTAAAATGGTGAGGAAGTTACTTTTAAATAATGACCAGGCATCCTCAACTGACGGGATGAGGTCAATGTCCTTCCAGGATACCCGGGCCAGGTCGATTAGAAAGGCCTGCTCACAGAAGTGTTTTAGGGAGCGTTCTGACAGTGATGAGGGGTGGTCGTTTGACTGCGGATCCGTAGCGGATACAGGCAATGAGGCAG
The DNA here is from genome assembly GCF_013265735.2 of Oncorhynchus mykiss. NCBI lineage: Eukaryota > Metazoa > Chordata > Actinopteri > Salmoniformes > Salmonidae > Oncorhynchus > Oncorhynchus mykiss. Next base: position 86,341,343 of record NC_048566.1, on the reverse strand, counting down.
TGATCGCTGAGATCCTGGTTGAAGACAGCGGAGGTGTATTTGGAGGGCCAGTTGGTCAGGATGACGTCTATGAGGGTGCCCTTGTTTACAGATTTAGGGTTGTACCTGGTGGGTTCCTTGATGATTTGTGTGAGATTGAGGGCATCTAGCTTAGATTGTAGGACTGCCGGGGTGTTAAGCATATCCCAGTTTAGGTCACCTAACAGAACAAACTCTGAAGCTAGATGGGGGGCAATCAATTCACAAATGGTGTCCAGGGCACAGCTGGGAGCTGAGGGGGGTCGGTAGCAGGCGGCAACAGTGAGAGACTTATTTCTGGAGAGAGTCATTTTTAAAATTAGTAGTTTGAACTGTTTGGGTATGGACCTGGAAAGTATGACATTACTTTGCAGGCTATCTCTGCAGTAGACTGCAACTCCTCCCCCTTTGGCAGTTCTATCTTGACGGAAAATGTTATAGTTGGGTATGGAAATCTCCGAATTTTTGGTGGCCTTCCTGAGCCAGGATTCAGACACGGCAAGGACATCAGGGTTAGCAGAGTGTGCTAAAGCAGTGAGTAAAACAAACTTAGGGAGGAGGCTTCTGATGTTGACATGCATGAAACCAAGGCTTTTTCGATCACAGAAGTCAACAAATGAGGGTGCCTGGGGACATGCAGGGCCTGGGTTTACCTCCACATCACCCGCGGAACAGAGGAGGAGTAGTATGAGGGTGCGGCTAAAGGCTATCAAAACTGGTCGCCTAGAGCGTTGGGGACAAAGAATAAAAGGAGCAGATTTCTGGGCATGGTAGAATATATTCAGGGCATAATGCGCAGACAGGGGTATGGTGGGGTGCGGGTACAGCGGAGGTAAGCCCAGGCACTGGGTGATGATAAGAGAGGTTGTATCTCTGGACATGCTGGTTGTAATGGGTGAGGTCACCGCATGTGTGGGAGGTGGGACAAAGGAGGTATCAGGGGTATGAAGGGTGGAACTAGGGGCTCCATTGTAAACTAAAACAATGATAACTAACCTGAACAACAGTATACAAGGCATATTGACATTTGAGAGAGACATACAGCGAGGCATACAGTAATCACAGGTGTTGATTGGGAGAGCTAGCTAAACCAGTAGGTGAGACAACAACAGCTAATCAGCTAGCACAACAACAGCAGGTAAAATGGCGTTGACTAGGCAGAGAGGGTCGGATTAACTACACACAGAGCCTGAGTGTGGCTGGGGCCGACAGATAAAACATAAACAAACAGAATGGAGTACCATGATTAATGGACAGTCCAGCAGGCATCAGCTATGTAGCCAAGTGATCACAGTGTCCAGGGGGCAGCGGTGGATGGGACAGGGAAGCTAGACTGGTGCCAGGCTAAAAAAACTGGCTGGCTGTGCAGAAGGTAAAAGCCACTAGCAGTGGCTAACATTGACTAAATAGCTTGTAGCTAGTTAGCTGGTTGGCTTCTGGAGGTTCTTGAATGTGTTCTAAAAATTAAAAATAATAGCGATTCCGTATCACATTGGGTGAGGTAGGTTACCGGAGGGTATAAACGAATTAAAAATTGAAAAGAGATTGAAAGTAAATATGGGTCCAGTGAGTGGATGGGCTGGCTGGGGACGCGGCGATTCAGACAGTTAGCAGGCCTGTGCTAACAAGCTAACAGTTAGTAGGCCGGGGCTAAACAAGCTAGCAGTTAGCAGGCCGAATTAGCAAGCAAGCAGATAGCAAGGGCTAGAAAGTTAGCCTTTGGGGGACGTCGCGATGGGGGTTAAGTCTGTTTATGCCTCTTCATGTGGTGACATCGATAGACCGGTCGTGGGTCCGGATATTGTAGCCCAGGAGTATGCTTCGGTGGTAGCACAGGAGCTTTGGCCGGGCTAGCTTCAAGCTAAGTGGATGGAAACGCTAGCCAGGAGTAGTCATCCGGGGTTGCAGTTAGCTAGTTAGCTAGTTGTGAAGATCCAGATGAAAAAGTTCTGTTTGCGGTGGGAATCCGGGGATAAAAATAATAGGTCCGTTATGCTCTGGTTAGAGTCGCGTTGTTCGAACTGGCGAGAGCTTTCCGAGCTAAAGGTTAGCTGATGACCACTAGCAATGGTTTGCTGACTGATAGCTGGTAGTTAGCTGGCTAGCTTCAGTTGAGGGGTTCCGGATCCAAAGTAAATATAAATACTTTAGAAAAAAAAGCAGATCCACGCTACATTGGGTGAGGCGGGTTGCAGAAGAGTATTTAGATGTTGAGGTTTAGAAAAATGTTTTAAAAGATATGCGTAGAAAAATATGTAAAAAAAATGAATATATACAAGGGACACGACACGACAAGACATCTGACTGCTACGCCATCTTGGGTAAATGAGGGATAGTGGGTGAAAGCAGGTGCTTCATGGCTATGCCTCCGTAGGATGACAATGCTCCCATCCACAGTACACAAGTGGTCACTGAATGGTTTGATGAGCATTAAAACGATGTGAACCTTATGCCATGGTTGTCTCAGTCACCAGATCTCAACCCAATTGAACACTTATGGGAGATTCAGGAGCGGCGTCTGAAACAGCGTTTTCCATCAACAAAACACCAAATTATGGAATTTCTGTAAGTATCATGTAGCATCCCTCCAATAGAGTTCCAGACACTTGTTGAATCCATGCCAAGGTGCATTGAAGCTGTTCTGGCCCAACACCCTGTTAAGACACTATGTTGGTGTTTCCTTTATTTTGGAAGTTACCTGTACTTGGTTAGTAGAGGGTATCAGAGGCAGAATAACTTCCATCACTGAAATGTAATCAATTGTTGCTGAATTGTTATCTGTTTTATATATATACTGTATATAAAACAGATAACAATTCAGCATATATATATATATATATATACAGTTGAAGTCGGAAGTTTACATACACCTTAGCCAAATACATTTAAACTCAGTTTTTCACAATTCCTGACATTTAATCCGAGTAAAAATTCCCTGTTTTAGGTCAGTTAAGATCACCACTTTATTTTAAGAATGTGAAATGTCAGAATAATAGTAGAGAGACTGATTTATTTCAGCTTTTATTTCTTTCATCACATTCCCAGTGGGTCAGAAGTTTACATACATTCAATTAGTATTTGGTAGAATTGCCTTTAAATTGTTGAACTTGAGTCAAACGTTTTGGGTAGCCTTCCACAAGCTTCCCACAATAAGTTGGGTGAATTTTGGCCCATTCCTCCTGATAGAGCTGGTATAACTGAATCAGGTTTGTAGGCCTCCTTGCTCGCACACGCTTTTTCAGTTCTGTCCACAAATTTTATATGGGATTGAGGTCAGGGCTTTGTGATGGCCACTCCAATACCTTGACTTTGTTGTCCTTAAGCCATTTTGCTACAACTTTGTAAGTATGCTTTGGGTCATTGTCCATTTGGAAGACCCATTTGCGACCAAGCTTTAACTCCTGACTGATGTCTTGAGATTTTGCTTCAATATATACACATCATTTCCCATCCTCATGATGCCATCTATTTTGTGAAGTGCACCAGTGCCTCCTGCAGCAAAGCACCCCCACAACATGATGCTGCACCCCCGTGCTTCATGATTGGGATGGTGTTCTTCGGCTTGCAAGCCTCTCCCCTTTTCCTCCAAACATAATGATGGTCCTTTTGGCCAAACAGTTCCATTTTTGTTTCATCAAAGCCCGGTTCTGGGATATTTCTCCAAAAAGTACGATCTTTGTCCCCATGTGCAGTTGCAAACCGTAGTCTGGCTTTTTATGGCAGTTTTGGATCAGTGGCTTCTTCCTTGCTGAGGGGCCTTTCAGGTTATGTTGATATAGGACTTGTTTTACTGTAGATATAGATGCTTTTGTACCTGTTTCCTCCAGCATCTTCACAAGGTCCTTTGCTGTTGTTCTGTTGTTCAGATGTATGTGGTACTTTCAGGCGTTTGGAAATTGCTCCCAATGATGAACGAGACTTATGGAGGTCTACAATTCTTCTTCTGAGGTCTTGGCTGATTTCTTTTGATTTTTCCTGAGTTTGAAGTTAGGTACACCTCCAATTGACTCAAAGGATGGCAATTAGCCTATCAGAAGATTCTAAAGCCATGACCATTTTCAGCCATTTTCAGCCATTTTCTGGATTTTTTTTATATATATATATATATAAACTCAGCAAAAAAAAAGAAACGTCCCTTTTTCAGGACCCTGTCTTTCAAAGATAATTCATAAAAACCCAAATAACTTCACATATCTTCATTGTAAAGGGTTTAAACACTGTTTCCCATGCTTGTTCAATGAACCATAAACAATTAATGAACATGCACCTGTGGAACGGTCGTTAACACACTAAGAGCTTACAGACGGTAGGCAATTAAGGTCACAGTTATGAAAACGTAGGACTCTAAAGAGGCCTTTCTATTGACTCTGAAAAACACCAAAAGGAAGATGCCCAGGGTCCCTGCTCATCTGCGAGAACGTGCCTTAGGCATGCTGCAAGGAGGCATGAGGACTGCCGATGTGGCCAGGGCAATAAATTGCAATATCTGTACTGTGAGATGCCTAAGACAGCACTACAGAGAGACAGGACAGACAGCTGATCGTCCTCGCAGTGGCAGACCACGTGTAACAACACCTGCACAGGATCTGTACATCCGAACATCACACCTGCGGAACAGGTACAGGATGGCAACAACAACTGCCTGAGTTACACCAGAAACGCACAATCCCTCTATCAGTGTTCAGACTGTCTGCAATAGGCTGAGAGACGCTGAACTGAGGGCTTGTAGGCTTGTTGTAAGGCAGGTCCTCACCAGACATCACCGGCAACAACGTCGCCTATGGGCAAAAACTGCTCTTCACTGACGAGTCGTGGTTTTGTCTCACCAGGGGTGATGCTCGGATTATGTTTATCGTCAATGGAATGAGCGTTACACTGAGGCCTGTACTCTGGAGCGGGATCGATTTGGAGGTGGAGGGTCCGTCATGGTCTGGGGCGGTGTGTCACAGCATCATCGGACTGAGCTTGTTGTCATTGCAGGCAATTTCAACGCTGTGCGTTACAGGGAAGACATCCTCCTCCCTCATGTGGTACCCTTCCTGTATGCTCATCCTGACTTGACACTCCAGCATGACAATGCCACTAGCCATACTGCTCGTTCTGTGCATGATTTCCTGCAAGACAGGAATGTCAGTGTTCTGCCATGGCCAGCGAAGAGCCCGGATCTCAATCCCATTGAGCACGTCTGGGACCTTTTGGATTAAGTACTGCAGTGCATTCCCCCAGAAATGTCAGAGAACTTGGAGGTGCCTTGGTGGAAGAGTGGGGTAACATTTCACAGCAAGAACTGGCAAATCTGGTGCAGTTCATGAGGAGGAGATGCACTGCAGTACTTAATGCAGCTATTGGTCACACTAGATTACTTTTGATTTTGACCCCCTCGCTTCAGGGACACCTTATTCCCTTTCTGTTAGTCACATGTCTGTGGAACTTGTTCAGTTTATAAGACATAAAGTTGTTGAATATTGTTATGTTCTTACAAATATTTACACATGTTAAGTTTGCTGAAAATAAACTCAGTTAATAAACACAGTGAGAGGACGTTTCTTTTTTTGCTGAGTTTATATATATATATATATACAGTACCAGTCAAACGTTTGGACACACCTACTCATTCCAGGGTTTTTCTTTATTTTTACTATTTTCTACAATGCAGAATAATAGTTAAGACATCACAACTATGAAATAACACATATGGAATTATGTAATAACCCAAAAAGTGTTAAACAATTCAAAATATGTCACACCTTCCCCCGCTCCCCAGCGCTCGACATCTCCAGATTATTACGCACAGCTGCCACCATCGTTACGCGCACCTGCGCCTCATGAGATTCACCTGGACTCCACCTGATTACCTCCCCTATATCTGTCACTCCCTTTGGTTCTTTACTCAGGCGATATTGTTTCTGCTTCTGTTTCATTTCTGTACTCTACTCGTATTTCTTGTTTTGTTCCATGTTCGTTTATTTATTAAATTCACTCCCTGTACTTCCCGCTGCCGACACAACCGGGGATGCTTTAGCTGGCTCTTCAGGCTCCCAAGCTTCAGCTGGCTCGACAGGTGTCCACGCCTCGGTTGGCTCGTCAGGTTTCCAAACGTTGGCTCATCAGGCTTCCGTGCCTCAGCCGGCTCGTCAGGCTCCCGTGCCTCAGCCGACTCGTCTTTGAAGAATCTCAAATATAAAATATATTTGGATTTGTTTAGCACTTTTTTGGTTACTACATGATTCCATATGTGTTATTTAATAGTTTAGATGTCTTCGCTATTATTCTACAATGTAGAAAATAGTAAAAATAAAGAACAACCCTGTAATGAGTAGGTGTGTCCAAACGTTTGACAGGTACTAATATAAACACATGATGCTGCCGCTCAATAACATGTAAAAGCTGGGCTTATGTCAATGACTGGAAATAGACCAACATACAGTAAAAACAATGCAGTGATCTTACTGAAAGAGGTGGAGGTGACACAGGGCAGAAGTGACTTACGTTTGGATAAGTTTGGATAAGGACAAGGACCACAAATGGCTAAGTGTTCTTGAGGGAAACGCAAACAGTTGTCTGAGATTTCAGAGACAAATGCAGAGTGTTGTCGGTGAGGGAGGGTTCCAGCTCAGAAGGTGCGGGACTGGGCAGAGCCGCCAGCCAAGGGGGAGAGCGGTGGCGTGTGGTTGGATGGTATAAGGGGGAGAGCGGTGGCGTGTGGTTGGATGGTATAAGGGGGAGAGCGGCGGCGTGTGGTTGGATGGTATCCTTGGGAAAGTTTGCAGCTCGGCTCTCAGTATCTGGATCTCAGCTTGGGACAAATACCACATGGAAACGAGAGGAAACCCGCTAGAGTGGAGAGGGCCGCGCGCTGGAATGTTGAACTTCAAATGGAAAATGCTTGCAGCTGTTAGCCGCTTTCTGTTTGCTTATTTCTCTCATTTCTTTCTGTTTCCAAGTGATTCTCTTTCATTGGGTCTACATTTGGCTGATACCCTGTGGATGAATCCCCCATGTCCTGCTTCCGATTGGGGCTTTCGTCAGCCCAGAGCAGACTGCCCTACACCAATGTAGACAATGTGTATAGTCATACAGGAAACTTCTGTCTGCCCCACAGGAACAACAACAACATCCCAACATCAACAATCCCCATAACTCCATACCTTCAGACCATCCACCCATCTCGTCTGAAGTCTGATTGCCCTGGTTTGGCCAGAGTTCAAATGAACTTCCAGAGCATTTGTCTACAGAGGTTGCGAATGAGCATACTCTAATGAGCCTGTGGGTTGGAAGGGTTCTGAATCACTGAGAGAGCCCCATTCTAGTGACTCTACGTCCGTTTCCAGATGCATCAAAACCTCAGCCATATGCAGATCACACACCCAGTCACCCAGTGCAAGTGGCAGGTTTCCCTCTGGGCCTCTGATCAGCCTGAGATACAGCTCCATTTGGCACTCCCAATTAATGGGTGGGTCCAACTGTGCATGTTTTCCAAGCCCACATCTATCTCTCCAGTCTTGGGCTGGCTGAGGATTTCTCATAGAACGGCAGCATCACCAGGTTGTAGTCAGAGTTCTGAGAAATTCACTTAGCTGCCTAAACAGACCAAAATAGAGAGCCCTTTACTGTGGTCTTGATTATTCTGTGCCTTTCCCTCCAAAACATATGGTAAATTGTTGTTTGTTATAATTGTTATACTTTTGTATCATGCTCATACTGTACAACTGTCTCATTTCACAGCTGTTTTATTGTGGTTATCTGTTGTTGTTTGTCTTGCTGTTTTTGATTGTGACCATGAAGGGACAACCCAATGCTGTTTGGTTCTTACATGTGCTCTTCATTGTTTGTCCACAGTGTTTGTCTAGTCATGGTCACTTATGCAATAGAACAATACAAGGGCTGAATAAACTGTTCATTACTCAAGTCTGAACCAGTAGAGAAACCCCTTCCCACTGTGGTATCCTGCAGGATTGCTCCCTTTCTGTTCCTTATGTGTGTGTGCTTACGTGCATGCACGTGCGTTTCGTGGTCCTATTAAAAAACTTGTTGTTACTAATCTACTTCCGTGTCTTTTCGCTGCTTCTGATAACGGCATCCTCTTGCTGGTACTGGTGCGCACAAATACAAAGGAGAAAGAGAACCTACCACAGTCGGGGACTTTGTAGATCACTCTGTTCTGCCACAGCTAACCAGGACCATTTGGTGTCTTGTTTCTGCATGCTCCTTCTTTACCCTCTATCCTTTCCCTACTTTCACTATTTTTATTAATTCTCCTTCCTGTCTGGGTTATGGCAATTTTACATTGTTTTGTTTGAAATCAGCTCTTTGTGGGCTAGGGGGCAGAGGTTGGCGTGACTATAGGGGAGTTGTGTTCATGTGTTGCTGAAAGTACAGGGTACTCAGGAGGTCTGTGAAGAGGTTTGGCCTCCCTCCGACAAGAGGGATTGATGGGGGAGGTATTTTAGACGAAAGTGAAAGTGGAAAAGTAAAGAATATATAAAAATAATACTCTAAAAATATCAATGGGGGGGGGGGGGGGGTGCCCCCGGGCTTCACCATGCTCTCAACCCTCTTTGAAGAGATGCAGGAAAATAAGTCTTACCCTTGTGACCCCTCGTCATTCACCAGTCCCAACGCTGATAACAAAAGACAGAAAAAGCTGACCGGGCAGATTTGGTGCAGATTGTAGAGCAAGTTTCATCCATCTCTGTTCTTTGTGAGCTAGGTGGACTGCCGTTTCCCTCAGACTCCTGTGTGTGGGGCAGGGCAGATGCAGGGGCTGCGAGCTGAGACAGCAGCAGAGTGTAGGTGGAGGTCTTTGTCTGTGACCAGGGGTTTCTTCCCTTCTCTGACAGCAGGGCCAGATGAGTTGCTGCTCTGGGGGCAACAGAGAGAACAAAGCCTGCAATGCCAATCCTGCAGGCCTCAGTGTCTGGACTGTGGGGACTGGGACCGAGCCTGTCAGCTTAGACGTGATGTGGACACTTTGCCTAGAATTAGCTAAACTCACAGACCGCTCTGGAGACAGTGGATGTGTGATGCATTTCTGTTGGCACACATTGACAAGCAGCTGCTCACTGCAACACACCGACATAGAAGCTATGTTAAATTCTATCAAACCTAGTGCTGATGTGCTTAGGTTAGCTTGTGCACTTGTAGGTGTAATGTCTTCTTTGGCCTGTTAATCATTTTGAAAATTTGACCCTCGTCAGTTACAGGTACCTACCGATTAGACCTGACCATTTTTTTTTTTAATCCCATTTTGGCTAGCGTGTCTGTACACAACGCCCTTATATAGCAGGGCTCGACAACAGTTGGCCCACGGGCCAAAACCGGGCCGGCCGGCAAGTGATTTTCTTTGGGCCCTCCAAAGCAAAAAATAAAATAAAAGTCTGGAAAATCACCAGGAATTCAGCAAAAATATACATATATTTCGAAAATCTATTTCAAAGTATTCCCACAAATAAAAAGAGATATGAACGTCTCTCAGTGTAATCAAGGTATGACATGATTGTATTTGAAAATAACAATCTTTCTTTGGGCTTAGTTGTAGTCATTTTGCAGTGTACTAATTATGTTCTGGACCCCCGACCATCCGCTCCGACAAAAATCAGCCCACGGCTGAATCTAGTTGCCTACCCGTTATATAGTCTTCATTGCCAAGGCCTTACATAAATGCACAAATCTCTCCCATCTGCCCCTAGTGTAGCTGAGGACAGAGTATGGCAATGACGAGGTTAAGTCTGGGCATATTGACTAAGAGAGCTTTGCATCATGTAAACATGTAACATACATGTTATGTTAGATGAGACTAAAATTGAGCTATGTCTGGCGCAAACCCAACACCTCTCATTGCCCCGAGAACATGACCACAGTGAGGCAATGATGGTGGCAGCATCATGCTGATAGGATGTTTTTCATCGGTAGGGACTGGGAAACTGGTCAGAATTGAAGGAATGATGGATGGCGCTAAATACAGGGAAATTCTTGAGGGAAACCTGTTTCAGTCTTCCAGAGATTTGAGACTGGGACAGAGGTTCACCTTCCAGCAGGACAATGACCGTAAGCATACTGCTAAAGCAACACTCGAGTGGTTTAAGGGGAAACATTTAAATGTCTTGGAATAGCCTAGTCAAAGACCAGACCTAAATCCAATTCAGAATATGTGGTATGACTTAAAGATTAGTGTACTCCAGTGGAACCCATCCAACTTGAAGAAGCTGGAGCAGTTTTGCCTTGAAGAATGGGCAAAAATCACAGTGGCTAGATTTGCCAAGCTTATAGAGACATACCCCAAGAGACTTGCAGCTGTCATTGCTGTTATGCACGCTCAAGTTGTCTTATTTCTTGTTTGTTTCACAATAAAAAATATTTTGCATCTTCAAGGTGGTAGGCATGCTGTGTAAATCAAATGAAAGAACCCCCCCCCCAAAAAAATATTTTAATTCCAGGTTATATGGCAGCAAAATAGGAAAAATGCCAAGGGGGTGAATACTTTCGCAAAGCACTGTAAAACGGCTCACATTTAGACGTGGACATCTGGTCCTGTGCATACAAGCAAGTAGTCAATGGCTCTGGCTTATGCACTAGGCTTTGTCTCCAGTGCGTGTAGGAAAGTTGGAGAAGTCGAAGGGGGACTAAATAAAGAAGTCACTGTTTCCCATTTTTCTGTGTTTCATGTGTGATGCAGTGAGGCAGCATGTGTAGAACGAGCCAAAATAATATGAGCAGAAAAATAAATATATAAACAAAGGAAAATTATCCCCAAATTTCATACTGGGTTCCCTCATTATGTGATTATAGAAAACAATGCAGCTCCCTGACAAATGAACTAACGCTGTTGATGATTGATTTAGAACAGACTCTCTTATTGACTGGGCTTGGAATACGCTTGCCTTGCATTTTAACTGTTTAAGAAGGAATCCATGGAGAGGAGACAGACACTAAATCATATTAATGTACGTCCTCTCCCACCACAGTTTTAACTGCGAGGGAAAATGTGCTCTAAGGAGTGTCAAAACAGAAAGATCATCCATTTGCAAAGCGAAGACAGATTTAAAATGCCCTTCTTTTATGCAAATCACACAATTTTGTGATGTAAAATGTACAGGTTGGCTTATCTATTTAGGAGGATGCTTTTAGCCTGATTCAGACCACATATTTCCTGTTTCAACCTTTTGAATTACAATTTCATTTACTCCTGAGGTGCTGACTTTCTGCACCCTCGACAACTACTGTGATTATTATTATTATTTGACCATGCTGGTCATTTATGAACATTTGAACATCTTGGCCATGTTATGTTATAATCTCCACCCGGCACAGCCAGAAGAGGACTGGCCACCCCTCATAGCCTGGTTCCTCTCTAGGTTTCTTCCTAGGTTTTGGCCTTTCTAGGGAGTTTTTCCTAGCCACCGTGCTTCTACACTTGCATTGCTTGCTGTTTGGGGTTTTAGGCTGTGTTTCTGTACAGCACTTTGAGATATCAGCTGATGTAAGAAGGGCTATATACATACATTTGATTTGAAATGCCATCATTTCCCAATTGTTCTCAGTTTAGGTCAGTTTGGGAATTTGGGACCTGTACAAATATGGTGACATATTTGTGTTGTGTCCGCCCCCAACCTGACACCTTACTGCGCAATACTGCATTAATCCCTAATCCTTTCTTCTTCCTCTCCTTGTCCCTTTGCATTTCTAGTTTATCAAAGACAATCCAGGCTTGTCATGTGACCAAATCGTCATGACACCCATTCATGATGGTGTTGTGGGACAAGGAGAGAGAGAGTGAGAGGGAGTGATAGAAAGAGTGATAGAGAGAAAGAGCGCAGGAAAGAAAGAGAAAAAGGGCAATAGAAATATGTAAAGAGCGATAGAAAGATGGAATGAACGATTGAAAGAGAGAGAGAGCAATAGAAATATGTAAAGAGCGATAGAAAGATGTAATGTACGATTGAAAGAGAGAAAGAGCAATAGAAAGAGGAAGATCAATAGAAGGAGAGCGATAGAAAGAGTGATAAGGATAGAGAGAGAGAGTAAATAGGATTACTCTGCTTTGCCACCTGAGGGGATGTAGTGAGCAGTGGTTGAGGGTTGTCGGGACAACAGCTGAGAGCGCTGCCACTCAAGGGAATCTAGCTAGCAGTGGTTGAGGGTTGTCGGGACAACAGCTGACAACGTTGACACCTGAGGGGATGTAGCTAGCAGTGTTTGAGGGTTGTCGGGACAACAGCTGACAGCGCTGCCACTGAGGGGATGTAGCTAGCAGTGGTTGAGGGTTGTCGGTACAACAGTGACAACGCTGCCACTGAGGGGATGTAGCTAGCAGTGATTGAGAGTTATCGGGACAACAGCTGACAACGCTGCCACTGCCGAGAGGAAGAGGGCTTGTTTTAATATTCTATATGGGAGGTAGCTAGCCAAGTAGATAGCCAGAGCACTGGAGGCTATGGGATGAGTTTAGAAATGGTCAGTCTAAGCCATGGCTGGTGCCGCTGCACCCCATGTCCACAGAGGGGTGAGTCAGGGGAGAACGGCCTGTGTACTGACCAACACCCCACAGCAGGAGACCTCTGTTACAACCCACCATTAACCCCTCCAACTCATCCACAGGCTTTAGTTTTTTACAAAGAAGATGCTGTTCGTATCATCAGATGTTCTGAATTGCTTCTTTTGTTGCTTCTCTTATTAACAATGTGATTTAAGTTCAGAAGGGCATAAATGGAAGAGAGAAATACTCCCAAATATTTCACTATTTGACAACTTGAGTTATTTCATTTGGATGTTTTGCATCATGGAACCCCTTTGATAATTCATGAATGATTCCCGTTCATGGGTCTGATCCTCTTAATTGCTGACCACTGTTTTGCTACACATGTATTGGTTATTGTGTGAACATGAGACTTGAGCCATGAAGGGGAAAGTGTTTGTTTCAATGAGCAGCCTGTCTTGTTGACATTGAAAAGTTCTAGGATTTGGTCCAAGCCGAGTCAAGTGGGACTTTGAATGCTTTGATGTCTAAACTAAGAGATTCTTACTGGAGATTACACGGGTTATCAAATCCTCTGGCCCCTTTATGTATTGTGGGCATTTTTTATTGACCATTCCATTGCATTGGCAAACTTTGGGCAGTGGGCTACATTGGTCCATCCCTAAGGGTCGTTTGTTGGATCAATGGATACTACTCACTGGAATGTGTTCCATGACGCCATCGAGACAGAAGTTCTTCCAGAGTTTTCCCAGCTTAGACCTGACCTAACTGTGCACCATGTCAAAATGGCTGCATTATTTTTGGATAGAGATTGAATGGTCTGTTGTTGACTCCCTATCCTACGCTGTGTACTGGAGTCCTCTACAATTCTCCAGCTGCTCCTCTCTTCCCCAGCACTTTCTCTCCATTGCCCCAATGCACGTCCCTCTGTCCTCACCCAGAATGCTCTCTTGCTGTGGATGGATGGCCCCTGAACAGGTCTTGTCTCAGTTCCATTAGTCTGTGTCGGCTGGCCTGACCTTTGTCTGTGTGGGATGTTGTCACTTTGTACATCCTCCTATGAGTTATCGGACTGAAATTAATGGAGGTCAAGACAGAGCCACTCAGTTCTCACCAGAGAACGAAACTGTTAACTAGACTTATTGTCAGGTCTTTCAAAGAACATTAGGCCGGTTTTAGATGTTTGGGTACAACTAGTGTTATTTGAGTACAGTACAAGCTATTTTGGTTCAGTTGTACAGCAGCAGTCAAGAGCAGAGACCAACAGCTGATGGAGTTGTTGAGGGAAACTCATGGTTAAGGGAGCAAAACAACCCCAAGAGGTTAACTTAACAGCACCATCTGTGTTACAGCTCTCATTATCTGCATCTTGTTGCTTTCAGAAGCCATTTACAGGCACCCCCTATCCACAACATCAGTCTGAGATGAGTCACGAAGGAAAGGTGCAGCCAGCCTGCTAGTGACGATGCCAGTGGGTGAATAACAGTCAGTGTTTAGGATGGAGTTACATGTATATGAGGAGACCACATCATGATCGTGGGAGGAGTCAGGGACACTGTTGGTGACGAGCTTGCCCCAAACTGGGAGCTTAGTCATAATTTCTCTGCTCTGGAGATCTACTGATTGGAAATGTTATTGTTGACTCGTTTGATCCACATCTCTGACAGGCTGATGACACCGTTTTGATTTTGAAGTATATTCTTTTAGTTTTAAAAAGTACAAATCAAACAAGCGTCGGTTTCTATTTTAATGTTAAAATTGGCTCTTATTCTGCTGTTTCTCTGCATCATCTGGAGGTATACAGGGATGTCCCCACAACTTTTTTCTCTTCAGTGAGCAAATTAGCCAGACATGTTGCCCACCCCGTCAGCTTGCTAGTAAGAGCAGTGAGGTAAATAATAATGTTCAGCTTTGCTGTGCCAGTGACAGCAGCATGGTGGGCAAAGGCCTGGTGGGTCTGGCTCAGAGAGCCTGCAACACGGTGGGAGTCAACCGTCCACAACACAGAAGGAGAGGGGCACTAAGTACACACACACCCACTCCCACAGAGACACAAACACACACACAGCAACACTGAAATTTCATTAACATTGTATTTCACAATTAGTAACTTGAGACACAGTGATGGTGCAAAGAGGTTCCCATCACTGCTGATGCAATGATATGGCTCAAGTTCTGAATACAGAGACATTGAAAGAAACAAAATTATTTTGTTAGGTATGTATAGTCTTCTAATTTTCAAATAAGTAATTTCAACCTCAATCTATTCCTAAAGGAAAGTGAAATGAACATTGAACAATACTTGGGCGTGACGGTAAATACGTGTTTGAGAGACTATGTATTGCCTATACCAGTGAAAGCCTTGCCAGGCCAAATTATTTATGCCACATTCTGCTGTGGCCATGCAGGAGGCTCCCTGGAGTGCCCTTGGGTACAGGAAGGGGCAATGTTCTCCCGCTCTCATTTTAATCCTGAACAGCCTTGAAATAACATGATCATCTCCCCCTACCTGGGGCTCAGGCCAGCTGGGCCAGCCCATGTCTGCCTCAGAGTAATATCAATTGTCTCTACAGTACCTGGCATACTGGATCACTTAGTGTTACTTTGGATCAGTGTAGATAATGTTCATTGTTTTCCACAAGTATACACAAGTATACCAGCGGAATAGAAAAAATAGCCAGCTGGTCCGGGGGGCTTCCCCCCTTGGGTTGGAAATGTTTTGTCGAAGGCGCTCTATTTTGGTGGCCTCTGGTACATTATAATGCCTTGTTTCTATCTGAAATACACAGTGAAATGATTGAATACTTTAGGAGTTTACCTCCCCGATTGGAAAAATTGGTTGTGAAATTGTGTTGAAAGACATGACTTAACAATTTAAATAACTGAAAATGTATGAATTCAGTGTATTCTTAGTTGTTTTGAATATTGTCTAGGCCTATATGATCAGGGTTATTTTCTAAGTAAGATCACATTAAACCATTTAACCGGTCTTGAGATTAAAGTCTTATTTAGAGTTTTACTGGAAGTTATGAATTGCTACAATGTTTGTTCTTCAAATTGTTTTTTATTAAAAATGAAAAATGAAGTAAATAGCCCACATTATCTTGAAAAATTAAAGGTTTTGTTTTTCCAGGTTTGAGTTTGTCAGTTTTTTCAGGTTTTCATGATCAAAATCACTTTTTAAAGAGAAAAACAACACCATTTAATGTTCTAAGTCCACAACAATGCTTCAACCACATCAGGAAACCACTTCTGAGGTCTCGGGAAAATCTGCTAAATGTTTTATTTTTGGGTGTCATTACCCTTTAATTCAAGTGTGCACCTAACAAGAGGCTGATATTTAGCAGAATTTTTGTAGTGCACATGTTTTTTTTGTTTTTTTACTTTACCTTTATTTAACTAGGCAAGTCAGTTAAGAACAAATTCTTATTTTCAATGACGGCCTAGTGGGTTAACTGCCTGTTCAGGGGCAGAATGACAGATTTGTACCTTGTCAGCTCGGGGATTTGAACTTGCAACCTTTCGGTTACTAGTCCAACACTAACCACTAGGCTACCCTGCCGCCCCTGTGGAGGTAGAGTTTGCAAAACAAATACTCACTGGTGTCAAATGTACAAATACTCATCATGAAATCATTCTGCCAGGTAAGCATAGGCTACTTTGTAGTTAATATTTAATTGAGAAGGTTTCTGGGAAATCCTTTCCATCTACCAGAAGACTGTTTTCATTAGCATCATCGCTAACAGCTACACAAAGTGGTAGACACACAGACAGGGGCATTATCATTGCCTCTTCAGAAAGTTGCAGATAATATGAATCACTGATGCATTCTTATGATAAACTCGTGCAAATGAATACATTTAATACATTTAGTTCATTCCCTACTAAGGTTAATACATTTTTTTATATTGTTGAATTCCGTTTTCACTAGTCACTTAAAAAATGCCACTTTAATAATGTTTACATATCTCACCTAATATGTAAATACTGTATTTTATACCATCTACTGCATCTTGCATCACTCATCCATATATTTGTATTTACATATTCTTATTCGATCCCTTTACATTTGTGCATATTAGGTAGTTGTTGTGAAATTGTTAGATTACTTGTTAAATATTACTGCACTCACGGAACTAGATGCACAAGCATTTCGCTACACTGGCATTAACATCTGTTAACTATGTGTATGTGACCAATAACATTTTATTTGATTTCATGCCTGGATTCCGTGAGGGCCCTAATTATCATATTTGAACCAGAATGAGGTTCTCCACTATCTATTTTCCGGCAGTGATGTTTTCATAATTTATCTGCAGATAATCGCCAAAAAACCTAGGCTTATGCAAATTAGAGAGCCAAATGAATGGCTCTTTCACCGATTCGGTAGGCTACACCAGGCATGTTTGCATTGACAATTTTTATCCGTTCGACAGGGGTGGAATTTTCTTTTGTCTAACTTTCTTTATTGCGACAAATGATGATGGAAACTGTGTTTTTTATAAATGTGACTAGTTTCAGGAAAGAAGGCATATGTCACGCATAAGGTTGCACATTTTGTGGAATATTCGGAGTTGGAAACTTTCCGTGGGAATTAACGGGAATATATGGGAATTGACGGAAATATATGCAAATTAATATTAACACAATTTAAATGTAGATGTTTTTTGCATTGGATATATTTACCATGTCATATGGAGAGAGAAACAAACATTTTACCTTATCATAAGTAGACATAATTGCAAATGATTAAATCCTTCCAATAGAAATAAAAAAAACTATTTAGTTACAGATTGAACCAAGTAAATGAGTGGACTCTTCACATGGAATTATTTCACTGAACAACAAAAGGGAATACTGAATGACCCCCAATGATTCATCGTATCTCCTAAAAACTTTTTCAAGAATACATCTGTAAAATTATAGTCTAGAAACTAAAGCTTTGGTTGTCTTCCTCTCAGGCGTCCATGTCTTCTCCCTGGACCTCCTCAATGTCCACCTCTTGAACATCAGACTGAGGGCTTATCTCTACTGTCACTTTCCAACCTAGTTGAGGATGGCTCATTATCAGGCCCAAAATGCCTCAAATTTGCCCGGATGGCCACCAACTTTTCAACCCTTGTATTGGTCAGTCTGTTGTGTGCTTTGGTGTGTGTGTTCCCAAACAAGGACCAGTTGCGCTCTGAGGCGGCTGATGTTGGTTTGATTTGGAGGATGATGGAGGCAACTAGGGAAATAGCCTCAGATCCACAAAGTGCCTTCCATCAGGTGGCTGATGAGATATGTTGGCACAACTGCCATATTGCATCTCCATCCCAAAGCCCTTGCTTGGAAGTGTACTTTGCCAGACTGCCAAGAACCTTACCCTCATCCAGGCCAAGGTGGCAAGACACGGTAGTGATGACACCATAGGCCTTGTTGATCTCTGCACCAGACAGGATGCTCTTGCCAGCATACTTGGGGTCCAACATGTACGCTACGGCGTGTATGGGCTTTGATGTATTTCAGAACTGCAGTTTCCTCTGCTTGGAGCAACAGTGAAGTGGGCAGGGCAGTACAGATGTCTCCTCTTACATCTGCAAGCAGAGTCTGAACAGGATGGCATTGTCTCCCTCAATCTGTGCAATGGCTACTGTTACAGGTTTCAGGCTGCTTACCACTCTCTCCCAAAATACATCATCCAGGAGGATCCTCTTGATGGGGCTGTCCATATCGGCAGACTGTGATATTGCCATTTCTTGGAGAGGCTCCTTCCCCTCCAGGAGACTGTCAAACATGATGAAAACACCACTCCAATGGGAGTTGCTGGGCAGCTTCAATGTGGTGCTCTTATTCTTCTCACTTTGCTTGGTGAAGTAGATTGCTGCTATAACTTGATGACCCTTCACATACCTAAACATTTCCTTCAATCAATCAAATGTATTTATAAAGCCCTTCTTACATCAGCTCATGTCACAAAGTGCTGTACAGAAACCCAGCCTAAAACCCCTAACAGCAAAGCAATGCAGATGTAGAAGCACAGTGGCTAGGAAAAACTCACTAGAAAAGGCAGAAACCTAGGAAGAAACCTAGAGAGGAACCAGGCTATGAGGGGTGGCCAGTCCTCTTCTGGCTGTGCTGGGTGGAGATTATAACAGAACATGGACAAGATGTTAAAATGTTCATAGATGACCAGCAGGGTCAGATAATAATAATCACAGTGGTTGTAAAGGGATCAACAGGTCAGCACCTCAGGAGTAAATGTCAGTTGGCTTTTCACAGCCGATCATTCAGAGTATCTTTTCCGCACCTGCTGTCTCTAGAGAGTTGAAAACAGCATGTCTGGGACAAGGTAGCACGTCCGATGAATAGGTCGGGGTTCCATAGCCGCAGGCAGAACAGTTGAAACTGGAGCAGCAGCACAGCCAGGTGGACTGGGGACAGCAAGGAGTCATCAGGCCAGGTAGTCCTGAGGCATAGTCCTAGGGCTTAGGTCGTCCGAGAGAAAGAAAGGGAGAGAGAGAATTAGAGAGAGCATACTTAAATTCCCACAGGACACCGGATAAGACAGGAGAAATACTCCAGATATAACAGACTGACCCTAGCCCCCCAACACAAACTATTGCAGCATAAATACTGGCGGCTGAGACAGGAGGAGACACTGTGGCACCATCCGACGATACCCCCGGACAGGACCACAGGCAGGATATAACCCCACCCACTTTGCCAAAGCACAGGCCCCACACTACTAAAGGGATATCTTCAACCACCAAATTACTATCCTGAGACAAGGCAGAGTATAGCTCACGAAGATCTGCCCCCACGACACGAACCCAAGGGGGTTTGTCCATCTGTAGAGACAAACTGATATCTTTCCGACAGATAAGATCTAAACCAGGCCAGAACTTGTCCGTGTAGACCAATTTGGGTTTCCAATCTCTCCAAAAGAATGTGGTGATCGATGGTATCAAAAGCAGCACTAAGGTCTAGGAGCATAAGAACAGATTTAGAGCCTTGGTCTGACGCCATTAAAAAGTAATTTAACCCCTTCACAAATGCAGTCTCAGGGCTGTGATGGGGTCTAAAACCAGACTGAAGCAATATCCATTGTTTGTCTTCGGGAAGGCAATGAGTTGCTGTGCAACAGCTTTTTTCCCAAAATTTTGAGAGGAATGGAAGATTCGATATAGGCCGATAGTTTTCTGGGTCAAGGTTTGGCCTTTTCAAGAAAGGCTTTATTACTGCTACTTTTAGTGAGTTTGGTACACATCCGGTGGATAGGGAGCTGTTTATTATGTTCAACATAGGAAGGCCAAGCACAGGAAGCAGCTCTTTCAGTAGTTTAGTTGGAATAGGGTCCAGTATGCAGCTTGAAGGTTTAAAGGCCATGACTATTTTCATCAATGTGTTAAGAGATATATTATTAAAAAACTTGAGTGTCTCCCTTGATCCTAGGTCCTGGTAGTGTTGTGCAGACTCAGGACAACTGAGCTTTGAAGGAATACGCAGATTTAAAGAAGAGTCCGTAATTTGCTTTTCCTCAAAGAAGTTCATGAATTTATCACTGCTTAAGTGAAAGCCATCCTCTCTTGGGGAATGCTGCTTTTTAGTTAGCTTTGCGACAGTATCAAAAATAAATGTAGGATTGTTCTTATTTTCCTCAATTAAGTTGGAAAAATAGGATGATCGAGCAGCAGTGAGGGCTCTTCGATACTGCACGAAAGACTTTCAGTTTGGTGTAGCGCCATTTCCGTTCCAAATTTCTGGAAGCTTGCGTCAGGGCTAGGGTATTTTCTGTATACCAGGGAGCTAGTTTCTTATGACAAACGCTTTTTGTTTTTAGGGGTGCGACTGCATCTAAGGTATTACGCAAGGTTAAACTGAGTTCCTCAGTTAGGTGGTTAACTGAGTTTTGTACTCTGACATCCTTGGGTAGGTGGAGGGAGTCTAGAAGGGCATCTAGGAATCTTTGGGTTGTCCTTGGCTCTCTTGTAGAATGTATCCATTGTTTTCAGTGCCATTATGTACTTGAGGAGCAGATTCAATGCATGAGAAGCACAGCCAATCATTGTGATGTGAGGGTAGGACTCCTCCACTTTAGACCAAACAGCCTTCATGTTCGCAGCATTGTCTGTCACCAATGCAAATACCTTCTGTGGTCCAAGGTCATTGATGACTGCCTTCAGCTCATCTGCAATTTAGAGACTGGTGTGTCTGTTGTCCCTTGTGTCTGTGCTCTTGTAGAATACTGGTTGAGGGATGGAGATGATGTAGTTAATTATTCCTTGCCCACGAATATTCGACCAACCATCAGAGATGATTGCAATACAGTCTGCTTTCTCTATGATTTGCTTGACCTTCACTTGAACTCTGTTGAACTCTACATCCAGTAAATGAGTAGATAAAGCATGTCTGGTTGGAGGGGTGTATGGTGGGCAAAAAACAATCAGAAATCTCTTCCAATACATGTCGCCTGTGAGCATCAGAGGTGAACCAGTTGCATACACAGCTTGAGCAAGACATTCATCAGCATTTCTCTGACAACGTTCCTCCATTGAGTCAAAAATACTTCTGATTCCAGGAGGACCATGAGCTGTTGCTATTGATAAGGTGTCTGATTCATCATTTTCACATCAAATAGAAGTAGCGGGACTTTTGTCAGAGGTTGCTTGTTGTGAGAGCGCTGAGGGAACTTTATGCACTTGGCCAGATGATTCTGTATCTTTGTTGCATTCTTCACATATGATTTGGAACAGTATTTGAAAATGTACAGCTTTTCCATCTACATTAGCTGCAGTGAAATGTCTCCACACATCAGATAGTGCCCGTGGCATTTTCCTGCGAAGATTAGATTTTCTTTTGTAAAAAGAAAACTAAAATACAATTCCATGTGCAGATAAATAGTTAAGCAGTTAGATTAAACAAATCCTTTGTAAGATAAATGTTTTAAAATGAAACATGTATGGAAACAGGTGAATTAACACTCGGTTAGCAGGCTCAAGCAAGCTAAAACCTACATGTTAGCAAAAACTAACTAGCATAAATTGTTAACAAGTTATAAATTAGTTAAACACACTTTTCTGTAGGCTATTATTTACTAGTTAACCAAAAAATAACGTATGTCTTATAAAATATATTCACCCCACCCAGTATTGTAATCAAAACTTACCAGAAAGCATGTAGTCCTTGGCTCAGACAGTATACAGTGGGGCAAAAAACGATTTAGTCAGCCACCAATTGTGCAAGTTCTCCCACTTAAAAAGATGAGAGAGGCCTGTCATTTTCATCATAGGTACACTTCAACTATGACAGACAAAATGAGGGGAAAAAAATCCAGAAAATCACATTGTAGGATTTTTTTATTAATTTTATTTGCACATTATGGTGGAAAATAAGTATTTGGTCAATAACAAAAGTTTATCTCAATACTTTGTTATATACCCTTTGTTGGCAATGACAGAGGTCAAACGTTTTCTGTAAGTCTTCACAAGGCTTTCACACACTGTTGCTGGTATTTTGGCCCATTCCTCCATGCAGATCTCCTCTAGATCAGTGATGTTTTGTGGCTGTTGCTGGGCAACACGGACTTTCATCTCCCTCCAAAGATTTTCTATGGGGTTGAGATCTGGAGACTGGCTAGGCCACTCCAGGACCTTGAAATGCTTCTTACGAAGCCACTCCTTCGTTGCCCGGCCGGTGTGTTTGGGATCATTGTCATGCTGAAAGACCCAGCCATGTTCCATCTTCAATGCCCTTGCTGATGGAAGGAGGTTTTCACTCAAAATCTCACGATACATGGCCCCATTCATTCTTTCCTTTACATGGATCAGTCGTCCTGGTCCCTTTGCAGAAAAACAGCCCCAAAGCATGATGTTTCCACCCCCATGCTTCACAGTAGGTATGGTGTTCTTTGGATGCAACTCAGCATTCTTTGTCCTCCAAACACGACGAGTTGAGGTTTTACCAAAAAGTTATATTTTGGTTTCATCTGACCATATGACATTCTCCCAATCTTCTTCTGGATCATCCAAATGCTCTCTAGCAAACTTCAGACGGGCTTGGACATGTACTGGCTTAAGCAGGGGGACACGTCTGGCACTGCAGGATTTGAGGTGTCTTTTATACTGATAACAAATTCAAACAGGTGCCATTAATACAGGTAACGAGTGGAGGACAGAGGAGCCTCTTAAAGAGGAAGTTACAGGTCTGTGAGAGCCAGAAATCTTGCTTGTTTGTAGGTGACCAAGTACTTATTTTCCACCATAATTTGCAAATAAATTCATTAAAAATCCTACAATGTGATTTTCTGGATTTTTTTCCTCATTTTGTCTGTCATAGTTGAAGTGTACCTATGATGAAAATTACAGGCCTCTCTCATCTTTTTAAGTGGGAGAACTTGCACAATTGGTTGGCTGACTAAATACTTTTTTGCCCCACTGTAGTAGTGCGGGCTCAATAGCATCTTTTGTGTGCAAGATTTTGAGAATCAGCTGTACATGTGATGGAAGAGTCCATTGCACATGTGATGGAAGAATGCACTGTGCATGCAGGCAGTTGCAATTCCATTGAATTGGGGATAGTTTAACCTGAATATGCCAACAATAAGATAATAACAATAATAATAACAATAATAACAATAAGCTAACATTTTTGATGAATTTAAGAAAAATCCCCCAAATTCCAGGGCTTAACTTTCCATGGAAAAGTTCTGGAAAAATGCTGGAAATTTACCGGAAAGTTTCCGTCCCTTGCAACCCTAGTCGCACGGCACTACTTCACAGGAGAGCAATTTGAATGTAAACAATTTTGTTTTTAGCAAAATGAGTTTTTTGGCAGAAATGCCTTCTGGAACATGTGAACTTTCATGTGCCTTAATAACAAATGTGTATGCCTTCTGTAAATAAGAAAACAATTGTGAAATTACGAGCTTAGTTGGTTTACCTACGGGAAAAGTGAGCAACTTCCCGCTAGCCATGATTGGAACGAATTGCAAAAATCGATCGATGCAGCTGTACAAAGCCCATCTGTAAATAGCCCACCCAATCTACCTACCTCATCCCCCTATTGTTTTTATTTACTTTTCTGCTTTTTTGCACACCAGTATTTCTACTTGCACATCACCATCTGCTCAACTATCACTCCAGTGTTAATTTGCTAAAATGTAATTACTTGCTACTATGGCCTATTTATTGCCTTACCACCTCATGCCATTTGCACACACTGTATATAGACTTTTTTTTCTCTCTATTGTGTTATTGACTGTACACTTCTTTATTCCATGTGTAACTCTGTGTTGTTGTTTGTGTTGCACTGCTTTTCTTTACCTTGGCCAGGTCAGAACTTGTTCTTAACTGGCCTACCTGGTTAAATAAAGGTGAAAAAAAACATATTTTTTTTTTAGCTAGCTAACATTGAACCTGGTTGGTTAGCTGCCTGCAAATTCATACAGGGTAGTAACGTTATGAGATGGGATTATGGTTCATTGTTTAGCTAGCTAACTAGCTACATGACTAAACAAAAGACTCCAATATGCAAATAACCATTTCAATAGAATGTTCATGATGCCACTGCGACAACTGTCTATATACATAGCTGGTAAATTCACTCTGGCTATCTACTCCAATTGTGGAAAAGGTTAAGGGGTCTGAATACTTTCCAAAATGCACTGTATGTTTCCATTCATTCACTTGACATTTGGAATGTTTGCATAGAAAACAGATGCACCAGCTGCCTGCTAGGGTGCGTTACTATCTTGTGCCGATAAAACAGCTGGACATAATGACGTCACACAAAAAATATATATAATACAGTATATGTAAATATATATATATATAAAATACAGGGCAAAAACCTACAGTGTCAAATAAAAACATAGCGGGTTAACGCACCCAAGAAAGCTAATTAAATTGTTGCCAGCAGCACACAGTTGCAATCACCAATGATCTGGATAACGTAAAAACAGCCTAACCAGCTCTGCTAGGGCGAGTAAAATGGTCAGAGTGAACCGTTTTTTCATTTGTGTCTGGCCAATGTTAGGCAGTTAGCTTGACTGCTGTTATTAGGTCAGAACACTTGGATCAACCCTACTCCTTGGCCAGACTGTCCAGTGTGTGCTCTGAAAGCTCCAAGAGCGACATGCTCTGAATTTACGAATGGACAATCTGACAACGCTCTGAGTTTAGGAACGCCCAGAGCACACTCTGCCACTCCAGATTAAATTGAGGAATAGACACGTAGGGCGGCAGGGTAGCCTAGTGGTTAGAGCGTTAGACTAGTAACCGGAAAGTTGCCAGTTCAAATCCCCGAGCTGACAAGGTACAGGACAGTCTGTCATTCTGCCCCTGAACAGGCAGTTAACCCACGGTTCCTAGGCCGTCATTGAAAATAAGAATCTGTTCTTAACTGACTTGCCTAGTTAAATAAAGGTAAAAAATAAACCACTTTTTATTCTTGAAATCTTTGGTTGTTTAGTACATGGCCTCACATGTGAATCCTTAAAGAGATGGGTGGGGCTAAAGCTTAAGAGGGTGTGAACAATGCCGAATGGGTGTAGCCAAAGAGCTCTCCAGTAGGTGTACCAAAACGTTTCCCATTGCTCCTTAACTGTAGTGTATGATAATCCATTTAGAGTCTCTACTTTCATCCAATGTAAAAAACACAATTTCAAATGTTGCTACATAAGACCGAATCGAGCCGGTGAGTCACAAATGGTGATTACCTTCCAAAGTATTGGCACACGGGGCACCAGATGTGATCACAATGCTGTGCAGCCGTATTCATTGACCTGGCCAAGGCTTTTGACTTTGTCAATCACCACATCCTCATCGGCAGACTCGATAGCCTTGGCTTCTCAAATGATTGCCTCGCCTGGTTCACCAACTCTGATAGAGTTCAGTGTGTCAACTCGGAGGGCCTGTTGTCCGGGCCTCTGGCAGTCTCTGGGGGTGCCACAGGGTTCAATTATTGGACCGACTCTCTTCTCTGTATACATCAATGATGTCGCTCTTGCTGCTGGTGAGTCTCTGATCCACCTCTACGCAGATGACACCATTCTGTATACTTCTGGCCCTTCTTTGGACACTGTGTTAACAACCCTCCAGGTGAGCTTCAATGCCATACAACTCTCCTTCCGTGGCCTCCAATTGCTCTTAAATACAAGTAAAACTAAATGCATGCTCTTCAACCGATCGCTGTCTGCACCTGCCCGCCTGTCCAACATCACTACTCTGGACGGTTCTGACTTAGAATATGTGGACAACTACAAATACCTAGGTGTCTGGTTAGACTGTAAACTCTCCTTCCAGACTCACATCAAACATCTCCAATCCAAAGTTAAATCTAGAATTGGCTTCCTATTTCACAACAAAGCATCCTTCACTCATGCTGCCAAACATACCCTTGTAAAACTGACCATCCTACTGATCCTCGACTTCGGCGATGTCATTTACAAAATAGCCTTCAATACCCTACTCAATAAATTGGATGCAGTCTATCACAGTGCCATCCGTTTTGTCACCAAAGCCTCATATACTACCCACCACTGCGACTAGTATGCTCTTGTTGGCTGGCCCTCGCTTCATACTCGTCGCCAAAACCCACTGGCTCCAGGTCATCTACAAGACCCTGCTAGGTAAAGTCCCACCTTATCTCAGCTCGCTGGTCACCATAGCAGCACCCACGTGTAGTCACCCCCAAAACCAATTCTTCCTTTGGCCGCCTCTCCTTCCAGTTCTCTGCTGCCAATGACTGGAACGAAATACAAAAATCTCTGACACTGGAAAGACTTATCTCCCTCACTAGCTTTAAGCACCAGCTGTCAGAGCAGCTCACGGATTACTGTACCTGTACATAGCCCATCTATAATTTAGCCCAAACAACTACCTCTCCCACTACTGTATTTATTTAGCTCCTTTGCACCCCATTATTTCTATCTCAAACCTTGCACATTCTTCCACTGCAAATCTACCATTCCAGTGTTTTACTTGCTATTTTGTATTTACTTCGCCACCATGGCTTTTTTTTTTGTTGCCTTTACCTCCCTTATCTCACCTCATTTGCTTACATTGTATATAGACTTATTTTTCTACTGTGTTGTTGACTGTATGTTTGTTTTACTCCATGTGTAACTGTTGTTGTGTGTGTCGAGCTGCTTTGCTTTGTCTTGGCCAGGTCGCAGTTGTGAATGAGAACTTGTTCTCCACTTGCCTACCTGGTTAAATAACGGTGAAATAAAAATAAATAAAAATCTACACACAATACCCTATAAAGACACAGCAAAAATATTTTTTTTGCATTTTTTACAAATGTATAAAATACAAAACTGATATCACATTTACATAAGTATTCATACCCTTTACTAAGTACTTTGTTGAAGCACCTTTGGTTGCGATTACAGCCTCAAGCCTTCTTGGGTGTGATGCTACAAGCTAGGCACTAGAGGTCGACCGATTAATCTGATTAATTAGGGCCAATTTCAAGTTTTCATAACAATCGGAAATCGGTATTTTTGGACACTGACTTGGCCGATTAAAAAAAATATATATTTTTTTATATTATTATATTATTAGTATATTATTTAATCTTTATTTAACTAGGAAAGTCAGTTAAGAACACATTCTTATTTTCAATGACGGCTTAGGAACGGTGGGTTAACTGCCTTGTTCAGTGGCAGAACTACAGACTTTTACTTTGTCAGCTCGGGGATTCAATCTTGCAACCTTACAGTTAACTCGTCCAACGCTCTAACCACCTGATTACATTGCACTCCACGAGGAGCCTGCCTGTTACGCGAATGCAGTAAGCCAAGGTAAGTTGCTAGCTAGCATTAAACTTATCTTATAAAAAATCAATCAATCATAATCACTAGTAAACTACACATGGTTGATGATATTACTAGTTTATCTAGCGTGTCCTGCGTTGCATATAATCGATGCGTTGCGTATTCATGAAAAAGGACTCGTTGCTCCAATGTGTACCTAACCATAAACATCAATGCCTTTCTTAAAATCAATACACAGAAGTAAATATTTTTAAACCTGCATATTTAGCTAAAATAAGATTAGCAGGCAATATTAACCAGGTGAAATTGTGTCACTTCTCTTACATTCATTGGACGCAGAGTCAGTGTATATGCAACAGTTTGGGCCGACTAATTTGCCAGAATTTTACGTAATTATGACATAACATTGAAGGTTGTGCAATGTAACAGGGATATTTAGACTTATGGATGCCAGCCGTTAGATAAAATACGGAATGGTTCCGTATTTCACTGAAAGAATAAACGTCTTGTTTTCGAGATGATCGTTTCCGGATTCGACCATATTAATGACCCAAGGCTTGTATTTCTGTGTGTTATTATGTTATAACTAAGTCTATGATTTGATAGAGCAGTCTGACTGAGTGGTGGTAGGCAGCAGCAGGCTCGTAAGCATTCATTCAAACAGCACTGTCGTGCGTTTTGCCAGCAGCTCTTTGTTGTGCTTCAAGCATTGCGCTGTTTATGACTTCAAACCTATCAACTCCCGAGATTAGGCTAATAGCGTTTCAAACGTCACTCGCTCTGAGACTTGGAGTGGTTGTTCCCCTTGCTCTGCATGGGTAACGCTGCTTCGAGGGTGGCTGTTGTCGATGTGTTCCTGGTTCGAGCCCAGGTAGGAGCGAGGAGAGGGACAGAAGCTATACTGTTACACTGGCAATACCAAAGTGCCTATAAGAACATCCAATAGTCAAAGGTTAATGAAATACAAATGGTAGAGAGAGAAATAGTCCTATAATTCCTAGAATAACTACAACCTAAAACTTCTTACCTGGGAATATTGAAGACTCATGTTAAAAGGAACCACCAGCTTTCATATGTTCTCATGTTCTGAGCAAGGAACTTAAACGTTAGCTTTCTTACATAGCACATATTGCACTTTCTTCTCTAACGCTTTGTTTTTGCATTATTTAAACCAAATTGAACACGTTTCATTATTTATTTGAGGCTAAATTGATTTTATTGATGTATTATATTAAGTTAAAATAAGTGTTCATTCAGTATTGTTGTAATTGTCATTATTACAAATACATTTGTTAAAATTATTTTTATTATTAAAAAAATATATACATTTTTTTTACATTTTTTTTTTAAATCAGCCGATTAAATCGGTATCGTTTTTTTTTGGGTCCTCCAATAAATCGGTATCGCCGTTGAAAAATCATAAATCGGTCGACCTCTACTAGGCACACCTGTATTTGGGGAGTTTCTCTCATTCTTCTCTGCAGATCCTCTCAAGGTCAGGTTGAATGGGGAGCGTCGCTGCACAGCTATTTTCAGGTCTCTCCAGAGATGTAAGATCGGGTTCAAGTCCGGGCTCTGGCTGGGCCACTCAACGACATTCAGAGCCACTCCTGCATTGTCTTGGCTGTGTGCTTAGGGTCGTTGTTCTGTTAGAAGGTGAACCTTTGCTCCAGTCTGAGGTCCTGAGCGCTCTGGAGCAGGTTTTCATGAAGAATATCTCTGTACTGTGCTCCGTTCATCTTTCCCTCAATCCTGACTAGTCTCCCAGTCCCTGCCGCTGAAAAACATCCCCACAGCGTGATGCTGCTACCACAATGCTTCACCGTAGGGATGGTGCCAGGTTTCCTCCAGATGTGATGCTTGGCATTCAGGCTAAAGAGTTCAATCTTGGTTTCATCAGACTAAAGAATCTGGTTTCTCAGTCTGAGAGTCCCCTTAGGTGCCTTTTGGCAAACTCCAAGCGGGCTGTCATGTGCCTTTTACTGAGGACTGACTTCCGTCTGGCCACTCTACCATAAAGGCCTGATTGGTGGAGTGCTGCAGAGATGGTTCTCCATCTGGAAGGTTCATCCATCTCCACAGAGGAACTCTGGAGCTCTGTCAGAGTGACCATTGAGTTCCTGGTCACCTCCCCGGGCGGCCAGCTCTAGGAGAGTCTTGGTGGTTCCAAACTTCGACCTCATGGCTTGGTTTTTGCTCTGACATGCACTGTCAACTGTGGGACCTTATATATACAGGTGTGTGCCTTTCCAACTCATGTTCAATCAATTTACCACAGGTGGACTCCAATCAAGTTGCAGAAACATCTCAAGGATGATCAATGAAACCGACCATAAGGCGCTACAGAGGGTAGTGCGTACAGCCCAGTACATCACTGGAGCCAAGCTTCCTGCCACCCAGGATCTATATACTAAGCGGTGTCAGAAGGCCCAATAAATGACCAAAGACTCCAGTCACCCAAGTCATGGACTGTTCTCCCTGCTACTGCGTGGCAAGCCGTACTGGAGCACCAAGTCTGGGTCCAAAAGGCTTCTTATCAGGTTCTACCCACAAGCCATAAAACTGCTGAACAATTCAATCAAATGGCCACCTGGACTATTTGCATTTAGGGTCCTCTACCCTGCTGCTACTCACTGTTTATTATCTACATGTACAAATGACCTCGACTAACCTGTACCCCTGCACATTGACTCTGTACCGGCACCCCCTGTATATAGCCTCATTATAGTTTTTTTATTGTGTAATTATTTTTATTTTTTTACTTTAGTTTATAAATATTTTCTTAAAACTGCATTGTTGCTTAAGGGCTTATAAGTAGCATTTCATGATAAGGTCTACTACACCTGTTGTATTCAGTGCATGCGACAAATAACATTTGATTTGAAACAGGATGCACCTGAGCTCAATTTCTAATCTCATAGCAAACGGTCTGAATACCTATGTACATAAGGTATTTCATTGTTTTCGCTGTTTTTTCTCAAAACCTGTTTTCATTGTGTCATTATGGGGTATTGCGTGTAGATTGATGAGGAAAAAACATTTAATCCATTTTGCAATAAAGCTGTAACGTAATAAAATGTGAAAAAAGTAAACGTGTCTGAATATTTTCCGAATGCACTGTCGCTACTGATTGACGCGATGAGTCACTCACTTCAGCGTCACTGTCTGGCAAGTTCCGACATCCTACGAAAGGAAACCTAGGAAATCCTTTGTTTTACATGGCCCAATGTGATACCATGGACATATAACCACGTGGCATGATTAATGAATTACAAAGCGATATAGGTCGACTTTAATTCAGGCAGTTCGACACCTTTTATAAACTAGTAAACACTTGTTTAGTTGTCAATCAACGCACCGTAAATAGTCTCCTGTGCGCCCCGACTCTGCGTGGCTGGCTATGTGAAACATTGCAAAAGAAAATTCATGTAATGTGTCAGAAAACAATAGTTAGCCTAAGTCGTGGACTTCGACTTATTGTTACCACATTACATGGGACGTGCAAACTCACAAACAGCATGCACTCTCTCCCTCCTCGGTGTGAATAAGTTCGACAGCAACCAAGATCTGTATATAATGACGAGATGCTCATGTCTCCGCCCTAACAATGGGAGGCAGGCGACAAGCTGAGGTCCAAAAAAGGCCCATAGAAACGTACTTTGGACAGATTTTGGTGAGAGTGAAACCTCTTGCTTTGCCTCTTCCTCTCTGCTGCGTTTCCCAGTCTTCTCTCTTGTGACTGACAGGCAGTAGCTGGCTAGAAGATGCATGTCGTTCATTCTAGCCGAAGGGCTCGACGGACTGGTGAATTGAAGCTTTTAAATGAAAATTAGCCTAGTTAATATAAAGTGGAAAATGTAGATGGCTGAAAATTATTCTGTAACCGGCTAATTAGTCTTATTGCTACATTCACAAAAATAATATTGAAAATACATTGGATTTGATCTTTTCTAACTGGAAAATGTTACTCAAGGCAAAAACGATTCACTTTTCTATCCAAGCAATGTTCTCTTCCCTTTTCCCAAATTGTTTTCATGTTCTTATCTTGCAGAGATCATTAATAATGAGGGAGATGATCAAATACCATACACAGGCCAGACCATGGTGCCAAGGTCTACCTCTCTCTCTGAAGAGAGGAGGAGAGCATTAGAAGCTGTGAAATGGAAGAGACGGTCAGTCCTCTGGCCTAGGTCTGGCCACACACTGCTATGACAGTCAATTAATGGCAGTTGTGTATGTAGACAAGTGTTTCAAAACTCAGTTATCATGTTGTTTATTGTCATGTGTTCAGTGCACATGAGAATAAACAACATGATAACTAAGTTTTGAAACACTTGTCTACATACACAACTGCCGAAAATATCATTATAAAGGTAGGGGTAAAAGATGAAAGTGATCAAATGTCTGCTATCTGTGATGCAATGGTTGGTCTGAGATGAGAATTACACACATTTTCCACCAGTACTCTACCTTGAAGGCACTCTACCTTGAAGGCAGGATACCCTTACAAACGCTAGCTGCACTGAAGTGGCTCCTTGTTTCAATTTGCAGATCTAATCACGTTAATGGTTCATAGTCACAGGCAGTTTCACCTTATCCTAATATCACAACAGTGTGATCTGATCTAATGTGGATAGTACAGGGAAATCACTCACTCCATTGCTTCTGTGCCAGAAATGCAGTCATGATTATAGAGATACAGTGCCTTGCGAAAGTATTCGGCCCCCTTGAACTTTGCGACCTTTTGCCACATTTCAGGCTTCAAACATAAATATATAAAACTGTATTTTTTTGTGAAGAATCAACAACAAGTGGGACACAATCATGAAGTGGAACGACATTTATTGGATATTTCAAACTTTTTTAACAAATCAAAAACTGAAAAATTGGGCGTGCAAAATTATTCAGCCCCTTTACTTTCAGTGCAGCAAACTCTCTCCAGAAGTTAAAAAATGACTAATGATGATAAATACAATCCACCTGTGTGTAATCAAGTCTCCGTATAAATGCACCTGCACTGTGATAGTCTCAGAGGTCCGTTAAAAGCGCAGAGAGCATCATGAAGAACAAGGAACACACCAGGCAGGTCCGAGATACTGTTGTGAAGAAGTTTAAAGCCGGATTTGGATACAAAAAGATTTCCCAAGCTTTAAACATCCCAAGGAGCACTGTGCAAGCGATAATATTGAAATGGAAGGAGTATCAGACCACTGCAAATCTACCAAGACCTGGCTGTCCCTCTAAACTTTCAGCTCATACAAGGAGAAGACTGATCAGAGATGCAGCCAAGAGGCCCATGATCACTCTGGATGAATTGCAGAGATCTACAGCTGAGGTGGGAGACTCTGTCCATAGGACAACAATCAGTCGTATATTGCACAAATCCGGCCTTTATGGAAGAGTGGCAAGAAGAAAGCCATTTCTTAAAGATATCCATAAAAAGTGTCGTTTAAAGTTTGCCACAAGCCACCTGGGAGACACACCAAACATGTGGAAGAAGGTGCTCTGGTCAGATGAAACCAAAATTGAACTTTTTGGCAACAATGCAAAATGTTATGTTTGGCGTAAAAGCAACACAGCTCATCACCATGGACACACCATCCCCACTGTCAAACATGGTGGTGGCAGCATCAAGAAGATGGTTAAAATTGATGGGAAGATGGATGGAGCCAAATACAGGACCATTCTGGAAGAAAACCTGATGGAGTCTGCAAAAGACCTGAGACTGGGAAGGAGATTTGTCTTCCAACAAGACAATGATCCAAAACATAAAGCAAAATCTACAATGGAATGGTTCAAAAATAAACATATCCAGGTGTTAGAATGGCCAAGTCAAAGTCCAGACCTGAATCCAATCAAGAATCTGTGTAAAGAACTGAAAACTGCTGTTCACAAATGCTCTCCATCCAACCTCACTGAGCTCGAGCTGTTTTGCAAGGAGGAATGGGAAAAAATTTCGGTCTCTCGATGTGCAAAACTGATAGAGACATACCCCAAGCGACTTACAGCTGTAATCGCAGCAAAAGGTGGCGCTACAAAGTATTAACTTAAGGGGGCTGAATAATTTTGCACGCCCAATTTTTCAGTTTTTGATTTGTTAAAAAAGTTTGAAATATCCAATAAATGTCGTTTCACTTCATGATTGTGTCCCACTTGTTGTTGATTCTTCACAAAAAAATATAGTTTTATATCTTTATGTTTGAAGCCTGAAATGTGGCGTAAGGTCGCAAAGTTCAAGGGGCCGAATACTTTCGCAAGGCACTGTACTTCTCCAGTGTTTTGACAGGGAAGTACTTCTGTTCTTCAGTACAACACATTACATTTTGGTCATTTAGCAGACACTCTTATCCAGAGCGATTTACATGAGCAATTAGGGTTAAGTGCCTTGCTCAAGTTGGCTCGAGGATTCGAACCAGAGGCTTTTCAGTTACTCACCCAATGCTCTTAGGCTACCTGACGCCAACACATCTAGACATCCCACTGCACCAGTCTCTATTGAAGCTAGTAGGGGTAATACTAGGGTGACAGTATGTCATTAGTTGTAATTAATATATTCCAAATGGCCGTCCGTGGACACATACTGCCTGACAAATAGAGTCCAGGTGTTCAAAGGAAAGATCCACAGAAATACACAGGGGTGGAATACGTCATAACTCTGATGCAAGAAGTGAACGTGGAGACCTGCTTGTCAATTCACAATTCACAGTTGTGAATGTGAGGCCCAGGAAATTAAGGTTATAGAGGAGCAGGCAGGGCCCTACCTCTACCAGAGGTAATCTATCTGGATGTTGCCTATGGGATAGGATTAAATGCATATATATAGAATTAATAGAACGGGGGTCCCCATTCAAGTCAATTATTCATCCATTCTATTCATTCTATATCTATGCATTTAATCCTATCAAATAGGCGACATCCAGATAGATAGCTTTTGAAAAACTCTGGGAGAGGTAGAGCCCTGCAGGTCAGACAGACAGACAGATGGACAGATAGACCTCACGGCCAGCTCGTCTGGGCCCCATTAAAGTAGGAATCTCTCTGCCTGTGGTACTACTGTACTAAAGTATAATCTAGGAACATTATGATTGGACGTATTATAGAATTATAAGAAAAATATTTAAAGCCCACCTTGCTCTTGATGCAATTTTTTTCTGCATTGTATGTATTCTGATAATATTATAAGGGGAGGGGTCAGCCTGTAGATTTAAATTAGTTGGTCCCTTGTCATAGTGAGTCAAATTTCCTGTCCCTGGGACCTGGGTGGGAACAAACGGCCCACATTAGGACAGTGCATTAGCACTGCGCAGGGTGGCACAGGGGTCACTGGTTGTTGCCGGAGCACACAACCTGAAATAGTTTCTCTCTCTGAAGTGGACAGAGCAGCGCTGGTTGCAGCTGGATGCGTTCTTGTTGTGATTACCTGGCTCCAGAGGAAGGCAGGCCATTCTCCCTGGACCTCTGGAAATGCACTGGGCTCTGCCAAGGGGCCATGATTATCACAAGCCCGGCCCATTCCTGGGTCAACACCAAGGGCAGTAGGGGGAATTCCACAGGCATCAGCCAGGCAGGGCTATTATTACTAACAGCATTATCACTTTATAATCCTCACTCACTGTAGGCTCTGGTTTGGAAACTGTACACAGGTATAGAGTAGGGTAGCAATGTCACCATTCACAGTCCTGTATATGAAATTGAATTGTTGCATTTTTGCATAGCATGAAAGGATGAGTACTGTATGAATGGAATGGGTCTAGCCAGGAATATGAGTGGAGATCAGTTTGAAGCCCCAAACTGTGTTGCTTGAACAGGTATCGAAGGGCACTGTACAAAGTCTTACCCCTTTGTGTCAGGGTTCTCTAGCAGTCAGCATTTTGGGTGCGCACTGCGTTGAAAACTCTGAGCTGGACCTTGCCAGAATAAGCACACTACTTAATGGTTCGGAACTCTGGCTTATCTTGGCCATCGAACTCAACAAAAGCTATGATTATCTGCAAAATAAACTCTCCCTCTTGATTGTTAGACAAATAATGCATTGAACAGTTCCATATAAACTGGATTCTGCTCAGTGCTGCTGGCCCTTATACACTACTAGAGATAGGCCTTTGGACTACAGATGCTAAGGACCACTTCACTAGGTGATGCAGGAAGTCTCTTGCTAGTGAATTCCAGTGTATCATAAAAGGAACAACTTATATAACAAATTATTATTTGAACACTTGCTTTGTTGTTCTTTATGAAAAATGTATATATTTTTTGCCCTATGAAAGTTTCCCCTGCATATGTGTTTTCCTTTTGTATGACTCAGCATTGTCCGTCTCATGAGGTTTGCTTTATATAGGCCCAGACATTATTTTTGGCATTTTACCTTACACTCCTCCCACTCTTCTTGGCCCTCCTCCATGAGGGCCATGGAAGGCTGGCACTCGCTTGGAGCTCTCGGCCAGACTTGGGCAGCTGGGATCTGGGAGAGCGCCCTCCCCGCAGTTCTGCCTCACTCCCCCGCCACTCTTAATTGTGCCTTTTAATTCAGCTCCAGAACACAATACAGTGGAGTCCTGCTGCACACACAGACAAACACACACACAGATTTTTCAAATGCAAATGCAATTCAGAGACAGGAGACCAAAGGCGGAAGAAAGTAGCAGACTCCTCTCAGATGCTCAGCTAGGCTTTGTGTGCCACTTGACACAGACAAACGCACACAAGATATCTGTTGTTTATTGTTTATGGCAAGACTCTTCACCACACTCATGCTCTCTTCATCTTCCTGAAAAGAGGACAGTCAAGGGCTTTGAGTCTCCGGATTTAAGGAGTTACAGGTGCTGTCTTGCCTATCAATAGAGTGGAGGCGAAAGAGCATGTAAGACCTGTGCTGGAGTAACTGGAGATATTTTCTAGTATATTACACCCACTGGTCCACAGTAACTTCCACATTGTTGTTTGCTCAGCTGGAGCGCACAGGGGAAGGAGGGTTCAGAGCAGTCTTTCCCCAGGGGAGAGGTGTTGTAGTGGGGACGCACCTGTAGGTGAGCCTGGTGGCACTGGCCCTGGCTAAACAGGTAGTGATACACTAGGCCACACCCCAACTCTTAAGACGCCACCGCTGACAGCTTCTCATGGCTCACCCCGGGTTCTCATAGCTCACCACGGGTTCTCATGTCTCTCCAGGCTCACCCCGGGTTCTCTGCAGTTAAAGGCAGTAGAAATACATTCCTTCCTAATGGCCCATGAAAGCAGCGATTCACCACATATTATTGTTTGAACCATGGCAAATCTTTCCGTTTTACCTCAGCATTGTGCTTTAGAAAACCCCTTGACTGGGGCTTATTTGAACACAATTGGCCTTATTCTCGCCTTGACTTATTTTGATGGAGTTCGTTAAAAAAAAGTGAACTTTTGGTGAATAAGAGTCCAGCTGGACTCAAGAGTTGAAAAGGCCTGCTGACTCTGGAGGTCAGTGCCCCGCCATGAAAGACTCAGAGTTAACAGACTTGATGGGACTGGGGAGGACTCTGAGACTTGGACTGTGTTCTGGTAAATAATTGCATTCATTGTTCCTGCCACTGTTGGTTATGGTCACAAGCTGTTTGGTAGGCCCCTATCTGTCTGG
This sequence comes from Oncorhynchus mykiss, assembly GCF_013265735.2. Classification (NCBI taxonomy): domain Eukaryota; kingdom Metazoa; phylum Chordata; class Actinopteri; order Salmoniformes; family Salmonidae; genus Oncorhynchus; species Oncorhynchus mykiss. The sequence continues at coordinate 86,304,482 of NC_048566.1, read as the reverse complement.
GGCTCCCCATGAGCGCAGTGTCAGCGTCTCGCCCCTGAGGGAAACGAGTTGTGCCAGGGGTGAGATGCCAGCTCCCTGACCCGGTGGCCCTAGTCTGACGTGCCCAGGCCGGGGGTGAATGGGTCTGTGGGTCTGTTATGAGGCAGAGGCAGGGCGTGCTGAGCGTGTGCATGCTGCTCCACCGTTAAATAAAGCTTGTTCAAAGAGCACATTCCTGCCTCTGCCGGCAGCACTTGCGGTGTCAAAGTTCTAGATTGTTTCCTTTTTTTATGGCTTCTCTTTATCTCCTCTGACTTTGTACAATTTGATTGGACGCTTTGTATTTATTATTCACTGTGTGAGTGGTGGTGGGAACAGGGCATATGGCAACAGATTGCTCGGATCACATGCACTTTATCTTAATTCATTAAGTGAAGATTTCCCTGACGAACGTCGTCAGGGAAATGACAAAGGTGAGCGTACATTTCTTTTTATTTCTAAATGTCGCCAACAAAAACAAGAAACAACAGCAGCTTACTAGGGCTATACAGGCAACTAACAAAGTCAACTACCCACAACTAAGGTGGCAAAACAGGCTGCCTAAGTATGATTCCCAATCAGAGACAACGATAGACAGCTGTCCCTGATTGAGAAACATGCCCGGCCAAAACATAGAAACAGAAAACATAGAAATAAAGAAACTAGAATGCCCACCCTAGTCACACCCTGGCCTAACCAAAATAGAGAATAAAAGCCTCTCTATGGCCAGGGGCGTGACAGAAGAATTCCTTTCAGAAAAGCTCTCTGATGTGTTAAGTAAGATACTCCTCATCCACGTTGTACAGCAGTAGAGTATCTGAATGCACAGTAACATCCACACACAAAACCTGTCATAGAGAGTATGCCATGCAGTAAAAACCAGCAGGGCTGATCACCACACACAATTTGTCAGATTACCATCATCACGAACAGAGTTGAAAATTTGCTCTCCATATCTCTGTCTTCGATCAACCATTTGAGTCAACGTAATTAAAACGCAAAGACATGTGTCCTTCACCTTTCATTACTGCAGCAAATGTTGAAGTATAAGGAAATGTGGGCTGTCACCAAAGAACTCACTCTTTTGGCAGAGACTCCACAGGAACTAGTTCATTTGGTCTTTGTTTGCCTTCTGCCTTTGGGACTTCTCTGAGGACTGAGTGCAGAGGGCCTCTTAGACAGATGCTCAATATGGAATGTAACACGAGAGCCATTAAAAAAAACAGGAAGTCCTCAGTAAAAGTCCTCTCACTCTCTCTGTCTCTCTCTTCCTCTCTATGGTTTCCTCCTCTCTTCCCCCTCTCCAATCTTTAATCTTGTCCAGAAGCTTCTTTGCATTATTACTCCCAAAGTGCACTTTGCCAAACTAGCGTGGGAACTGACCCGGCCCATCCAGAGGCGAATCATATGCTGCTTGTAATGATTGAACCTCAATGACATCATGTGCCTTTCAGAGCAGGATTTGGAAACTGCGCCGTGTGCCTCCTCGAAATACCAGTGGCTAAGTGGAACACACACGCCGAGCTGGGCAATGGAAGTCAGATGCTCTCAGTTTGAGTTTTTTTCCCGTCGGCTGATAGGTTTGTGAGAGCCTGAGCCTGAGGGGCCTCAACAAGGGCTGGGCCTCGACTGTAAATGTTAGAAAATGAATCCAGGCCTTCGTAACAAAGTGGAATCTGATATAATCCACCACAGGCCACTTTTTCCACATTTTGTTACGTTACAGCCTTATTCTGTAATTGATTGATTTGTTTTCCCCCCTCATCAATCTACACACAAAACCCTTAATGACAAAGCAAAAACAATATTTTTGCAAATGTATTAAACATTTAAAACGGAAATATCACATTTACAGAAGTATCCAAACCCTTTACTCAGTACTTTGTTGAAGCACCTTTGGCACTGATTACATCCTCGAGTCTTCTTGGGTATGACACTACAAGCTTGGCACACCTACAGTACCAGTCAAAGGTTTGGACACACCTACTCATTCCAGGCTTTTTGTTTATTTTTATGATGACAGGGCAAAACTGTCATCATTACTACATGATTCCATATGTGTTATTTAATAGTTTTAGTGTCTTCACTATTATTGTACAATGTAGATAATAGTATAAAAAAAACTTAAATGAGTAGGTGTGTCCAAACTTTTGACTGGTACTGTATATTTGGGGAGTTTCTCCCATTCCTCTCTGCAGATCCTCTCAAGGTCTGTCAGGTTGGATGGGGAGTGTTGCTGCACAGCTATATTCAGGTCTTTCCAGAGATGTTCAATCAGGTTCAAGTCTGGGCTCTAGCTAGGCCACTCAAGGACATTCAGAGATCTTGTCCCGAAACCACTCCTGCGTTGTCTTGGCTGTGTGCTTAGGGTCGTTGTCCTGTTGGAGGTGAACCTTTGCCCCAGTCTAAGGTCCTGAGTGCTCTGGAGAAGGTTTTCATTAAGAATCTCTCTGTACTTTTCTCCGTTCATATTTGCCTTGATCGTGCCTGGTCTCCCAGTCCCTGATGCTGAAAAACATCCCCACAGCATGATGCTGCCACCACTATGCTTCACCGTAGGGATGGTGCCAGGTTTCCTCCAGACGTTTATTTTTAATAAATGTTTCTTACAAACATTAATAAAACCTTTTTTTTTTTCGCTTTGTCATTATGGGGTGTTGTGTATAGATTGCTTAGGAATTGTGTTTATTTAATACATTTTAGAGTACGGCTATAACGTAACAAAATGTGGAAAAAGTCAAGGGGTCTGAATACTTTCTGAAGGCACTGTATCTAGGATGTTACTCTATTTTCACTCAGAATCTGATGTCATGGCCATTTGCTAATGTATATTTTCATGTGTTCATTGACATGAAAAACATAGATCTTATGTTCAGGTGTTTTTCTGTAGGCTTTTTGGATGTCCTGTAAAATGTTTAGGGCTGGATGGCCTATTCAATTGAAACCGGCAAGCAGTTTGAGTTGATTTGCAGTTCATTTTCTCCTCACTTTTTTCGGTCCTTAGCCATTTACTGTACAGGCAGCAGTAGTCCACAGACTAACTAGACACACACAGTATGGCGGCAGGAGAAACTTCCATGTTTCATTGCTCAAGTGCTCAGCATGGTTGGTGAGACTTGAACAGTAGCTTCAGCATTTGCACTTTTATGATTGTCGAATATGTTAGTTTTCTACATTTTAAAGGTTTTTCGAAGCTCCCAGGCTCTATAATCGTTTCCCCACCACACCTCCTAGACTTATAACGTGTGAAATCCACTGTCAACGTCTACTCCCATGTGGACTCTGTCCAGCGCAGACTACTGGGTGGGAATGAAATGATTAATATATTGTTGTATGGATTGACAATTTCTTGAATTATTTATTATTATTTTAACAAACATTGTGAACAAAAACACAGAAATACAAAACACAAATAAATACAAATGATATTCTATTTCATGGACATGATATAATTTTATGTGCCCTTAAGGAAACACAAGAATTGTTCCCATATGTTTTTGGAGTCCGTATTATTTTTCTCCAGCCTCTTTGCTAACATTATTTCATACCTTGTTGTTTTTAATCAACATTTCCATCCACTCCGTGAGCACTGCCTCATTAGAGCTTTTCCAATGTTTCAGGACTAGCCTTAACACTGACACAATACCTCAACATAATATTTGGAATTCTGTCTGGTTAGCCCCTCTTATTTCAAACTTGTCACTCAACAGACAGTCTTGGTGACCTAGGTACATGGAATTCAAGGCCGTCTCCCACGCACTGTAAGGCTCTTAACAAAAGTCAAAACAGACTGTTCTGGTAAAGGTGCTTTCTTTGAGGTTGAACTTCATTCCAACCATTTAGAGCATTTGGCACTTGTTGTCTCTCTTTTTTGGGCTCATCTCATGGCCTTCCTCCCCCTGATGTTTCTGGTAGCGGATGGAGCATTCCAAATTACAGGTCTATGGGAATCAAGATGAGAAAAAACATGCACATTACTTTGACAGATTTAGCAACATGTGGGGACTTCTTAGACCAAATAGAGTATTAAAAAGACTCAAATATTTGGCTTTTGAAATACAATATGTGTTTATTTCTTCCACTTGTGGTAGGGCTACTCCTGTGGATAGATACAGCTGTAGCTGTTACCAGAGCAGATATGTACATAGGCTACATACTTACAGTGTTCTACAGTATTTGCACATTCCGGTAACACTTTACTATGCCGTATTATAAAGGCTCATACAGGCTTGTAACAAGTCATAAAGTATTATACATGCAGGCTTTAAGTCAAGTGTTACCCAAATTCCATTTGAACATGTTATTTTGAATGCTGTTGGAAAACATGGCTGGAACAGAGAAGTTTGGGGGTCTTTGTTTTTGAACAATGTCAAAAAGACAGATAAGGTAATCATGTAATTTAGCAAGAATGCTATAGGAAACGTAAATAGACGTCAATGCGCAGGAAGGCAATAAAGTCGACAGGCTGTTTTACATTAAGAGAAAACAATCATAAAAAGAAATTCTGTGTAAGTTACGGTATTAGCGGTTTGACTGTGCTAAGTACAATTTGATGTTTGTGCCTGTAAGGGATGAAGGCAGCCAAACGACTGTGGTTGTAGACTGAAGTGGAGCTGAGCGGACCACCATTGATATCCTCTTCCATGTGGCCCCCCACGGCGGAGAATGGGGCTCAATAGAATACTTCCTCATCACATTTCCTGCGTTGCTTTTCCAAAGGTCCATATCTCAACTCCATATGCTGCTCATTGCACATTGTCTCGAGAAACCATAGAAGTGCATTTGCAGGACTGTAATGTGTTACTCAGATTAGATCTATGGGAGTGTTAGTTTATCAAAAACAGTATAGCCTAAATCACAGAGAGAGATCACAGATTAATCATTTTAGTGTGGAGTAGTAACAAATCCATCTACTGATATCTATCTGGTATATACAGTGCCTTGCGAAAGTATTCGGCCCCCTTGAACTTTGCGACCTTTTGCCACATTTCAGGCTTCAAACAAAAAGATATAAAACTGTCTTTTTTTGTGGAGAATCAACAACAAGTGGGACACAATCATGAAGTGGAACGACATTTATTGGATAATTCAAACTTTTTTAACAAATCAAAAACGGAAAAATTGGGCGTGCAAAATTATTCAGCCCCCTTAAGTTAATACTTTGTAGCGCCACCTTTTGCTGCGATTACAGCTGTAAGTCGCTTGGGGTATGTCTCTATCAGTTTTGCACATCGAGCGACTGAATTTTTTTCCCATTCCTCCTTGCAAAACAGTTCGAGCTCAGTGAGGTTGGATGGAGAGCATTTGTGAACAGCAGTTTTCAGTTCTTTCCACAGATTCTCGATTGGATTCAGGTCTGGACTTTGACTTGGCCATTCTAACACCTGGATATGTTTATTTTTGAACCATTCCATTGTAGATTTTGCTTTATGTTCTGGATCATTGTCTTGTTGGAAGACAAATCTCCTTCCCAGTCTCAGGTCTTTTGCAGACTCCATCAGGTTTTCTTCCAGAATGGTCCTGTATTTGGCTCCATCCATCTTCCCATCAATTTTAACCATCTTCCCTGTCCCTGCTGAAGAAAAGCAGGCCCAAACCATGATGCTGCCACCACCATGTTTGACAGTGGGTATGGTGTGTTCAGGGTGATGAGCTGTGTTGCTTTTACGCCAAACATAATATTTTGCATTGTTGCCAAAAAGTTCAATTTTGGTTTCATCTGACCAGAGCACCTTCTTCCACATGTTTGGTGTGTCTCCCAGGTGGCTTGTGGCAAACTTTAACCGACACTTTTTATGGATATCTTTAAGAAATGGCTTTCTTCTTGCCACTCTTCCATAAAGGCCAGATTTGTGCAATATACGACTGATTGTTGTCTATGGACAGAGTCTCCCACCTCAGCTGTAGATCTCTGCAGTTCATCCAGAGTGATCATGGGCCTCTTAGCTGCATCTCTGATCAGTCTTCTCCTTGTATGAGCTGAAAGTTTAGAGGGACGGCCAGGTCTTGGTAGATTTGCAGTGGTCTGATACTCCTTCCATTTCAATATGATCGCTTGCACAGTGCTCCTTGGGATGTTTAAAACTTGGGAAATCTTTTTGTATCCAAATCCGGCTTTAAACTTCTTCACAACAGTATCTCGGACCTGCCTGGTGTGTTCCTTGTTCTTCATGATGCTCTCTGCGCTTTTAACGGACCTCTGAGACTATCACAGTGCAGGTGCATTTATACGGAGACTTGATTACACACAGGTGGATTGTATTTATCATCATTAGTCATTTAGGTCAACATTGGATCATTCAGAGATCCTCACTGAACTTCTGGAGAGAGTTTGCTGCACTGAAAGTAAAGGGGCTGAATAATTTTGCACGCACAATTTTTCCGTTTTTGATTTGTTAAAAAAGTTTGAAATTTCCAATAAATGTCGTTCCATTTCATGATTGTGTCCCACTTGTTGTTGATTCTTCACAAAAAAATACAGTTTTATATCTTTATGTTTGAAGCCTGAAATGTGGCAAAAGGTCGCAAAGTTCAAGGGGGCCGAATACTTTCGCAAGGCACTGTATATGGCTAGCTAATTGCTTATCAAACACTTCCATCTCCAACCAGAGAACACCAGATTGGGAGAGAATTTGAGGAATGAGGAGGATGGCATCTCACCAATGTACGATCCACAACCATACACAATGCCTGGTCCAACAGTTGTATTCATTTATTTTTCCCTCTAATAACATTTCTAGTTCCCCCCCCCCCATCCCTGCTCCTCTGCTCCCCCCGCACACACCAGCCAGCCCGTACATCCCCACTTTACCACTTCAATTAAAGTCAGATTACCACCAGTGCTTGCCGAATGTGCCTTTTAGTAAATACAGATCCATTTCCCTAGCCAATCTGTTAGAGGCACCCTGCTGGGAGCCCCTCGGAAGCCTGTTCTCCTTTCCCCTGCTAGTTAGTTACTAATTGACTGGCCCTGTGGAGGCCAGGCCACTTGGATGGGGAAGCATGGCAGTCATATGTGACCGAGGCGACTGAGTGCATGCGCCTGATATGGGAGCCATTAGCGCACAGTGTCAGCGGAGAGGCACACGTGGGGTGCACGGCTTGAACAAATAAATCACTGTGGAGTGCATCTCCTCTGCCTAAAACAAGTTAAGTGCGGTGACTTGGGATGACATCGATGACAAACAAACTGTTTTCGTTTCCCCCTTCAGGGATGGAGGGATGGCGACGTCTGCTTTGAACTCCTATCTCTGATCCCCCTATTCCCTGCCTGCCCCTGTCCCTCCCAACACCACACTCAGCACTCAGTATAGCTGTACTTCTCATACTGTACAACGTACCTGACTGGCGTCAAATCGAATCAGGACCACATGATGTGGAGGTATTTCTCTCTGTTTATCATTTCATGATGTAATGAGGTGTGATTTTTCTTTTAATCCAAATCATGTGCAAATAAGTGAATGAGGGCCTCAAAGAGAGAGTACAGTAGTAGAAGTTGGAGCTTTAGGATGACCAGGCAGTTATTTTTTAAATACATGCCTTTTATAATGATAGAGCATAAATAGGTCTGACTCCTACTGCCAATACTTTGTTTCTACTGAGTCACCTAGTACAGGATGTGGATATGATCCCGTTGTAGGCCCAAGGCAATCAAAGGCTGCTGAGTGCCCTCACCTTTTTTCTCATGCTCAGAGAAGAGCTTTTCAGTTGTATGGTTAGAAGGTACTGCAGTCTAGGACCTTGGATGTGTTTTTCTTCTGCTTCTGGACTTTGGCCCCTCTACGGTGTACCAGCTAGTCAGCTGAGAGAGAGAAAAAGCGCTGAAGGTGATGGCAAGAGAGGAGAGGAGTTCTGCTCATTTGTTGCACTTTGATCCAGGTGTTTGTGCACCGCAAATACAGCAAACATCACGGGCAACCTGTGGATCTCAGTGTGACATTGTGATTAAGACATTTGTTTTCAGTGACCAGTGAATTCATGGCAGATGTTGTTCCTTTTTGATCTTATTGATCTTTATTTAAGTGGCGGGACCTCATGGAAGTGTTCAAATGATTACGGAAAACCAAAAAACTCTCCTCAAATTCGACCTTTACATTTATTTCAAAAATTCAATTTCTGAGAATATGTTGACTAGCATAGGAAAAATAGTGGCACAAGATGTGTAGCGGTGCTCAAAACTCCTGACGTGAATAAAGTCTGTTGTTCCAATCAGTTTTAAGCCGTTCAAGCGACCTTTTACCTTGCTTTTCATGGGCTAATTTTCTCTCAGGTTATCCTAGCCCATTTGTGTACATGTACAGTAGCAAGCCATAGCATTGACTGCTTTGATGTTATGTGGTTGCAACAGAGAAGTGACTGTACAGTATGTTATGTCATGGCCAGGTGACTGTGATACAGTGTCATAGTTTGATAGCACATGGACAGTGTTTACAGGCTACCATGCTAGTGACTGACTTTGCCTCTCCTGGCTGTACAGAACACATGATAATGACCGGTACCCCTTCCCCTTTCCCTCTTCAAAAGAACCACAATGGATATAAGCTGTTAAGCTTTATTGTGTTACCCTTGATGATTTTCTTAAATTGTATGTGGAGGCGTCACCAGCAGGAGTTCCCTTATGTATTTATTTTACAAATTGTTAAATAAATTAAATCTATCAAGTAACAGGGCTTTTCAGAATGTTGTTGCATGTGTCACTCTGTCACTATCAAAATGCACTCTCATTCTCTCTCCCCTGTAGACCTGACTTTTTGACCCAAGTTAACCAGATTAGCCGGGTGGTTTGAGCCCAATGGAAAACTCTCCCTTAACTCCCCAACACAGGATTTATCCCACAGTATCATGGTGGTCTCTTAAATGATTGAAAGATCTATTTGCACTTATTGACCCGAGCTCCTACCCCGATCAGCAGTGAGTGTATAAACTGTAAAAGATAGACGTGTCATGTTCATGTTTCAGATAGAGAGAGCTCAAGAGACAAAGAGAGTGGGAGAGCTTCTGACCAGGCTGTATACCAAGTGATCCAGTCAGAGTTAGCAAGTTCTTTTCCTGGAGAGGATCTGATGTGCCGCCCAAGGACAGCCCGGCTTAGCAGATGTGACAGATCTGTATCACCAGTCACAGCAGTTCTGTGCCAGTCCCACCAGATAGGCAGGCCATAGTGACTGGCTGGCATTTGGAGCTCGCCTGGCACTCGCCCTGCTCAGCTAGTTTGAAACTCTTTTTTTATTATGATTCTATGTTGCCCCTCCTCCTGACCATATAATGTGTAATCTCCCTGCTAGGAACCCTGTGCCCTTGGTGCTTCATATAGCTTGGGTCTAGTGCACCAGCCATTGATAAGGCTAATGTCTCCGATAGCTAGCGTGCTTTCAAGTCCCTCTCACAAAACAGCCAGCTCCCTTTCATGTTGTTTTCCCAAGTCAAAGACAGACAGGCAGTCCTCCCCACACTGCAGGATCCAATTGGCTAATCAGTAATCTCTAACTTGCTGAGCCCAGCAGTCCTTCAGTTGGGGAGACTTTCAACACCCCTTCTTCTGTTTCTTCTTCTTTCCTCCAGGATGCTTTCTTGTGGTGTTGGGGATTTAAAAGGGGAAAGTGTGGCTGTCATATAGGCACCTTGGGAGAAGTGTTTGACTGAAGGGTCTTTCTGCCATGCTGTCCTCCTTTCTTGTCTCTTCTTCCCTGCCGCCACCTGCCCTTCCCTCCTCCTTCCCCTTCTCTTTTTTGTCTCTTCTCTACTCTTTCTGGAGAAACTGTTTGTCCTCTGCCTGGCTGATGAGGGGTGCCAGCGGGGGATACCAGGGACGGGGGACATAATCATGCCACAGACACATGGCACTGTATTAAAACATTAGTACCACTTTATGACTTTATTTAGCACATGCCAAAGAAAATTGATTAGGTGACAGAGAAGGAACAAAAGAGGAATCCTCCTCACCCTCCTTAGTGCCCTTTTCTCTTTTAAGCCAATCACGGCCATTCATGTCTGAACATTGGACGTCTCACCCTGTTGTGTTGCTTCACGTTGCAGTGTCCCAAGGTACAGTGCATTCAAAACATATTCACACCCCTTTACTTTTTCAAAATGTTGTGTTACAATAGTGGGATTTAAATTGATGTAATTGTATTTTTTTGTCAACTATCTACATAGAATACTCTGTAATGTCAAAGTGGAAGAAGAATTCTAACATTTGTAAAATATATGTATATATATATATATACACACTACCGTTCAAAAGTTTGGTGTCACTTAGAAATGTCTTTGTTTTTGAAAGAAAAGCACATTTTTTGTCCAGTCAAATAACATCAAATTGATCAGAAATACAGTGTAGACATTGATAATGTTGTAAATGACTATTGTAGCTGGAAACGGCAGATTGTTTATGGAATATCTACATAGGCGTACAGAGGCCCATTATCAGTAACCATCACTCCTGTGTTAAAATGGCACGTTGTGTTAGCTAATCCAAGTTTATCATTTTAAAAGGATAATTTATCACTAGAAAACACTTTTGCAATAATGTTAGCACAGCTGAAAACTGTTGTTCTGATTAAAGAAGCAATAAAACTGGCCTTCTTTAGACTAGTTGAGTATCTGGAACATCAGCAGTTGTGGGTTCGATTACAGGCTCAAAATGGCCAGAAACAAAGAAATTTATCAAATGTGAAACTCGTCAGTCTATTCTTGTTCTGAGAAAGGAAGACTATTCCATGCGAGAAATTGGCAAGAAACTGAAGATCTCGTACAACACTGTGTAATTCTCCCTTCACAAAACAGCTCAAACTGGCCCTAACCAGAATAGAAAGAGGAGTGGGAGGCCCCAGTGCACAACTGAGCAAGAGGACAAGTCCGTTAGCGTCTAGTTTGAGAAACAGACTGCTCACAAGTCCTCAACTGGCAGCTTCATTAAATAGTACCTGCAAAACACCAGTCTCAACGTCCAGTGAAGAGGCGACTCCGGGATGCCGGCCTTCTAGGCAGAGTTCCTCTGTCCAGTGTCTTTGGTCTTTTGCCCATCTTATTCTTTTCTTTTCATTGGCCAGTCTGAGATATGTCTTTTTCTTTGCAACACTGCGTAGAAGGCCAGCAAAAATGGATGTAGCAACTACAGATTGCCCCTTTTTTTATTGAGCAAGTCAGTTAAGAACAAATTCTTATTTACAATGACAGCCTACCGGGGAACAGTTGTTCAGGGGCAGAACAACAGTTTCTTACCTTGTCAGCTCGGGGATTTGATCCAGCAACTTTACTCGCCCAACACTCTAACCACTAGGTTACCTGCTGCCCTTTAAGTCTAACAAAAGTGTGTAAGTTTGAGCATGTGTCCATTAGGCATATGAAAATCTTTTACATCAGCATGAATTAGTTTGAACAATGAAAGCCCCACTTTTATTCCAAAGGCTTGGATCCGCACCATGCAGATGTTGCAAGAGCACATTTTTCAATGGCTGATATCATGGATGGTCAATCCTTGCACCTATAGCTCTGTCTATTAATATGTGAGTGGTTATATTTCTCCAGGCCCATCCCTCAGCTTTTTACCAAAACAGAAGCGGGGCGCCCATTTTGTTATTGTTTCATCTGTGGATTTGCTCTTTAAACAGCTGCATATTATCAAGATATCAAAGTGTCACGAAAAGAAAGATAAATGCAGCATATGGCATTCATTTTTCACAAGTAAATAGCACTTTTTAGTAGTGCTCAAAGCATGCCATTCCATGAGCTCAGCATTTATTTTTCAACTCGAATCAATGAGTCCAATCAGTCCTCCATGACAACAAAATCATAAACAACAGAGTAGGGCTGGCTGTTAAATCCTTAGTTTTGGGGTCATGCTCAGGTAAAACAATTTGCCTAATCTATACTTCCATATTTCCAAGTCCTATTCTTGAAGATTAAGGGGTATAACATTTATTGCAATGACTGGAATTATCATATACTTTGGTTTTAATGTAAAGATATAATTGAATCGTATTATTATATGTAGTAGAAAGAGATGGGTTAGAAGAAGCCTACATAACCAACCCATGAAGTAAAACTGAACACCCATATATATGGCCAGCTATGTAAACTTTAACATTGATTTATTCTCCAATAGATGTCATTCAATTGGTAACGTACATTTTTGTCTTCTTCTAATGCCTCAAGGGGAAAGTAATCTAAAAGTAGCGGAATATAAATCAGATTACATTACTGAGTTTGGGTAATCCAAAAGTTACGTTACTGATTATAATTTTGGACAGGTAACTAGTAACGATAATGGATTATATTTAGAAAGTAACCTACCCAACCCTGCCCATAACATTATGCAGCCACCATCATGCTTGAAAATATGGAGATTGCTACTCAGTAATGTGTTGTATTGCATTTTGTATTCAGGACAAAAAGTGAATTGCTTTACCACATTGCTGCAGTATTACTTTAGTGCCTTGCTGCAAACAGGATGCATGTTTTGGAGTATGTTATTCTGTACAGGCTTTCTTCTTTTCACTGTGTCAATTAGATTACTATTGTGGTGTAACTACAATGTTGTTGATCCATCCTCAGTTTTATCTTATTATAGCCATTGAACTCTGTACAGTAACTGTTTAAAAGTCACCATTGGTCTCATTATGAAATCCCCGAGCGGTTTCCTTCCTCTCCGGCAACTGAGTTAGGAAGGATGCAAGTATCTTTGTAGTGACTGGGTGTATTGATACACCATCCAAAGTGTAATTAATAACTTCACCATGTTCAAAGGGATATTCAGTGTCTGCTTTTTTATTTTTACCCATCTACCAATAGATATCCTTCTTTGCGAGGCATTGGAAAACCTCCCTGGTCTTTGTGGTTGAATCTGTGTTTGAAATGTATTGCTCAACTGAGGGACCTTACATATAATTGTATATATGGGGTACAGAGATGAGGTAGTCATTAAAAAATCACGTTAAACACTATTATTGCACACAGACTGAGTCCATGCAACTTATGCGACTTGTTAAGCAAATTTTTGCTTCTGAACAAGGGTTTGAATACTTAATGACTCAAGACATTTCAGCTTTTAATTTGTAAATAATTTGTCAAGATTTTGAAAAACATAAACCAAATTTGACATTTTGAGGTATTGTGTGTAGGCCAGTGACAAAAAATATAAATGTAACCCATTTTAAATCCAGGCTGGAACACAACAAAATATGGAAAAAGTCAAAGGGTGTGAGTACTTTCTGAAAGCACTCCACCATGGAAAGGTATGTAGGAGCTCAGCAATAGAACTTGAATGGTAAATGTTTAGGGGATCAAGAGAGATCACACTCTATAGGCCTAATCAAAATCAATCAAAGGTGTTATTGCTGTTATGAAAAACAACAACACTCCAACATCATGTGAGTCCAATCTCTTATACCAAAGGTCCATTCTGAAAATAAGTGCCAGGCCTCCTGTCTGCTTGGCTCAGCATGAGTAAAGACAAAAAATCCTCACGAGGCTTTGTTTTTCACATCAACTAAATGTAGCCCCTCTGACTGCCTTGCTTTCTGCAAATGAGTAACCAGACACATGATGATGTGTTATTGTTGTTTTACCCGGGGCCCTGCGATCCCTGTGATCTGTGGTAACAGTGGAGGCTGTTGATTCGTGTGTTGTGTGGCGCGGCATGTGATGCAATACCATATGATGGTCAAAGAGAAGAGGCAAGGCTGTATCAGGAAGTGTAGTCCTATTTGTTTGTGCCTGTCTGCTTGAGCTCAGCCAGTAGCAGGCCCTCTGTCTTCTCACTGAAAAGACTGACCCACACGGTTGAATGAGAAGAGAGTTCTGCAAGTGGGAATGTGTTTGCAGTCCTTGCCAGAGGCAAACTGCTAGTCATCAGCCTTGGGCAAAGGGCAGTTATGCTGCACTGCCTTTAAAAAGATGGAAACAATGACGCTGTGAGTGTGAAAATACTGGTTTATAAGTGCCTGAAGTTATATTAAATTGTAGCTCTTGATCCGGCTCTAGAGAGTGTTTTTAAAAATCTTAGTCTTAAACAGTTTCTATTTAGATTCCACACCATTACATTTCTGCTACCCAGCAGAATCTCTGCTGGAAGATCACTGAGGGGGTTCTCACGGTTTGGCGATTCCTAAGATTCCCAAGGACTTCTGGGTTATTATATTGCATTCCTGAATAATGAATATAAATCCAGTTACCCAATTTCAGTCAAATTAAAAACACTTGCTGCTATACAACAAGTAAATTCACCATGATTGATAACATTCTTTGCCCAAAACAAATATCAACACTAGGGTGTTCCCTTCCCATTACGCAAGTGAAGAGAGAGTTAAACCCCAAAAAACAGTAGATATTATTTTACTTATTGTGTTTCTGATTGGGAGATTTTCTCTCTGTCTTGCCTTTTCATTCAATCTAATCACCTAATTATTATAAGAGAATGGAATAACTCCTTTCCTCTCCCCGCTGCACCTCTACTTCGACAGTACCACCCCTTATTTAGATGTATTTAGCATATCAGACTGTGTAAAATGTCTCCGGTACTGTAGGTGTCTTAAAGGTCCAATGCTGCCATTTTTATCTCAATATCAATCAATATTCCGGTGTAACAATTAAGTACCTTACTGTTACCTTATTGTTTTTGATTAAAATGGTCAAAAATGAATAAAATTTAGCAATTTCTCAAGCAATCATTTTTCTAGGACTTTCTGAGAGTGGATAGTCAGTTTAATATAATAGTTTGTTTAAACATTTACATGCTTTGCAAGAAGAAAGTTTATCCTAATAATCAATCCTGTTTACATGGACACATCTATAATCAGGCTACTGATGGGACGTTTGTTAAGTGCAGAAAATACTCAATCAAAATAAACGTTTTACCACAGTGACCATGTTATTTTTGCGAATAGTTTGGAAATATAAAGTTTGCATGTGAAAGCTATTTATATGATGCATACTTTCAGTTGTTCCGAACTCACTACCGGTGCTGGAACATGCACAGATCAAATACATAGCTGGAATGCCGATTTAGCTGTTGAATCATTTGTCCTAATAATTTAAAAGATTGCTCAGAAAACCAGGTGTTTTAATCAGCGTATGGTTACTACAATTATGACCTTGCACCGATTTAAGATAAGTAGAGTAAGGTGTTTACATGACTAGGGTTGCACATTTTGGGGAATATTCAGAGGTGGAAACTTTTAATGGGAATATGGGAATTAACAGGAATATATTCACATTTATATTAATACCATTTAAATGTAGATGTTTTTTGCATTGGATATTTTTACCATGTGGAGACAGAAACATAAACCTTTTACCTTATCATAAGTAGACATAATTGCAAATGATTAAATCCTTCCAATAGAATTGGAACAATTGAGTTACTTTATTAAAATGAGTTGACTCTAAACATGGGATGATTTCACTGAACAACAAAAGAAAGGGAATATTGAATGATCCCCAATGATCCATCGCATCTCCTAAAAATGTTTTAAACATACATCTATAAAATTATACCGTAATTTCCGGACTATAAGCCGCTACTTTTTCCCCACGCGGCTTATACAATGATGCGGCTAATTTATGGATTTTTCCCCGCTTTCACAAGATTCATGCCGCCAAAAAACTGAGCACTGTCACATAATGTGACGTAAATCGAGCGCGCTCAAACTTCCCATCATTCTGATTACGGTAGTCATTTCGTCACCCTCATCATGGCAAAGACACCGAGAAATGCATATGACGCAGCTTTCAAGTTGAAGGCGATCGATCTGGCTGTTGGAAAAGGAAATAGAGCTGCTGCACGGGAGCTTTGCCTTAATGAGTCGATGATAAGACGTTGGAAACAGCAGCGTGAGGAACTGATTCAGTGCAAAAAGACAACAAAAGCTTTCAGAGGGAAGAAAAGCAGAT
Organism: Oncorhynchus mykiss; assembly: GCF_013265735.2. Taxonomy (NCBI): domain Eukaryota; kingdom Metazoa; phylum Chordata; class Actinopteri; order Salmoniformes; family Salmonidae; genus Oncorhynchus; species Oncorhynchus mykiss. The sequence continues at coordinate 86,288,576 of NC_048566.1, read as the reverse complement.
GGCCCGAACTAGAAAATGAGCTTGAAGACTGGGTCAACACACAGAGAGCAGACGGCCGAGATGTTTCAACTGTGCAGATCCGACTGAAAGCCAAAACAATCGCCACCGCAATGAAGTTTGAGGATTTTAGAGGTGGACCATCGTGGTGTCTAAGATTTATGATACGTAAAGGCCTGTCCATCAGGGTACGGACGACTTTGTGTCAGCAGCTCCCTCCCGACTACGAGGAAAAGTTTCAAATTCACTGATGCAAAGATAGCGGAGCATTCCATCGGCCCGCACGACATCATAAATATGGATGAGGTTCCTCTGACGTTTGACCTGCCTCTCACTCGGACTGTCAACAGGAAAGGCGAATCATCCGTCACGCTGAAAACAACTGGGCATGAAAAAACGCACTTCACCTGTGTTCTGAGCTGCACGGCATCGGGAGAAAAGCTTCCACCGATGTTGATTTTTAAACGCATGACGATGCCAAAAGAAAAATTCCAGAGAGGAAAGTCAACAAGAAAGGATGGATGACGGAAGGCCTAATGCATGAATGGCATACGGAGTGTTACGGCAAGCGACCGGGAGGATTCTTTCACAAGAACAAGGCATTGCTCGTGTTGGACAGCATGAGGGCCCACATAACAGATTATGTGAAAGAAGCCATCAAGAGGACAAACTCAATTCCAGCTGTGATTCCTGGGGGCACAACAAAGTATTTGCAGCCACTCGACATCAGTGTAAATCGTGCATTTAAGGTGGCGCTCCATGTTACAAAAGTGAATGTAGAGACCGGTGTGTCTGTTGTCCCTTGTGTCTGTGCTCTTGTAGAATACTGGTTGAGGGATGGAGATGATGTAGTTAATTATTCCTTGCCCACGAACATTCGACCACCCATCAGAGATGATTGCAATACAGTCTGCTTTCTCTATGATTTGCTTGACCTTCACTTGAACTCTGTTGAACTCTGCATCCAGCAAATGAGTAGATAAAGCATGTCTGGATGGAAGGGAGTATGCTGGGCGAAGAACATTCAAAAATCTCTTCCAATACACATTGTTTGTGAGCATCAGTGGTGAACCAGTTGCACACACAGCTTGAGCAAAACATTAATTTGCATTTCTCTGACTATGTTCCTCCATTGAGTCAAAAAAACTTCTGATTCCAGGAGGAGCATAGGCTGTTGCTATCAATAAGGTGTCTACTTTAATTAGATGTGAAAATGTTGAACCAGGGGGACTTTTGTCAGAGGTTGCTTGTTGTGAGCGCTGAGGGAACATTATGAACTTGGCCAGGTGATTCTGCATTTTTGTATCATTCTTCACAGCTTTTTGTTGCAAATGTACACAGCTTTTCCTTCTACATTATCTGCAGTGAAATGTCTCCACACATCAGATAGTTCCCCTGGCATTTTCCTGTGAAGATTCAAATGTATTATGGAAAAAAAAGATTTAAAAAATTCCATGTACAGATAAATAGTTAAGCAGTTAGATTAAACAAATCCTTTGTAAGATACATTTTTTTTTAAATGAAGCATGTATGGGAACAGGTGAATTAACACTCGGTTAGCAGGCTCAAGCAAGCTAAAACCCACATGATATTAAAAACTAACTAGCAGAAACCCACTTTGCTGTTGTCTTCTATTTACAAGTTAACAAGAAATCATGTATGTCATTTAAAAAATATCCACCCCACCCAGTATTGTAATCAAACTTACCAGAAAGCATGTAGTCCTTGGCTCAGACAGCGTAGTAGTGTGGGCTCAATAGCATCTCATTAGGGTGCATGGTCTTGAGAATCAGCTGTACATGTGTTGGAAGAGTGCACTGTGCATGCAGACTGTTGCAATTCCATTGAATTGGGGATAGTTTAACCAAAATATGCCACAAGACCTAGAATTGCCTTATGTGTATCCCACAAAAAAAGGTGCACTGTTATAATCTAACTTCTTTGATGAATTCAAGCAAAATTCCCCAAATTCCCAGGCTTAACTTCCCATGGAAAATTTACCGGAATGTTTCCGACCCTTTGCAACCTTATACATGACTAATGCCATACTCGGCCTTCTTCCATATTCAGTATAATATCGAACTATTAGTGTGCATGTAAACATACTCAGTGTTTTGAGTGGGGAGGGGAAAAATGAAAATGAGCTGTTATTGGCAGAGAGGTTTGGAACTCTCTTTATTATTGGTTTATGCTCGCTTTTAGGCAAGCAACACTGAAGCATGCATGAGAGCATCAGCTGTTTCGGACGACTGTGTGATCACACTCTCCGTAGAGGTAGATATAAGACTCCAGCTTCAGAGATTTTTGCAATTCATTCCAGTCATTGGCAGCAGAGAACTGGATGGAAAGGCAGCCAAAGGAAGTGTTGGCTTTGGGGATGACCAGTGCAATATACCTGCTGGAGCCCGTGCTATGGGTGGATGTTGCTATGGTGACCAGTGAGCTGACATAAGGTGGGACTTTACCTAGCAAAGACTTATAGATGACCTGGAGCCAGTGGGTTTGGTGATGGATATTTAGTGAGGGCCAGCCAACAAGAGCATAGAGGTCGCAGTGGTGGGTAGTGTATGGGGCTTTGGTGATAAAACGGATGGCACTGTGATAGACGACATCCAGTTTGCTGAGTAGAGTGTTGGGGGCTATTTTGTAAATGACGTCGCCGAAGTCAAGGATCGGTAGGATAGTCAGTTTTCCGAGGGTATGTTTGGCAGCATGAGTGAAGGAGGCTTTGTTGTGAAAAAGGAAGCTGATTCTATATTTAATTTTAGAGAGATGCTTAATGTGAGTCTGGAAGGAAAGTTTATAGTCTAACCAGACACCTAGGTAATTGTATTTGTCCACATATTCTAGGTCAGAACCGTCCAGAGTAGTGATGCTAGTCGGACAGGAGGGTGCGGGCAGCAATCGTTTGAGCATGCACTTAGTTTTACTAGCATTTAAAAGCAGTTGGAGGCTACAGAAGGAGAGTTGTATGGAGTTGAAGCTTGTTTGGAAGTTTGTTAGCACAGTGTCCAAAGAAGGGCCAGATGTATACAGAATGGTGTCGTCTGCGTAGAGATAGATCAGATAATCACCAGCAGCAAGAGCGACATCATTGATATATACAGAGAAAAGAGTCGGCCCGAAAATTGAGCCCTAATGCACCCCAATAGAGACAGCCAGAGGTCCAGACAACAGGCCCTCTGATTTGACACACTGAACTATATGAGAAGTAGTTGGTGAACCAGGTGAGGCCGTCATTTGAGAAGCCAAGGCTGTTGAGTCTGCCGATAAGAATGCAGTGATTAAAAGAGTGCCAGATGGATTACCAGGACGTGTACTCAAAGCATTCCCCCGACCAACTGGCAAGTGTCTTCACTGACATTTTCAACCTTCCCCTGACCGAGTCTGTAATACCTATGTGTTTCAAGCAGACCACCATAATTCCTGTGCCCAAGAAAGTGAAGGTAACCTGCCTAAATGATTACCACCCCATAGCATTCACGTCGATAGCCATGAAGTGCTTTGAAAGCTAGTCATGGCTCATATCAACACCATCATCCCGGAAACCCTAGACCCACTCCAATTTGCATACTGCCCCCAACAGATCCACAGACGACACAATCTCAATTGCACTCCACACTGCCCTTTCCCACCTGGACAAAAGGAACACCTATATGAGAATGCTGTTCATTGACTACAGCTCAGCGTTCAACACCGTAGTGCCCACAAAGCTCATTACTAAGCTAAGGACCCTGGGACTAAACAGCTCCCTCTGCAACTGGATCCTGGACTTCCTGACGGGCAGCCCCCATGCAACAACACATCTGCCACACTGATCCTCAACACTGGGACCCCTCAGGGGAGCATTCTTAGTTCTGTCCTGTACTCCCTGTTCACCCACGACTGATGACACAACAGTTGCAGGCCTGATCACCAACAACAATGAGACAGCCTACAGGGAGGAGGTCAGAGACCAGTGCCAGGACAACAACCTCTCCCTCAATGTGAGCAAGACAAAGGAGCTGATCGTGGACTATAGGAAAAGGCGTATAGTGGACCGTGTCGAGAGCTTCAAGTTCCTTGGTGTCCACATCACCAATGAACTATCATGGTCTAAAGACACCAAGACAGCTGTGAAAAAGGCACGACAACACCTTTTCCCCCTCAGCAGACTGAAAAGATTTGTCATGGGTCCCCAGATCCTCAAAAAGTTATACAGCTACACCATCGAGAGCATCCTGATCAGTTGCATCACCGCCTGGTATGGCAACTGATCGGCATCTGACCGTAAGGCGCTACTGAGGATAGTGCATATAGCCCAGAACATTACTGGGGCCAAGCTTCCTGCCATCCAGAACCTATTTACGAGGCAGTGTCAAAGGAAGGCCCCAAAAATTGTCAAGACTCCAGTCACCCAGTCATAGACTGTTCTCTCTGCTACCGCACGGCAAGCGGTACCAGAGCACCAAGTCCAGAATCAAAAGGCTCCTCAACAGCTTCTAGCCTCAAGCCAGAAGATTACTGAACAATTAATCAAATGGCCTTTTGGACTATTTACATTGACACCCCCTGTTTTTACACTGCTGCTACGCGCTGACTATTATCTATGCGTAGTCACTCATACCTACATGTACAAATTACCTCAAGTAACCCGTACCCCCGCACATTGACTCGGTACCGGTACTCCCTGTCTATAACCTCGTTATTGTCATTTTATTGTGTTACTTTTTTTCTTTTTTTTTAAACTTTAGTTTATTTAGTCAATCTTTTTTTAACTCTTTCTTGAACTGCATTGTTGGTTAATGGCTTGTAAGTAAGCATTTCACAATATGTGTTCATCAAGGCAAAGGGTGGCTACTTTGAAGAATCTCAAATATAAAATAGATTTTCATTTGTTTAACACGTTTTTGGTTACTACATAATTCCATGTGTGTTATTTCATAGTTTTGATGTCTTCACCATTATTCTACAATGTAGAAAATAGTAAAAATAAAGAAAAACCCTGGAATTCGTAGGTGTGTCCAAAATTTTGACTGGTATTGTATGTGTATATACTGTTGAAGTCTGACAGAGTTGGTGTAACTGAATCAGGTTTGTAGGCCTCCTTGCTCGCACACGCTTTTTCAGTTCTGCCCACAAATTTTCTATGGGATTGAGGTCAGGGCTTTGTGATGGCCACTCCAATATCTTGACTTTGTTGTCCTTAAGCCATTTTCCACAAATTTGGAAGTATGCTTTCTGTCATTGTCCATTTGGAAGACCCATTTGCGGCCAAGCTTTAACTTCATGAAGATGTTGCTTCAATATATGCACATAATTTTCATGATGCCATCTATTTTGTGAAGTGCACTAGTCCCTCCTGCAGCAAAGCACCCCCACAACATGATGCTGCATACCCGTGCTTCACGGTTGTGATGGTGTTCTTCGGCTTGCAAGCCTCCCCCTTTTTCCTCCAAACATAACAATGGTCATTATGGCCAAACAGTTCTATTTTTGTTTCATCAGACCAGAGGACATTTCTCCAAAAAGTACGATCTTTGTCCCCATGTGCAGTTGCAAACCGTAGTCTGGCTTTTTATGGTGGTTTTGGAACAGTGGTTTCTTCCTTGCTTAGCGGCCTTTCAGGTTATGTTAAGTTGATATAGGACTTGTTTTACTGTAGATATAGATGCTTTTGTACCTGTTTCCTCCAGCATCTTCACAAGGTCCTTTGCTGTTGTTCTGGGATTGATTTGCACTTTTCGCACCAAAGTACGTTCATCTCTAGGAGACAGAACGCATCTCGTTTCTGAGCGGTATGACGGCTGCGTGGTCCCATGGTGTTTATACTTGCGTTCTATTGTTTTTACAGATGAACGTGATACCTTCAGGCATTTAGAAATTGCTCCCAAGGATAAACCAGGATTGTGGAGGTCTACAATTTTTTTTCTGAGGTCTTGGCTGATTTCATTTGATTTTCCCATCATGTCAAGCCAAAGAGGCACTGAGTTTGAAGGTAGGCCTTGAAATACATCCACAGGTACACCTTTAATTGACTCAAATGATATCAATTAGCCTATCAGATGCTTCTAAAGCCATGACATAATTTTCTGGAATTTTCCAAGCTGTTTAACGGCACAGTCAACTTAGTGTATGTAAACTTCTGACCCACCGGAATTGTGATACAGTGAATTATAATTGAAATAATCTGTCTGTAAAAAATTGTTGGAAAAATTACTTGTGTCATGCACAAAGTAGATGTCCTAACCAACTTGCCAAATCTATAGTTTGGCAAGAAATTTGTGGTGGTTGAAAAACTAGTTTTAATGACTCCAACCTAAGTGTATGTAAACTTCTGACCTCATCTGTATAATTCCTCATATATATATATATATATATATATATATATATATATATATATATATATATATATATATATATATATATATATATATATATATATATATATATATATATATATATATACAGATGAAGTCGGAAGTTATATATATATTTTTTAAAAATACAGTAAAATCACGGTTTTGATAGCACTGTCCCTTCAGGGTCATGTGAGAAGATCCATGGCACAGTTCCTTTCTAGAGTGGATCATTCTGTGTGATATGCTCTTGACTGCCATTGTGTTACCGTAGCGGTATGTTTCAAGCCCATCTCCCCTGAACTGGTCCATAGGCAGATCCAGACCCAGCTGCATGATGGGGCCAGGAAATAACCTCAGCATGAGGGAATGTGTTATCACTTTTTTCCAGGCCATTCCTCATACAGTAGGTCACCCAGTAACATGACTGGGAGATAAGGTGCTCCAGCATTGGACATGTTCTCTAATCAGGGAGGCAAACATTTTTGCTGTGGTGGCCAGGATAGCCACTCCTCTCTCTCTCTTTTTGTTTCAATGCAGAGTTCTGTCAAAGCATGATAATGAGGCAGAACTTGTATAAATGTGTAAAGACCGACTGACTTTTGCAATGGTCAACAAATGTTTGTCTACATACAATCTGAAACCCGCCCGGGATCTGTGCAAAATCAAAGCAGGAATGAAAACAGGTCACAGAAATGTGAAGTGTGGTTAGAATTGCGAAACAAGCCATTTTGAGGATTTATTGTCAAAATCCATCAACTTGATAGACATTTGCTGACAATGACTCCAAGCACTCACTGTGATTGTAATAGCTTCCAAATTCCAGTTACAACAAGATGGTGATTGGAGACAGTCTCAACATTTTCTAATTCCTTTGTTACAAACACACCATTTACTGGTTGATTGATCTGATCCACTATGTTGATCTACTGATTGTCATAGCCATTCTACTGATGGATTCTGAGAGATTTTATTGGAAACTCAAGCTCAAGTAACCTAACAGTATAATTCAAACTTCAAGGGTGGCAGAAACATGAGACAGTCACACTTCCAGACTGTGCGTATGCGCGTGCATGCTTATGTGTTGGACTCTCAGCTCTTGGCGGCTGTTCCTGACCCCTTTTTTGGAGGTTGGAGGGGAGGTTGGTCTGCATCCCTATTAAATAAAATGAATCTATGTCCTGCTCTCTAGTGTCTTGTATAAATCTACTGTAGTTCCAAGAACGAGAGAACGGAAAGGTCTATAAACTATAGGCACTCCCTCTCTTTCTACAGGACAGTTCATTAACTGTGTGTAATATCTGTACTGTACTGTTGTACAGTAATGTCATGCTCTGGTGATGCAGGTAGCCTAGTGGTTAGAGCGTTGGGCCAGTTACCTGAAAGGTCGCTGGTTTGAGTAACCTAGCTGACAAGGTGAAAAATGTGTGGATGTGACCTTGAGCAAAGCACTTAACCTTAACTTGCTCCAGGGGCGCCATACTACTATGGCTGACCCTGTAAAACAACACATTTCTCTTCACTAATGTGACAATGAGCACATGTATTTTTTTTATTTTTTATGCCGCCAGGCAGTCGCCCTGGCACTGTTGAGGGGGGATTTTTTTGCGGTGCCATGTTTTTCATGGAGGCGACCGGACAGCTGGGTGGTCACGTTCTCGTTTGAAGCACTTTATTCACACTGATAAGTGGCCCCCCAGCCGTGTGGTAGCAGAGAGGCCATTCCAGAGCAAACAGCAGTGTTACCGGGTGCCAACGGAAATAACACCAACGCTGACGCTGATAAGATTAGAGTGGCCCTAATTTTTATCTGGCCTGGCTGGCCCAGCCAAACACTGAGCCCTGTCCAGGAGGCAAAGGAGAGAGAGGACACTGCCCCAGCCATCTCCAGCCCTACCACCACCAACCATCTCTCCACAAAACAACCACACTGCTCTGCCTCTCATGTTAGAACTATTATTAGAGGTAGAGAGCATGTGGGGGATTTAAAGGGGATACTGACAGGTTTATATCAGACTGTCAGTCAGAAAGGTTGAGATAATGGACCAAGTGAGCCGGTTTTCATGTAAAGGAGAGTGAAGAGGGAGATGGAGATATGAGTGGCTTGTTACGTGACAGACTCTGGGACAGTCATGTTGATACAAGCCTTGTGATTTCCATGTCCTATATTGAAGACTTATTTAACTCATGTTATTGGATCATCTTTGGAAAGTCATAGTTGATCTTCAAAGTTATTACTTGTAATAACAAGGGGCTTTCTGGACATTTTTGACTCTCCCAAGATCCTTCATACTATCACCAAGCTATAAATACTTGCCTAAATACCATGATTTAACACTCATGGTAACACTTAAGATTGTTCTTCATATTTTCCCATGAATGTGCAATCATGCATATACAATTACATTTCCAAAACGATCAGGTTTCACAATGAGCAAATTTATATGAAGAGAGTTGTTTTGTGACTTCCCCCACCTACTGGACTGTGTTTATCCCCTCATAAGGTGATTTGTATATTCATCTAGCCCAGAAAGGTGGTATGGAAGTTTGAATTAACTTTTTAGTATTCAAATGAATTGGCGTCAGTCTTTGCGTGTTGCTGTACTTTTGGAGAGATGCGGAACCTATTTGGAGCCTACAGCTGACTGATAATTACCTTTTAGCTCCACTATACAAGTGGTGAGCCAATCAGATTTTTCTCTTAAATGGATTCATAGTGAAAACACTAGAATGACATGACAGCAACCAGGACATGAAAGTATGCAGTGTAATGTAGCAAAAAGAAGACCTAAATAAAACTGCCTCAGACAGTCTCAAAGTATACAATATGGACACTGTGTTTCCCTTAGTAATACCTAGAACGCGCCCCACCAAGGGCTGTTGTCCCCCGCCTAAACATGTTTGCTACCTATTACAGTAAGTGATTTCAGTAGACAATGTCACTGTCGGGAACCCTAGTGTTTGATTTGGTGGCGTACATATTTAGTATATGATGCCTAACTACCCCTTCCCTTTCTCCTTCTCCCATATATACTCATTATGTCTCATTTACTGAGCACATTACTACTAATACTCTTAACACTGAGAACATCTTTGTTGTTTTCATTCTAAGACTTGTTTATTGATGGCTCTGTGGTGAAGCATAGCTCAGAAGTGGCACACTAACACACACACACACACACACACACACACAATACCGAAGGGAAGATGACATTTGTAAAAAGTGAAGTTTTGGTTTAAATCGTGTGAGTGAAGCCCATGGTCTGCTCACTGAGTTTATTTGATATATTAATAAAAAAGTAGCATTGATCACAAACTATTTACCATCAATTTACAAATGATAAAGTTGCATTTATCTGCTGTATATCATGAATGATCATAAACTCGCCAAGCTACATTAGAACTTAAATCAAAATGTTATATGACTGAATTAATGATAATGACAAACTGAACTCCTGTGTGGTTTTGTTTGTCAGTATAGTAGTGCTATAGCAGAGCAGCTGTTTAAAGGGGGCAGCACTGCTGCTGCAGCTGCTGGTGAAGCAGTCCATAGAGCAGAAGATTTGAGTGAACATTGCCCAGGACGTTTCGTTTTTCCCCTAGCACTACACATCGGATTCAAACAACCACCTCATCATCAAGATTTCCTTATTTTTAATCAGCTGTGTAGTGCTAGAGCAAAAACAAAACGTTCACCGGGGGGGCCCCAGGACCAAGTTTGTTCATAAGCAAGGCAGAAACAGATGCAGGGGAGCGCCCCGACCACAGAGCTGCAGCCTGCCTTTGGAGCTCTCTATTGAACGCTGTCAGGGCTGCCTGGTAGGACACAGACAGACAGAGGAGCAGAGCAGAGCCGCTCTTGTTTGCTGAGTCAGGAAGTAGATACTCTCCCGCTGTTCAGCTACACAGACCTGTGCAGGAGCAGGGCCAAGGACAGGGGCAACAGGGGCAAGGGAGGGGGCAGGGGCCAGGTAGGGGGAGGGGTGGGTTATAGGTCACACTTTTCATTTCCTCCTCATCATCACTGAAACATTATGTTTGTTAGAACATGGGAGGAGCATGATGTACCATAACTATAGCAACATTGTTTTTCAGCTATTGATAGCAGTATACTGTAACAGTTTCTAAAATGTGTTGCCCTCGAGGACATACCGTTTTAAGAACATTGCCTACGTGTTGGTGTTGCATTGGAATGGTAAACCACAGTCATAACTGTACAGCAGTTTTTTAATGCACTGTGTTGCAGTGGAATGCAGCTACAGGTTTTTTAAATGTTTTTTATGCCCAGCTTATGAGGCTCCTTAATGATGTGAGGCCTGAGGCAATTGCCTCTTCTGCTTAATGGTAAGCCCTCCAATGGGGGCGTCCCTACCTCATTGAAGTTGACGTTTAAAATGGTTAAGGTAAGGGTTAACGTTAGGGTTAGATAATAGTTATGGTTATGGTTAGGGTAAGTGTAGAGTTTAAATTGAAGGTTTTATGGTAGCAACTTCCCATGGATCCCGGATAGCACTGACCGGCACAGATCCCAAAGAATTTCCCATCATTCCAAACATGGCAATTATCAACCAATCACATGGGAATGACATGACCTACTGTCATGTGTGCTTCTTCTTTTTTGCCTGGCAACAGTTCAAGTTAAGTCAGATCTCACTGAGTGAAAGCAGCATGGCTGGAGTGGAGTTGAATTCTTGCAAGGACCTTCCACTTAGACTAATCACAGGCTTTTTCAGGCTAAATGGAGAGAAATCAGGCAAATACCTCCTCCAAAAGAACCAGGGAACTTGTGGTATTTTAAGACACAGAGCGGTGACATCTGAATTAGCTTTAATCAGAAAGTCGTTTAGAGAATGTTGTTGCTTTCTCCCAGTGTGTCCCAGCCCAGACTCACTCCATTAGTAATGACATTATGGCTCAAACATTAAGGGCTATGTTCTAAAAGTTAACTTTAGGGAACAGATCAGTGCAGCATCAGTGGTGCATTCCATTTCGGTACAACTTCCCCTTTTTGAACTTCTCTACTTTAAACAACATGAATGAGTGGAATCTGAAAGTACACATTTGACCCAACCTCAAGTCCATTCATCAGTATCACAGTCCTATATAAAGCAATCTCACTCAATCTCATTTTTCAGTACAGGCTTATGGTTTATCATCACATGATTTCACCATCTGGGTGCCTACTGAACACTGCATTTGCTTCCATATATAATTATAACAGGTCACTTATGGAATTATGTATATTGCAATTCATGGATTCATATCTTCGCTTGACAATTTCTGTTACAAACAGCTGATGTTGATCAATTTAACAAACTTATGGTAGCATTTCCTCCATAATAGTTTACACATGGTTATACCAGTCATGTAAAATCAAATTAAATCAAACTTTAATTGTCACATGCGCAAATACAACAAGTGTAGACCTTACCGTGAAATGCTTACTTACAAGCCCTTAACCAACAGTGCAGTTCAAGAAGAGTTAAGCAAATATTTACCAAATAAACTAAAGTAAAAAATTCTAAAAAATTAACACAATAAAATATCAATAATGAGGCTATATCCAGGGGGTACCTGTACCGAGTCAGTGTGCTGGGGTACAGGTTAGTTGAGGTAATTTGTATATGTATGTAGGGGTGAAGTGACTATGCATAGATAATAAACAGCGAGTAGCAGCAGTGTACAAAACAAATGGAGGGGGGGTCAATGTAAATAGTCCAGTGACCATTTGATTAATTGTTCAGCAGTCTTATGGCTTGGGGGTAGAAGCTGTTAAGGAGCCTTTTGGTCCTAGACTTGGCGCTCCGATACCGCTTTCCATGCGGTAGCAGAGAAAACAGTCTATGACTAGGGTGACTGGAGTCTCTGACAATTTTTGGGGCTTTCCTCTGACACCTCCTATTATATAGGTCCTGGATGGCAGGAAGCTTGGCAGACCCCTTCATTGTAGACCCTTTATTGGAGCTTTAGATACTGTCAGAATTGGTGCAGTGTCGGAATGCAACATTCAGTAATACTGTGTATTGAGAAGCCTCATAAATATGTCTAGTCTGCTGACTGATATGAATGCCAGTTATCCATCAAAAATAACCCTGTATTGAGATCAACCAGTAAGGAGGAGGGATGGAGGGATGTCACCAGGCTGTTGTGATGCATGCCAAATACCAGAACCTTCTGAGGCAGCAGCCTTAATTTTGAATGGTCACCTGATTGTGTGTGTGTGTGTGTGTACATTTTTATAAGAATACCATTCAAATTGCACCAATTAAAATAATCTGTACTCTGACTGCTAAAAAATGTGGGTTCTTTGCACCCATAATGTTTGATTGTGGATGTAGATAAGGCATTCAAAGCAATGTATGTTAGTAAGGCTGCATGACCATGCTGTGGAAGTGTCCCTAAAAGGGAACAGGTGCCAGGTGTTTCACATCATAGTGTCCTCCTCTCAGGCCATTTGCATAGACAGATGTTTAATATTTAAACGGCCGGGCCTTGCGACCCCCCCTTACTACTACTCCCCTGATCAGCCTTTTTGACTGCAACGTTGTAACAGTCTAATAAATACATGCCATATATGCTATGGGAAAAATAATCCTTCGGTTGTGTTTATGAAGGTCTTGGGTAACATTACAATACGAAAAATATTTTTTTCAAAGAACACAATAGGATTTTCATTTGTTTACGTTACTGTATGTAAGAATGGCCAACTCTAGTCCTCCGCGGCCTGATAGGTGTCACACATTTGCCCCAGCCCCAGCTAACGCACCCGACTCCAATAACCAACTAATCATGATTTTCAGTTTAGAATGCAATTAGTTTAATCAGCTGTGTTTGCTAGGGGTGGGGAAACAGCGTGATACCACTCCGGCCTCCGAGGACTGGAGTTTGCCATCCCTGCTGTAAGCTACAATGCCTTCAGAAACTATTCACACCCCTTGACCTTTTACACATTTTGTTGCGTTTCAGCCTGACTTTAAAATGGATTAAATTGAGATTTTTGGTCACTGGCCTAAACACAATTCCCCATAATGTCAAAGTGGAATTATGTTTTTTTAAATGTTTACAAATTCATTAAAAATGAAAAGCTGAAATGTCTTGAGTCAATAAGTATTTGTTGTTAGGACAAGCCTAAATAAGTTCAGGAGTAAAAATGTGCTTAGCAAGTCACATAATAAGTGGCATGGACTCGCTCTGTGTGCAATAATAGTGTTTAACATTATTTTTTAATGACTACCTCATCTCTGTACCCCACACATACAATTATCTAAGTCGAGCAGTGAAGTGAGTCGAGCAGTGAATTTCAAACATAGATTCAACCACAAAGAGCAGAGTGGTTTCCAATGTCTTGCAAAGAACGGCACTTATAGGTAGATGGGTAAAAATATTAGATGGGTAAAAATATTTAAATATCCCTTTGAGCATGGTAAAGTTATTAATTACACTTTGGATGGTGTATCAATACACCCAGTCACTACATAGATACTTGCATCCTTCCTAACTCAGTTGCCTGAGAGGAAGGAAACCGCTCAGAGATTTCGACACGAGGCCAATGGTAACTTTAAAACAGTTAGAGAGTTTAATGGCTGTAATATGAGAAAACTGGATGGATCAACAACATTGCAGTTACTCCACAATGCTAACTTTTTTTTGTTGGGATCTCTTTTAGTCACCATTTGGACTAATCTTCCAAGAGTCCTTAACATTAAAATACAATTTATAATACAAATACACTTACAAATACACTTATAACACACTATTACAAACATACATAATACACTAGCATAACTAATTGACAGAGTGAAAAGAAGGAAGCCTGACAGAATCCAAATATTCTAAAACATGCATCCTGTTTCCAACAAGGCACAAAAGTAATACTGCAAAAAAAATGTGCAAAGCAATGAACCTTCTGTCCTGAATACAAAGTGTTATGTTTGGGGCCAATACAAGCCACGCTCCATATGTTCAAGCATGGTTGTGGCTGCATCATGTTTTTTATTGAACTAGGCAAGTCAGTTAAGAACAAATTGTTATTTACAATGACAGCCTACCAGGGCAGCCTACCCTTGCTCAGGGGTAGAACAACAGATTTTTACCTTATCAGCTTAGGGATTCGATCCAGCAACCTTTCGGTTACTGGCCCAACACTCTAACAACTAGGCTACCTGCCACCCCATGGGTATGCTTGTAATCATTAAGGACTGGGGAGTTTTTCATGAAAGAAAAGAAGCGGAATGGAGCTAAGCACAGGCTAAATCCTAGAGGAAAACCTGGTTCAGTCTGCTTTCCACCAGATACTGGCAGATTAATTCACATTTCAGCAGGACAATAACCTAAAACACAAGGCCTACACAATCTACACTGTAGTTGCTTACCAAGAAGACAGTGAATGTTTCTGAGTGGCCAAGTTACAGTTTTGTCTTAAATTTACTTGAAAATATATGAGAAGAACTGCAAATGGTTGTCTAGCAATGATTAACAACAAATTTGTCACTTTTTAAAAATAATAATGGGGAAATGTTGAACTATCCAGGTGTGGAAAGCTCTTAGAAACGTACCCAGAAAGACTCACAGCTGTAATAGCTGCCAAAGGTGATTCTACAAAGTATTGACTCAGTGGTGTGAATACTTATGTAAATTAGATATTTCTGTTTCATTTTCAATAAACAAGTAACCATTTCTAAAAACATGTTTTCTCATTGTCATTATGGGGTATTGTGTGTAATAGAAGGGTGAGAATAATTATATATGTTTTTTTATTCAGTCTGCAGCGTGCTCACATGTGGAGCTCATGGAACAGTGTTTATTCTTGGAAAAAGTTAGTCTAGTCGCTTCAATGAAGCTAGTCGCTTCAATTTTGAGAGTTACGTCGTTCCAACAATTCAGTGCCTTTTGAGAAGTGTAACTTGGTCCAAAAAACGTTTGATTTCACCTAACTTTAACATTCTGTCATAAAGAGCACATGTTCAACTTTCTAAAAACATGTTTAACCATCTCAGGAGGTGAAATTCTGCAGCCTGGTCAATGTGAACACAAAGCTCCCCAGGTTCGCTTGTCATTTTTCCAGCACCACTGCAACACTATTTCCCCTGCCATTACTGCTCACATTGACTACTGCAACACTATTTCCCCTGCCATTACCCCTCACATTGACTACTGCAACACTATTTCCCCTGCCATAACCCCTCACATTGACTACTGCAACACTATTTCCCCTGCCATAACCCCTCACATTGACTACTGCAACACTGTTTCCCCTGCCATTACCCCTCACTTTTACTACTGCAACACTATTTCCCCTGCCATTACCCCTCACTTTTACTACTGCAACACTATTTCCCCTGCCATAACCCCTCACATTGACTACTGCAACACTATTTCCCCTGCCATAACCCCTCACATTGACTACTGCAACACTATTTCCCCTGCCATTACCCCTCACTTTTACTACTGCAACACTATTTCCCCTGCCATAACCCCTCACATTGACTACTGCAACACTATTTCCCCTGCCATAACCCCTCACATTGACTACTGCAACACTATTTCCCCTGCCATTACCCCTCACTTTTACTACTGCAACACTATTTCCCCTGCCATAACCCCTCACATTGACTACTGTGACACTATTTCCCCTGCCATTACCCCTCACTTTTACTACTGCAACACTATTTCCCCTGCCATAACCTCTCACTTTTACTACTGCAACACTATTTCCCCTGCCATAACCCCTCACATTGACTACTGCAACACTGTTTCCTCCGCCATAACCCCTCACATTGACTACTGCAACACCATTCCCCCTGCCATAAACCCTCACATTGACTACTGCAACACCATTCCCCCTGCCATAACCCCTCACATTGACTACTGCAACACTATTTCCCCTGCCATAACCCCTCACATTGACTACTGCAACACTGTTTCCTCCGCCATAACCCCTCACATTGACTACTGCAACACCATTCCCCCTGCCATAACCCCTCACATTGACTACTGCAACACTATTTCCCCTGCCATAAACCCTCACATTGACTACTGCAACACTGTTTCCCCTGCCATAACCCCTCACATTGACTACTGCAATACTGTTTCCTCCGCCATAACCCCTCACATTGACTACTGCAACACTATTTCCTCCGCCATAACCCCTCACATTGACTACTGCAACACTATTTGCCCTGCCATAAACCGTCACATTGACTACTGCCACACTGTTTCCTCCACCATAACCCCTCACATTGACTACTGCAACACTATTTCCCCTGCCATAACCCCTCACATTGACTACTGCAACACTGTTTCCTCCGCCATAACCCCTCACATTGACTACTGCAACACCATTCCCCCTGCCATAAACCCTCACATTGACTACTGCAACACCATTCCCCCTGCCATAACCCCTCACATTGACTACTGCAACACCATTCCCCCTGCCATAAACCCTCACATTGACTACTGCAACACCATTCCCCCTGCCATAACCCCTCACATTGACTACTGCAACACTATTTCCCCTGCCATAACCCCTCACATTGACTACTGCAACACTATTTCCCCTGCCATAACCCCTCACATTGACTACTGCAACACTATTTCCCCTGCCATAACCACTCACATTGACTACTGCAACACTATTTCCCCTGCCATAACCCCTCACATTGACTACTGCAACACTATTTCCCCTGCCATTACCCCTCACTTTTACTACTGCAACACCATTCCCCCTGCCATAACCCCTCACATTGACTACTGCAACACTATTTCCCCTGCCATAACCACTCACATTGACTACTGCAACACTATTTCCCCTGCCATAACCACTCACATTGACTACTGCCACACTGTTTCCTCCGCCATAACCCCTCACATTGACTACTGCAACACTATTTCCCCTGCCATAAACCCTCACATTGACTACTGCCACACTGTTTCCTCCGCCATAACCCCTCACACTGACTACTGCAACACCATTTCCCCTGCCATAACCCCTCACATTGACTACTGCAACACTGTTTCCTCCGCCATAACCCCTCACATTGACTACTGCAACACCATTCCCCCTGCCATAACCACTCACATTGACTACTGCAACACTATTTCCCCTGCCATTACCCCTCACTTTTACTACTGCAACACTATTTCCCCTGCCATAAACCCTCACATTGACTACTGCCACACTGTTTCCTCCGCCATAACCCCTCACATTGACTACTGCAACACCATTCCCCCTGCCATAAACCCTCACATTGACTACTGCAACACCATTCCACCTGCCATAACCCCTCACATTGACTACTGCAACACTGTTTCCCCTGCCATAACCACTCACATTGACTACTGCAACACTATTTCCCCTGCCATAACCCCTCACATTGACTACTGCAACACTATTTCCCCTGCCATTACCCCTCACATTGACTACTGCAACACTATTTCCCCTGCCATAACCCCTCACATTGACTACTGCAACACTATTTCCACTGCCATAACCACTCACATTGACTACTGCAACACTATTTCCCCTGCCATAACCCCTCACATTGACTACTGCAACACTATTTCCACTGCCATAACCCCTCACATTGACTACTGCAACACTATTTCCCCTGCCATAACCACTCACATTGACTACTGCAACACTATTTCCACTGCCATAACCCCTCACATTGACTACTGCAACACTATTTCCCCTGCCATAACCACTCACATTGACTACTGCAACACTATTTCCCCTGCCTTAACCAATCACATTGACTACTGCAACACTATTTCCCCTGCCATAACCACTCACATTGACTACTGCAACACTATTTCCCCTGCCATTACCCCTCACTTTTACTACTGCAACACTATTTCCCCTGCCATAACCACTCACATTGACTACTGCAACACTATTTCCACTGCCATAACCCCTCACATTGACTACTGCAACACTATTTCCCCTGCCATAACCACTCACATTGACTACTGCAACACTATTTCCACTGCCATAACCACTCACATTGACTACTGCAACACTATTTCCCCTGCCTTAACCCCTCACATTGACTACTGCAACACCATTCCCCCTGCCATAACCCCTCACATTGACTACTGCAACACTATTTCCCCTGCCATAACCCCTCACATTGACTACTGCAACACTATTTCCACTGCCATAACCCCTCACATTGACTACTGCAACACTATTTCCCCTGCCATAACCACTCACATTGACTACTGCAACACTATTTCCCCTGCCATAACCACTCACATTGACTACTGCAACACTATTTCCCCTGCCATAACCACTCACATTGACTACTGCAACACTATTTCCCCTGCCATAACCCCTCACATTGACTACTGCAACACTATTTCCACCTGCCATAACCCCTCACATTGACTACTGCAACACTATTTCCCCTGCCATAACCACTCACGTTGACTACTGCAACACTATTTCCACTGCCATAACCCCTCACATTGACTACTGCAACGCCGTTGTGCTGTTTTTGGATATTGATTAGCGATTGGATGCACAGAAATTCCTAAATATTTTGTTCAGATTATTTGTTCGCAATATGTGATCTATAGGCTAAGAGAGCTTCATGCACTGTTTATTCGATGGTGGGATTTAAATAGTGGGAGAAGAAAACAACATATTTAGTAAGAATCACAACAAAGGGTACAAAATCAATTATAGCTCTTAAATGGGCAGTAGCCTACATTGGGTGTACAATTTTCAATTACAGCATTATTTCATCTGCAGTTATTCATTCTGTTACCAATAACATTCTATTCATTCTGTATGTGTGTGTGTCTTTGTGTGGCTGTGTGTGGCTGTGTGTATGTGTCCCTGTCTGTGTTGTGTAAGCACCTTCATTCATGTTGGAGCTCTGTATCTATCTAGCAGTAGGGTTGTGTGTTGTGGTGCCCCGCAGAGAGGGGTTAGTTCCGGGTCGGTGTGGGTGAGCCGAGCAGTGCGGGGAGAAGGAGAGGGGAGGGGGGTTAGGGTTATGAATGGCCTACAGCTGTGTGGCCGAGTGGTCAGCACAGACAGCTGAAGGATGAGGAGGAAATTATTTAAATAAACTGCGTGTGATGCTCCATTTATTCTGCAGGACTCCAGTCGCGCCTCACACATCTGGCCTCAGAGAAGCACACCCTGTTGACGTAATGGACATAAATATTTAAAACAGCAAAGGTCGCCAAGTTGATTCATGCAATCAGCCCTGGAAGAATATGAGGGATCCGACTTTTATGAATGTGTTGTGTCATGCACACAATGCTGTATTTACAGAGAGCAAGAAAGAGATTGAGCCAGAAATTGAGAGAGAGGGGGATAGTGACATAAATTTGGTGGGCAAGAAGGGCAGAGATTAAGACAAAGAGCAGTCATGTTCTGCGAGGATTCCCCTCCCACCCTGGTTGGACCTTGAGCCCGGACTGACTGGACACACAGCCAGTGCTGTGTCATGGTTGTGTGTGATGAGCGACGCAGCCGGACTGAGGATACGCACAGTGACAAACATTGCTGCCAGAGAGTGACACTAGCCTGTCTTCTCCAACTAATTTACTCTTCATAATAAGTGATTTGTGGTAGAAGGAGTAACTTTTTAGGAACTTGAAGAAGGACGGCTTTTCAAAGAAAGGATGATCATGGGAAAGCAGACCTCACCTCCTTTCACTCCTTCCACATCCCTCTTTCCTCAATTCTTAACCCCCTTCGCACCACCACCCCTGACCCCTTCCATGGGGCTCCCACTGGAAGCCCCAGACAAAGACACGAGTGCAACTCCTTTCTCAGGGGTTATAGGGGGCGGGCCTGTTTGTGCCCCTCTGTGACCCTGCTCTCTGTGTGTGTGTCAGTCACTTGTACTTGGTTCCTGTTTGGGGAGGTCTACTGGTCCTGGCAAACACTGTCGCTAAGCTTATCTCTGGTGTTTTATGTTCCACCCTGTTGGGGCACAAGCAGCCCTTTGTGGCTGAGGGGTGGCTGGGGCCGGTCCAGGCCAGCCCATGCAGCTGTTCCCCACTGTAGGACATTTCCTTGCTGGGTGACCCTCAGTGTGCTGCCTGCTTGGCTGGGGCCGTGTGTGCTGGGGCCTGGAGGCCAGGGCTACTCAGGGTGTTCAGGGCTGGAGAGAGAGAAGGAAGAGGGTGAACTAAGGGGGGGGGGGGGGGGGGGGAGGAGGCCAAGGCATGCTATGTAGTGCTGGACTGTGCATTGGTTCAGTGTTGGGGGTGACGGTGGTGGTGGGGCCTGAACCGACAATGCCTCTTTCATGTGTTTGTGGAGTGTTTGACCTTGTGAATGAGCCCTGTCCTCTCCCGTCACATCCTCCATGTCCCCCGAATGAATAGGGGCCGGGTCTGAGAGGATCAGACTCTTTGTGGCCCCAGCCCAGTCAGAGGGGACAGGGGGGCCTGCTTGGACCTGCCCTGTCGACCCATTATCCCAAATCCATCCTGGGTATCACCTCATACCCCTCCACCTGAACCTGAGGTGACACGGCAGCTCCCCTCACAGGAGGTTCACTGCTCTGTAACAGAAAGTACAATGT
The DNA here is from genome assembly GCF_013265735.2 of Oncorhynchus mykiss. Taxonomy (NCBI): domain Eukaryota; kingdom Metazoa; phylum Chordata; class Actinopteri; order Salmoniformes; family Salmonidae; genus Oncorhynchus; species Oncorhynchus mykiss. The sequence continues at coordinate 86,267,695 of NC_048566.1, read as the reverse complement.
GACCCATTAAGCACTCTTAAAAGGAGCAGTCGGTGAGGGAAGCACATGCAATGAGTGCCATGTGCTGTGCTCACAGTGAGTGAGGAGACGGCAAGAATGTACCCCCCCAGACTTGGCTAGTTAGCTTACTCCTCATGTTGACGCAAAAGCTTTGGTGCTTTAAAAAAATGTGTGTGCTCGCTTATAATTAGTTCTGTGTGTCTGTGTGTGTGTTTGTGTTTGAACTCATGTGTGTGTGTGTGTGTGTATGCTTGCTCATCTCATGTGTTTGTATGTGGTGGTGCATGCCTGTGTGTGGATGTAATGGATGCATCTTGATTAAAAGACTGTAAGAAATACAGTGCATTCGGAAAGTATTCAGACCCCTTGACTTTTTCCACATTTTGTTACATTCCAGCCTTATTCTAAAATTGATTACATAATTTTTTTTACTCATCAATCTACACACAATACTACATAATGACCCATTTTTCTCCCCTATTTCGTGGTATCCAATTGTTAGTAGCTACTATCTTGTCTCATCGCTACAACTTCCGTACGGGCTCGGGAGACACGAAGGTTGAAAGTCATGTGTCCTCCGATACCCAACCAAGCCGCACTGCTTCTTAACACAGCGCGCATCCAACCCGGAAGCCAGCCGCACCAATGTGTCGGAGGAAACACTGTGCACCTTGCAACCTTGGTTAGCATGCACTGCGCCCGGCCCGCCACAGGAGTTACTGGTGCACGATGAGACAAGGATATCACTACCGGCCAAACCCTCCCTTACCCGGACGACGCAAGGCCAAATGTGCGTCGCCCCACAGACCTCCCAGTCGCGGCCGGTTACGACATAGCCTGGGCGCAAACCCAGGGTCTCTGGTGGCACAGCTGGCGCTGCAGTACAGCGCCCTTTACCACCGCGCCACCCGGGAGGCCCCAAAAACAGGTTTTTAGACATTTTTGCACATGTATTAAAAATAAAAAACAGAAATACATTCAGTAGCATCACTACCTTGGACGGTTCTGACTTAGAATATGTGGACAACACAAATACCTAGGTGTCTGGTTAGACTGTAAACTCTCCTTCCAGACTCACATCTCCAATCCAAAATTAAATCTAGAATCGGCTTACTATTTCGCAACATAGCCTCCGTCACTCATTTTGCCAAACATACCCTCGTAAAACTGACTATCCTGCCGATCCTTGACTTTAGCGATGTCATTTACAAAATAGCCTCCAACACTCTACTCAGCAAACTGGATGTCGTCTATCACAGTGCCATCCGTTTTATCACCAAAGCCCCATATACTACCCACCACTGCGACCTGTATGCTCTCGTTGGCTGGCCCTCGCTACATATTCGTCGCCAAACCCACTGGATCTAGGTCATCTATAAGTCTTTGCTAGGTAAAGCCCCACCTTATGTCAGCTCACTGGTCACCATAGCAACACCCACCCGTAGCACACGCTCCAGCAGGTACAGTATATTTCACTGGTCATCTCCAAAGCCAACACATACTTTGGCTGCCTTTCCTTCCAGTTCTCTGCTGCCAATGACTGGAACGAATTGCAAAAATCACTGAAGCTGGAGACTTAAATCTCCCTCTCTAAATTTAAGCATCAGCTGTCAGAGCAGTTTACCGATCACTGTACCTGTACACAGCCAATCTGTAAATAGCAAACTCAACTACCTCATCCCCTCATATATCTTCTTGCTCTTTTGCACCCCAGTATCTCTACTTGCACATCATCATTTATCACTCCAGTGTTAATGCTAAATTGTAATTATTTTGCCTCTATGGCCTATTTATTGCCTTCCCTACCTAATCTTCTACATTTGCACACATTGTACATCGATTTTTCTGTTGTGTTATTGACTGTACATTTGTTTATGTGTAACTCTGTGTTGATGTTTTTGTCGCACTGCTTTGCTTTGTCTTGGCCAGGTTGCAGTTGAAAATGAGAACTTGTTCTCAACTGGCCTACATGGTTAAATAAAGGTGAAACATAAATACATAAATAAAACAGCCAAGACAATGCAGGAGTGGCTTTGGGACAAGTCTCTAAATATCCTTGAGTGGCCCAGCCAGAGCCCGGACTTGAACCCGATCTAATATCTCTGGAGAGACCTGAAAATAGCTGTGCAGCAACGCTCCCCATCTAACCTGACAGAGCTTGAGAGGATCTGCAGAAATGATTGAGAAAAACTTCCCAAATACAGGTGTGCCAAGCTTGTAGCTTCATACCCAAGCAGACTCAAGGCTGTTGTCACGGATCCCTCTGGAACTTTCATCACGCACACCTGTCCCCTATTCCCACGGATTAGTACTCGTATAAGTGTGCCCTTTAGTTTCCCTTGTCTTTGCGCAGATGATTACGGGTCTCGTCCCGTGTGATAATCATTGTGTGTTTGTGTATTTATTTGAGGTACTCCTCTCTCTTTTGTTTTGGGTTTCTATCCTGTGTTTTGTTACGTGTTTGTTTTGGTCTTTGTCCCCTTGCCTTTACACAGCATGCCGTAATTTGGGTACAATAAAAAAAACTATTACGCATTCCTGCGTCTGTCTCCCGAATCATTCATTCATTCATTGTGTGTAGATTGATGAGGGAATGTAGAAAAAAGAAGGCTGTAATGTAACAAAATGTGGAAAAAGTCAAAGGGTCTGAATACATTCTGAATGCACTGTAGTATGTACTGCAGGCGCTGGAGGGTCATGCTCAGTCCTATTATGCAATAAAACATTTTTGAAGTATCTAACATTTCAGTAGTTGTGAAGTAGTATCATCTTGGTTAGCTTGCACCTGCCTGCTGATGTGTGTGACAGTATGTAAAAGCATGGAAATAATGAGGGACAAATGAACCCAACCCAACAAGTGTTCCAACCTGATGCCTGTCAAAACATCTTAAATAACTCAATACCCACCTATGTTTCATGCACTTAGACATATTCATAGACATTGTATCTGCTGACCTCTGTTGACCCCCTGACAGTCCACTTCTTGTCTCTGCCTGTGTTCCCACCCTCAGGGGTGTAGTTAGTTGAAAGAGCTGTCAGTGCAGGTGCCAGCCTAAGTGGGCTGTGAGGGATGTTGATGGCTGCATGGTTTAGTGGAGGCCTGGCACTCTGTGAGGCCAGAGATCAGAACTCCACACCTCCACTCTCTCTTTCCAATCAGTGCTCTCTCTATCTCTTCTATTCTCTCTCTCTCTTTCTCTATACACCCACTGTCTCTCTATCTCTCCCCCTTTTCTCTGACTGACCAGAACATGTGGCTCCTCTCACCCAGGGTCAACACTCACTGCTCTCTCCTCCAGAACAGAACATAGAATATAAGAGACCTCAAAAACAGGAAAAGAATGTGGCCTATCCTCATTGACTATCTCTACATTCCTCTACCTTCCTCTGTCTTCCTCTACCTTAATCTACCTCCGTCTACCTTAATCTACCTCCCTCTACCTTAATCTACCTTTCTCTTTCTCCTGTCATTTGTTTTGTCCTCCATCTGTTTTTCTCCTTGATGTGCTGAAACCTCTCCATCAATGTGGTCTCAGTGTGTATGTGTGTCTTAATGGGTGTCTTAGTGTGTCTGTGTGTGTCTTTGTGTGTGTGTCTTTGTGTGTTTGTGTGTGCCTTTTTGTGTGTCAGTGTGTTTGTCTCAGTGTGTCTCCTGATCACAGTGAGAGAACATCTGCTTGACAACGGCGGACAGGGACAAACACAGAGGGGGAATTCTAACAGGGCCGAAACAAAGATAGAGAGGGGATCCAGAACTTTGTTAATCCACTGATGCAGCCAGTTAGCTAGGGCTGAATGGATAGGTAAACCCTCCTCCAAACAAATCTTAAAGGAGACTAAAGTACTTGACTGGGAAGTCACTTCCAGTCCTTCCTTTGGTGCTGTTGGCCGGGCTGTTTGCTCAACCTTTGTATTAATCACAAATCAAAGCAGCTGCTTCAATGGAGAGATTAGGTCCCAGAAAGGGTGGGGGGTTCTACCTGTAGCTTGGGTTCTTTATTGACATCCACCTGGGTAACATGTTGGCATTGCGTTAGACACACACACACAAAACAATAAATATCGACATTCCGGTCACACTGATAAAATAGAGCTGTCTTTATCTCGTCCTTTAGAGATGAGGGGCCCAGAGAAGGAGGATTGGGGATGAGTATAGCATTGTTCACAATGCTAGCTTCTCTTTCCTGTGTTGTCTCCTCGCACTAAGGAATTCCTCTGCTTTCATGGTGACTTGTCCCTGCAGAGGCATGCGTTTCATGACATGACAGGGACGTGAAAAGCGATAGCACTCGCGGAAAAACGAGCAGAACTTTCACACACACCGAGGGGAGAAACAGAGAGGAGGGGAGAACGAGAGAGCTAGAGAGAGAGAGAGAGAGAGAGAGAGAGAGAGCTTGTGCACTTACTTAGGCCTCCCAGATTGTTATGTGCATAGAGTGATACAAGCAAAACATAATAGTGCATGATACTGTATTATATTGTATGTGTTGGCTGAAGCTCAATGTTAAATTAAAATCTCCCTACCATATCTAAGCCAATATGACACCAATGTCGATGAAAATTTGCACTTGATTGGTGGTACACAACACTCCTCGCCTCTCATCATGAGCCGTCTGGCCGTTTCCGGTGGTGTAAAGTACTTAGGTAAAAAATACTTTAAACTACTACTTAAGCAGTTTTTGGGGGTATCTGTACTTTACTTTATTATTAATCTTCTTGACAACTTTTACTTTTACTCCACTACATTCCTAAAGAAATGTATTTACTTACATTTTCCCTGTCACCCAAAAGTACTTGTTACATTTTGAATACTTGGCACGACATGAAAATTGTCTAATTCACACTCTCATCAAGAGAACATCCCTGATCATCCCTACTGCCTCTGATCTGGCAGACTCACTAAACACAAATGCTTAATTTGTAAATTATGTCTGAGTGTTATGTCTGTGCCCCTGGCTATCCGTACATTTTTTTAAATATATTAAAAAATCGTGTCATCTGGCATAAGGCATTTTAAATTATGTATACTTTTACTTTCGATACTTAAGTACATTTAAACCAAATACTTTTAGACTTTTACTCAAGTAGTATTTTACTGGGTGACTTTCACTTTTACTTGAGTCATTTTCTTTTAAGGTATCTTTACTTTTACTCAAGTATGAAAATTGGATACTTTTCCCACCACTGCATCCCGGATATTTAATAGGCTAGTTAGCAATTGAGTTTTCAGAGTA